>NW_024412376.1:138954384-138981292 GCF_014898765.1 Herpailurus yagouaroundi | reverse complement strand
GGAAGGAAGGAAGGAAGGAAGGAAGGAAGGAAGGAAGGAAGGAAGGAAAAGAAAGATAGGTGGCAGGTGATAGATTAGATAGATGGATAGATGATAGACAGATAGATACAGATGATAGATGATAGATAATGATAGATAGATAGATAGATAGATAGATAATAGATAAATAGAACTAGTACAACTGATATTGGATGACATCTTAGGGAAGAGAAGGACACTGAGAAGGGAAAACCAAGAAAGATAAATTTTTAGTGAGTTCCTAATATGAGACAGATACAATGCTGGTACTTTAATGTAACTTATTTGACTTGTTCGTAAAATAATTTGAGGAAAACCTCATAATTTCCATATTACCAATGAGCAAAGTGATCTCAACTAAAAAGAAAAACATAAATTACAGATAAATCATATTAGTCTCTTTTTACATTTAAGAATGCACAGACCCAGTGCAATTCAATTCTCCACTCATTATTTATATGGCAAATACTAATGTCTCTAAGCTTATGCACTGATGCATTTTATTTCCTAAATCACAGCTGCTCTTCTCTGAACAGACTTCTGCCCACCCCATCTTTATTTTCAAAAGGAATAGAAGTAGTTATTTTGAATCTTTTGCTTAAGCTGGAAAAACTGAAATTGCAGCTGAATTTGGTGCCTCACACAGGGTTGAACCATAAATGGACACTGTTCTTCATGTGTATGACCATTACATATTCCTGGGGTGCCTGTGTGGTTCAGTCAGTTAAGCCTCTGACTTCAGCCAGGTCATGATCTCGCAGTTTACGGGTTCGAGCCCTGCATCAGGCTCTGTGCTGACAGCTCAGAGCCTGGAGTCTGCTTCGGATTCTGTGTCTACCTCTCTCTCTCTGACCCTCCCCTGCTCACACTCTGTCTCTCCCTCAAAAAATAAATAAAAATTAAAAAAAAATTAAAAATCCCTTACAGTAGAGCCTCCTGGGTGGCTCAGTTGGTTAAGCTTCTGACTTCATGTCAGGTCATGCTCTCAAGGTCTTTGAGTTTGAGCCCCACCTCTGGCTCTGCGCAGACAGCTCAGAGCCCGGAACCTGCTTCAGATTCTGTGTCTCCTTCTCTCTGCCCCTCCACCACTTATGCTCTGCCTCTCAAAAATGAATTAACGTTAAAAGAATTTTTTTTAATTCCCTTGGAGTAAAGCATTCAGTTGAGAAACAGTTTAATTATTTACACCCAATATTATCCGAGATGTTCATATATTTAGTGGAAAAAATGAAAACAAATTTTTCATATTTATTTTGGGGAGGTTTTTTTTTTACTTTTCATATAATAGGCAATTAAACTTCCTAGGTGATATTTTTTTTTTTTTTTAATTTTCCCAGGGGGAAAAATTAGCTCTCCAATAAGTTCAGCACATTAGTTTCAATTTTTAAAAGTGAAGTTGTTTTTGTTTTGTTTTGTTTTGTTTTGTTTTGTTTTGTTTTGTTTTGTTTTTAAGTAGGCTTTACACCCATTGCAGAGCCCCATTTAGGACTTGAAGTCATAACCCTGAGATCAAGACCTGAGTTGAGAATGAGAGTTGGATGTTTAACTGACTGAAGCCACCCAGGTGCACCTAAAAGTGAAGAGTTTTAAGGTACACAAAGGCCTAATTTGAAATGAGATCACTATTTGATTATTCACTTAGTAAATATTTATTTCCTACTTGAGAGTCTTAGGAAACACAAGGATATATAATGTATGTGACATTGCCTAAGGAAAGTCTATAGAAGAAAGGCTCTAGGGTCAATCCTAGAGAAACTCCAACATTGGATTGGATGTAAAAAGACTGAGCATGAAAAGAGATTAGAAGTAGTAAAAAATAAATAAATAACATTTTTGAAAAAGATACATTGAAAAAGTGAAAGATAAATAATAAAGAACCCTGAAAAATGTCTTCTGGTTTTAGAAACATAAAGAGTACTCTTAGACACGTATGGATGGTTTTGGTGATACGATGAAAAAAAATCTAGATTTGTGTGAATTGAGGAGTGGGTGATAGATCTAGGGAGAAATCAGTTGGAAGAAAAAAGAAGGGAGAGAATTGCCTGGATGTAGGTGTATGTTCTGATGAAGATTTGTGTATTTAATATTTCAAGCAGAAGATAATATAGAAGATCTGAAAATATTGATAGGAAGGATGCATTTAAAGGAGATGTTAGTTACAGGAAGAGAGGGGCGCCTGGGTGGCGCAGTCGGTTAAGCGTCCGACTTCAGCCAGGTCACGATCTCGCGCTCCGTGAGTTCGAGCCCCGCGTCGGGCTCTGGGCTGATGGCTCAGAGCCTGGAGCCTGTTTCCGATTCTGTGTCTCCCTCTCTCTCTGCCCCTCCCCCGTTCATGCTCTGTCTCTCTCTGTCCCAAAAATAAATAAACGTAGTTACAGGAAGAGAGAGTAGAGATAATTGATCAATGTAAAATTCCAAAGAAGTTTGGGAAGTATGGAATTCAAAACATAATTTAGGAGATATCCTGGGATTAGAAAGGACCACTTCCTCTATTGGAAAAATATTTATGTGGAAGAATGGGGTAGGGTGGTGGTGCAGAGCCTGCAAGTGGTTGCAGAAATGTGTGGAGTTTCTATCCAACAGCCTCTGTTTTCTTTGGAAAGAAAGACACATGGTCATCTGTAAGAAAAGGACTGAAAACAAGAAAGTGTAAGAAATAGTAAGATATAGAAAATATGTGAAATAGTTATTCTACATGGTGATTTGGATTAACATTTCTGTTCTTAAATTAATGGAGGACATGAATTATTCTTCATAGCAAATCAGATTATAACAAAAAGAAATTTTGACTCATTTATTTATTTTTACTTTATTGCAAAATTTATCTAATCAAATAAAAGGAAGTATATACAAATAAAGAAACTTTATATAAGCAATCATCCAAAA
The DNA here is from genome assembly GCF_014898765.1 of Herpailurus yagouaroundi. Taxonomy (NCBI): domain Eukaryota; kingdom Metazoa; phylum Chordata; class Mammalia; order Carnivora; family Felidae; genus Herpailurus; species Herpailurus yagouaroundi. The sequence continues at coordinate 138,978,388 of NW_024412376.1, read as the reverse complement.
GAATTAGATTGTTTCCAAAAAAAAAAAAAATTCTATCTCTAATGGAATTTACTGACACAGAAGGCTCTAGAGTCAAATATCGTGTCTGAATTTTGAAAAGGACTATATAACTTTATGACCAATTAAGCTGCTTGTAGCTATCTAGACAAACGAAAGGCAATTAGTCCTCATGTTTCAGGATATAAACTGAGAACCAGCACGCCTCTACCGCAACTGATTTCATTAGTTAAACGCTCTATTACTCAAATATCACATAAAATTATCAAAAATATCAAATATATGCAGTCTTAGGGATCAAAATGTCTTTTGAGACAATTTTGCTACATTTTCAATATGTTATCTGTAAAAACTTAAATCATTTGTATGCTAAATTTCTATTTGTGTTGATTTTTACTCTCCAAACATGAAAAAGAAATGTTCCATAAAATAACTCTTAATAGCATAGAAAACCAAATTACATATTCCCCTAAAACTGTCTATTGAGGTTAACAGAAATGGTGGTATTGTTTCAGAAGAGCATCTCTTAAAGCTTGATAAGAGCACTTGAAGTAGTGTAAGCAGTGGCTAAATCTATTTTTTTCTCAAGTAGGATTTAATTGCTCAGTACATTTCTTCAGTAACACATGCTAAGCTGTCAGAAGCTCACAACTATCCTTTCTAAACTAAAGCTATCAGAGATGGAAATAATGCAAAGAAAAAAGTCTTATAAATGCATATACATAAACACCTCTACAATATTGAAAATAGAAAGGATTTAGAAGAAAGATATAACTTTCCAAAAACTTACTTAATCCATTAAATACTATTTCTTGCATATAGATTTTAAGTTGGTAGATAATCTATTGTTTCTATGATTAAAAATAGGCAATCAGTTGTAAAAACCTGCTATTTGGGTTTTTTTGGGGTGAGAAATTGTACCAATGCTATACATGTCAGTCAATCATCTACTTTTTCAATACCTAATCATGTGTAGATGATCCATAGTTAAAGTATTATGAATTTTCATCTTATTAGATTTTTCCATAAAATAATTGTTTCTCCAAAGAAATAATAAAAAAATACAACTCTGTACATTGCAAACTATATTTTTTTCCACAAACTATATTTTTTCCACAAAAACTATCCTTGGCTTATCAATAATAAATTATATATAAATATATAATTTAAAAATAAATATATGTTAACACACACACATGCACACACTAATATATATTCTTCAATCTTTCTCATTTCAGACATAAGTAAATTCCCTCTCTCTTATTTCCAAGCTTTGTGTATCTACTTCTTTGACAAGTATCAGGAGTGTAGGAAAGCCCTATAGTAAAGAATGATTAATTCTCCCTAACACATGCTTTAGCAGAACAATTTCCTTTCAGTGTTTTATACACAAAAACCTTCCTACACATAAACAAATGTAAAATTTCCACTGTAATGGCCCTTTAAAAAAAAAAAAAGGAGAAAAGAAAAAGGTGAAGGTGAGCATGAAAGTCTCGATATTTATGCATTTCCTGATTAATTTATTGAACAATATACTACTCTCCTTAATACATTTTAGGGCAAAAGTTTTACAATGGGGTTTCCTGAATGGCCTAATTTACTTGCCAAAGGGAGTAAAAATGGGAGGTATATTTGTCTCCTTGAAAAGGTTATGAAACTATTTTGTAAAAACTTTCCCTTGGGGGCCTTCCAAAAACAACTGGGCCAATTCTGTGTCAAAACACAATGAACAAAACATATAAGACCAGACTTTTTGAACCAGCAGCTGGACTACCTGCGGCTCTCCTTAACAAGTGGGCCAATTCCACCTGGAAACAGAATGAACACAAGATATAAAAAGATCAAAATTGCTTGAACCAGCAGCTGTTCTATCCGCAGCAGTTAATCTTTCCTGGCAATCTGTTAGAGACACACATTCCTCAGGCTAACAGGACTAAGAACCTTTTTGCTGACTGCTGTGCCTCTGGGACATGCTCAGTTAACAGCTCTTTCCACAAATGCTGGGAATGTATCAGCTACACATTTAACCAATTTGGGGAAAAAGCACCTTTAATTTCAGTTTCGATGTAAAGAAGTGAATATTATGAGTTAGCTTCTCTAAAGGAATACAAACCCATTAATTGTGTAAGTTCTAATTTCACCAATAAGATATTTGGACTAGTTTAGGGTACACTAGTAACAGTCGTAAAATAAAACCTATGTTTTAGAATAGTACAACAATACAATGCAGTCCATCCCTTAATCTAAAAATCAAAGCCTGTATATAAAATGACACAAAAGTAAGCTCATTGTGTCAGCCACAGTTCTAAGTGACGTATAGATATTAGCTCATTTAGTCAAGCATTTGAAGAGATAGGAACCATAAAGTCCAGGGACCTGAAGCACTAAGAAGTTCAGTAATTTATCCGTGACTTTACAATTCACACTTGGGACGGCTGGGATTCAAACACATGCTTTATGATACAACACCATGTTCTTGATAACGTGCAATGCTATAGGCAGATGTGCATTCAATGGAAACACCTCCTTCAATGAAATATAGACTGAAATGTGCATGTATGATATGAATTTTAAATTGTTTAATCCAGACCTTTACATATTAGCTACAGTTATGGAATTCATCTCTACAATTCTATTGTGCTAAATATAAAAAACTCTGTAACATGTTTAAAATATTAATAATATGGGACAATTATTTAACCATATTAATTACTATATTCTAGTTTCAAGCTGTCCTTATGTGTACATAATATGTAAAAGTAATCTAGTGGTAGTATAAATTGTTCATTTTGTGAGATATTATTTTTAATCAACTCATATGACCACAATATGAAGGTTATTGTTTTACCTTATGAGGACAAGCAATTTACATGTGAAACCCAGATGTGAAATCCTGATTCAATTATATTTATAATCTTGACTTTTTAATGAAATATTAATATTATTTTGCCAGTTAAAAAAGATATATATAGATTTCATAGAAAGAACAATTCTGACAAAAATACTTCAACTTTGGACAGATTTTATAAATATTATATTTCTGTTTTGTATAAATGAGATAGTTACGAATAATCAGTGATATCAGCACAAATCATAACACTTAGGCTACAAGAAAACATACTGTCTCCTTAGATTTTCCTCATTAGGTCACTTTCAGTGAGTGATAATTTTATCTGGTTGGGATCCATCTATTTCTGTAAAAACTAAAGATCTCAGACTCTACAAATAGATAAAGACAGGTTTAAAGTCAAGCCTTGGCAGAGTCTATTTGTATAGTTTAGGACCTGGAACTATTATTCTTTAATTCTCATTTGGATTATGGAAACGTAATAAAATTCATTTCACATAATTATTATAAGTAATTAATACATAGTAAATGTAATAATACATAAGATACCTTTATGCCAGAGACAAATACATACTCAGTCACCAAAGAGATCGACCATCTCTGTTTGGCCAAGATCACCTTAGTTTTGCCAGGGAAATCTCTCAGTCTCAAACCAGGAAAGTTGGTCACCTTACACCACTCACACAAATACACCTTACATATATGTATCTTCATACATTTGAGAACACAATTAAAAATTTTAAAACTAGATAGATAGATAGACAATTTAGCAATATGCAGTGCCTCAATTTTTCAAAATTTAACTTTCCTAGAATTTCAACAGACAATAATATCAAAGACAGGTGGGAAGCCTCTTTTTTAAGGCTCTCATAAAATGATTGTAAAAGTTAAAGACTCTCATAAAATGATTAAAATGAAAGGTGTAATAATGATAGGTGGACTTCATTCATACAGTCTAAATTATGAGCTGGTAGCTGAGAAGAATTTACAAACATGAACAAACATAGTATCACTTACTGGAAGAATGAGTAGGGGAAAGATAAGGTGATTTGTCTTACCTCAAAGCAGGACAAGAGGAAATGCAAAAATTTGACAAGATGTAGCATTGTATTGACCATTTCTTTTAGTATTATTCCCAAGGATTTTATTCACTCAACAAGTAATTATTGAGTACCTATCGTATTATAAGAATATGATATTGAACAAGAGAGAGAATGCCCTTGTTCATTCTACATGAGAAGAACCAAAAAACTAAAGAACAAAAATAATATTGAGCAGTAAAAAGTACTGTAGAAAAAATAATGTAATTCAATAAAAAAATGATTCAGAGGGCACTTAGCACAGAATAGTCAGGGTTGGCCTCTCTGAAGCTGAGATCTGAATGATGAGAAGTTACCTGCCATGTAAAAAGCCTGAAGGGCCTCCAAGTCCAGAGAACAGCAAGGCTAAAGGCCTTGAGGAAATAAAAGGTTTGGGCCTTGGAAGAGAAAAAAAGAAGGGACTACTGTGGTTGGAATGCACTGATAAAGAGTGATAGGAGTCTGTAGGAGTAGATAGTGATGAGACCATGTAGGCCATGTGACCATAAAAAGGTTGTAGTAAGAAGTTAGTAGAGGGTTTTTAGCAAAGAAGTAGCCTGATTGGATTTACATTTGTATTATTTTCCTACTGGAACAAAATACTACAAACCAACGGCTTAAAACTACAGAACATTATTCTCTCAGTTTTAGAGGCTAGGAGTTTGAATCAACGTGTTAGCCATGCAGGGGAAGCCTCCAAAGCCTTTAGGGGAGGACCCTTCTTTTCTTCTTTAAAGCATTTCTTTTCAGATAGCCCCAGGCATTTCTTCATTTGTGGCAGTGTAACTCTGATCTCTGCTTTGATCTTCTCTTGACATTCTCCCTGTGTGTTTTGCCTTCACAGGGCTATCAGTTTATAAGGACCCCAGTCATATTGGATTAGGGCAATATGACTCATCTCAATTACATCTGCAATGACCCTATTTCCAAATAAGGTCGCATTCTGAGGTACTGTAGGTTAGGGCTTTAACATCATTTTGAGGATGACTGACCTATAACAACATGAGTAAGAGATCACTTTGTCTCTTTAATTATTTTTTTCCAACGTTTATTTATTTTTTTGGGGACAGAGAGAGACAGAGCATGAACGGGGGAGGGGCAGAGAGAGAGGGAGACACAGAATCGGAAACAGGCTCCAGGCTCTGAGCCATCAGCCCAGAGCCCGACGCGGGGCTCGAACTCACGGACCGCGAGATCGTGACCTGGCTGAAGTCGGAGGCTTAACCGACTGCGCCACCCAGGCGCCACCACTTTGTCCCTTTAAGGCAAAAGGAGTTTAAAGGGGCAAGGGTGAAAGGGAACCAGTTAGCGAGTGCAATAGCTAGGTAAAGATAACTTAGTGTCTTTTTCTAGGTTATTAATAGTGAAGCTTGAGAAAAGTTACTGTAAAGGGGAATGGACCATACTTGCTTAGGAATTAAATGGGAAAGATGAACAAAGAAAGACTTGATTATAAGTGGTGTTTTTAATCTTAACAACAGAAAAGATAAATGGTGATATTCACTGAAATGAGAAATATTAGAAAAAATAACAAAGAACAAATCTGGGGTGTAAAAGGCAGGGTGTGTGTGTGTGTGTGTGTGTGTGTGTGTGTGTGTGTATGTGTGTGAATATGTGTCTGTTAAATGTGTTAAGCTTAATACACATATCAGATCTTCAAATGGGAGTATTTGAAATACACAATGGAATACTACATGGCAATGAGAAAAAATGAAATATGGCCTTTTGTAGCAACGTGGATGGAACTGGAGAGTGTGATGCTACGTGAAATAAGCCATACAGAGAAAGACAGATACCATATGGTTTCACTCTTATGTGGATCCTGAGAAACTTAACAGGAACCCATGGGGGAGGGGAAGGAAAAAAAAAAAAAAGAGGTTAGAGTGGGAGAGAGCCAAAGCATAAGAGACTGTTGAGAACTGAGAACAAACTAAGGGTTGATGGGGGGTGGGAGGGAGGAGAGGGTGGGTGATGGGTATTGAGGAGGGCACCTTTTGGGATGAGCACTGGGTGTTGTATGGAAACCAATTTGACAATAAATTTCATATATAAATTTAAAAAAATGAAATATCAGTCTGAAACTCAAAAGGGAGTCATATAAATGAGTGTTTCTATCACACCTTGATGGTATTTGTAACCACAGACTGGGTGGGAAACCACAAGGAAGGCCAGAACTGAGCCCTAAGGCATTTCAACAATCTAAAAACCGAACTTATACAGAAATTTTCTGAGGCATCTCAGGAAAAATGGAGGTTTTTAGCAATAGAGTTGCTAAAAAGAGATAGAGATGAAATCTAAATACAATGGAGATTTGGGGTTTCTGTAAGAATGCTATTTGATAGTGGTGGTAGTGGTGATGTGTGTGTGTGTGTGTGTGTGTGTGTGTGTGTGTGTGTGTTGGGAGAGTTGTCCTGAAGATTCTTTTCAGTGTAAAGTTCAGTTCTATAGACACATAAATATGCACTTGGTATTAAATGCTAGGTATAAACAAAATTCTGTGCAAGTGGCTATTTGTATGTATTGGTAATAGGGGTAGCTGAAGTTAAAGATCCTCTCTTCTAATCCCTTCACTGTCTTTATTGGGAGATGAGGGCTTCTGGGGAAGGTCATATGACATAGCCTAATCTTGTAAATACACTCATAAATGTCCTTCCTGGTAGTAGTCTAGTGATATTTACCAGGAGGAAGATGCTTATCTATGTAATACTCTTGCTTTTGGTAAATAAACTCAGAATCTATGGATTTATGCAAAATATCAGATAAACTGGTGTATTAAATGGAGAGATTTCATAAATTAAATGCTCTAGGATGTGTCAGGTAATATTTCACATGCTTCACTTAGATTCTCATCTGTTCAGGGCCAGAGAGTTCATATCTAATGTAGCAAAGGAAGGATCTGGGAAGACACCCTCAGTATGCCTGTCCTCCCTATATGTTCTCATCCTTCTGATAGCTTTCATATTTGAAATTATTAGTAATGTTTGTTACTGGGTAAAATTTCTCGACAAATTTGTCATTTTTGTTAGGTAATCTCCTAGCTCCTACAAGATCATCCCTTGGAGTTTTTCTTCATTGAGATTAAGAAACTGGAGTAGAAATGAAACCAGGAACCTGGAACTGTCACAGGGACCTCTAACCTTCACTGATAACTACTGCTGCATTGGATAAAAAAAACAAATTAACGAGTTAAGATATTTGAGATCATGGCCCTTTATAGAAAAATTCACCTCATTTTCACACTATTCTCTATTATGTAAAAGTGTAGAAAATCTGTAATACACATTGGGAGAGTCCAAATAAAAATTATTAAAACTCTAAAACTGTAGGTGTTTAAGAAGTGAAACTTAAGCTATCAAGAAAATTTAAGCAACATATAATATTCATTCCCTTAAGGTCCTAGGGAGATTTTATTGTCCCTGTATTGAAGACCAATGCTAAAAGAAAACACTCTTTATCAATTATATGGGCATTACTATCTAAATCACTTAATATGAAACTTGGTATTTTCCACCAAAACCCACAAATTACCTAGGAATAAGTCTAACCTCTTTGGTTACTGAAACTTCTTTGGTTTCTGTACACTGAAAACCATAGAAAGCTTATGAAAGCAATTGAAGAAGACACAAAGATATGGAAAAACATTCCATGCTCATGGATTGGAAGAACAAATACTGTTAAAAAATGTATACAACCCAAAGAAATCTACACATTCAATGCAATCTCTATCAAAATAATACCAGTATTCTTCACAGACCTAGAACAATTTTAAAATTTGTATGGAACCAGAAAAAAACCTGAATAGTCAAAGTAATGTTGAAAAAGAAAATCAAAGCTGAAGGCATTACAATTCCAGACTTCAAAGCTGTAATCATGATTACAAAGCTGTAATCATTAAGACAGTATGGTACTGGCACAAAAACAGACACATAGACCAATGGAACAGAATAGAGAACCCAGAATTAGACCCACAAGTGTATGGCCAACTAATCTTTGACAAAGAAGGAGAGAATATCCAATGGAAAAAAAGGTAGTCTTTTCAGCAAATTGTATTAGGAAAACTGGATAGTGACATGCATAAGAATGAAACTGGACCACTTTTTTTACACCGGACACAAAAATAAATTCAAAATAGGTGAAAGACCTAAATGCAATACAGGAAACCATCAAAACCCTAGAGGAGAAAACAGGCAACAACTTCTTTGACCTCAGCTACAGCAACATTTTAGTAGATATGTCTCCAGAGGCAAGGGAAACAAAACCAAAAACAAACTATTGGGGCATCATCAAGATAAAAACCTTCTGCACAGCAAAAGAAATAATCAATAAAACTAATAGGCAACCAACAGAATGGGAGAAGACATTCGCAAATGACATATCAGATAAAGTGCTAACATCCAAAATCCATAAAAAGCTTATCAAAGTCAACACCCCCCCAAAAAAAAACAAAAAAAAAAAAAAAAACAAATCAAGTGAATAAATGGACAAAAGACATGAACAGACACTTCTCCAAAAAAGACATCCAGATGGCTAACAGACACAGGGAAATATGCTCAACACCACTCATCATCACGGAAACACAAAGCAGAACCACAGTGAGATACCACCTCACACGTGTCAGAATTGCTAAAATTAACAACTCAGGAGAAAAAACAGATGTTGGCGAGCATGTGGAGAAAGGGGAACTCTTTTGCACTGTTGGAGGGAATGCAAACTGGAGGGAGTGCAGCGACTCTGGAGAACATTATGAAGGTTCCTCAGAAAATTAAAAATAGAGCTACCCTATGACCCAGCAATTGCACTACTAGATATTTATCCAAAGGATATAAAAATGCTAATTTAAAAGGGCACATTCACCCTGATGTTTATAGCAGCACTATCAACAACAGCCAAATCGCAGAAAGATCCCAAATGTCCATCAACTGATAAATGGATAAAGAAAAGGTGGTACGTACATATACAATGGAATATTACTTGGGGATCAAAATGAATGAAATCTTGCCATCTGCAACGATGTTGACGGACCTAGAATATGTTATGCTAAATTTAATAGATAAGTCAGAAAACGACAAGTATATGGTTCCACTCATATGTGGAATTTAAGAAACAAAACAGATGAACGTGGGGGTAAGAAGGAAAAAGGACAAAAACATAAGAGGCTTTTAAATACGAAGAACAAACTGAGGGTTGCTGGAGGAGAGGGGAGGGGGATGGGCTAAATGGGCGATGGGCATTAAGGAGGACATTTGTTGGGATGAGCACTGAGTTTACATGTAATTGATGAATCACTAAATTCTAGTCCTGAAACCATTAATACACTATATGCTAACTAACTTGTATTTAAAAAAAAATGGCATTTTCAAGTCACAAGTATTGGTTTAAACTAATGTGCTTGTTTCAAAATTCCTTCCCCTTTTTCTTTTCTTTAACTTTCCCTACCTCTCACTTTCCATTTCAACCACCCAGAGCTGTTTGGGGAAGATGGCCTCAGCAGAACACCAGAGAACAAAAGAGTCAAATATCACTTTTGGAATATGTAGAAAAAATTATTTTTGTTTTATCAATAACTCATATTATTTTAAGCATTCAGTCCATGTAATCATAGCAAAATAAATGGTCATGCCAGTATTTTTTTTTTTCTTTCAAAATCACTCCAGACCTCACCCTCTGCTATTCTTTTCCCTGGGGTGAATAAGATTGGGGGTCTATGTTCCTTCACTCGTTGACATCTGCCGAGGTCTGATGTATGCTAATACGGCACAATTCTCAGCTTCTTCCTTCTTTGCTCTGCTAAGTTCCACAAAGGGTAAGGTCCCATTGCAACTCTGCTAGCCAGGCCAAGCTGGTTATCACCCTCATGGCCTCTTATCACTTGTGAACACGTCTGGGTGCTTGCTTCTGACCTGACAAATTGATGTAGTCTTTCCAAGGCCCTGGGCAAGCTGCTGTTCCTCCAGTCCATTCAACAGAAAATGCCGTAGGGCTCCTTCTCAATGCCGCTGCAATTATGAAAGCCAACTCTCTCCCACTATTACTACAATATGTTGGCAAAGCTACTCTCTACTGGGCTTCTGTGAAAGAATTAGGACAGGAGTCATCACAACACATTCATTCTCTAAAATATACACTCTAGATCAAAGTCCCTTCTCTGAGTTTTTCAACACTGTTAGAGTTGACTGTTTTCTCTGATACCATTTCTAGCCCAGTCATGAAATCTTTACCAAGTCTAAGATAGAAAACCTAACCCTTAAATTAGCAGATATTCTTCCAAAATCTGATGTTTATTTTTAAATAACCTTCACATTTGGAAAGCAGATCTACTTTGGGAGAGCAGAAAATCTTTTTTTTTTTCAAATTATTATGATTTTAAGAAATTTTGAAACACGGTTTTAAAATTCAGAAAGTGATAATTCACTCATTTGCTCTGTGTCCTGATGAGGCCACATTTCTCATATAGCCCTAAATGGTTGAAATGGCATGTTGTTGGGGGGCGGGGGGGAAGAATTACTGGAATGACTAACTACATTAGTTTAAGTCAAGCAATTTCCCTTGCTTCAGGGTCAATTCTGGGAAAAGTACAAGGGTGGCTAATTTTTGAGTCTCTTCAAATCCATGTATAAAAGCAAGTAAAGGAAATGGATAGCAAAAGATAAAACTCACAACTCTTAAAACCAAGTCAGGTGAAAAGTTATTTTTATGAACTCAAAACTGCAAGTCACAGTACAAAATATCTGCATGGCATCAGCGTTTCTGCAGGAGAAAGCAAATGTTCACAACGAGAGATCTGATGGACCTGAGAAAGAAGAGCTCAAAGATAATCAGTAGGAACTCAATGAAAATCATGATGAGACAACTTTGGAACAGCAGACAAAATGGGGAGAGTTTTTGCCCAACCTAGAAGGGTTAGTGAGAGGGGTCCATGGTAACACCTGTAAGGGATCAGCGTAGCCATTCATAAACTTTTGAAACTGAGCATCCAGAACTTCTCTCCAGGATTAAGACCCTATTTTAAGGATAAAATGTGAAGAGTAGAATTAAAATTTAGGAGGAAAGTAATATTAGAAAGTGAAAATCCACAGAAAAATGGGGAGGGGGTGGTAAAGCCAGAAAATCTTAAAAATACAGGTCACCATGTTTTTGTTCACTACAAGAAAAACAAAAGATGAAGGTTTTTAGGAAAACAAAAATCAAATAAAATTAAACAATTGAAAGGACCAAGATTGTTCTGGATTGAATTGCATCCCCTCAAATTTCATATATTGAAATTCATAATCCCCTATATCTCAGAATGTCACCTTATGTGGAGACAGGGTCTTTAGAGAAATCGCCAACTTAAAATGACATCATTTTAAAGTTGGGCACTTTTCCAGTATGACTGGTATCCTAATAAAAAGAAAAAATTGGAGATAGAAGCACACACAGGGGGAACGCCATGTGAAGAGTTAGAGTTATGGGACACCTGGGTGGTTCAGTCAGTTAAGTTCTGACTTCCTCTCAGGTCATGATCTCACAGTTCAAGTCCTGCGTGGGGCTCTGTGCTGACAGCTCAGAGCTCAGAGCCTACTTCAAATTCCATATCTCCCTCTCTCTCTGCCCCTCCCCTGCTCTCTCTGTCTCTCTCTCTGTCTCTTTCTCTCTCTCTCAAAAATAAAGAAACATTAAAAGTTAGAGTTTTGACAGCACAAGTGGTAATATTTGCAATCCGATTCTAAGACTGTTGTGTGTATAAATTTAATGACAAATTAGGAGGATATTTTAAATCTCTCATCTATTATGTGTTCTTTGTAGCAAGAATTCTCAGAGTGGAAAAAAGGAGATTTAGATTTAGTATAAAGGGTTAAATTTAGACTCCTAAGCTTCATTTTAAACAGGAAGTATCAGTAAGAACAAGCCTGGCAAGAAGTGATAAGCTTTGAAGCCATGGGCATCTCTAGAGTTAAGATCATAGTTTGAAATTTTATTATCAGTGAAATGAGGACCCCTTGAATAACTGCTGATTCCAGGTAAAATAAATAAAATGTATAAGATAACTTTGGAATATCTTAGACATACAAAATATTGAGGAGGCTATCAAAGTCAAGTAGGGGCTTATCAGTCAACTAGGGTTGTCAAACAAAGAAGCAACAACAAACCAAAGGTACCAACTCAAAGTATCTTCAACTGACTTGCAAATAAAAGCCTCAAATAGAATAATGACTGTCATCACTTGAAACTCATTATGTTAATTTAAATTATGCATTGAAAATTATGTCAAAGAAAGAAAAGCTTAATTAGTTAACTTTGGAGGAATCAGTTCATTATTTTGAAAACGAGTAAATATGAGGAAATTACAACCATTCAGTCTACTTTGCCTATATTAACTGTGGCACTGTATGACAAAATACTAAATTATGTAAAGTGTCTCTTATAAAAAACATTTCACCTAATTAATAAGAAAGATGTGATTGAATTAGTATCACCATTTTTGTAACCATCCGATGAAATACTCGATATACTAGGCATTGAGTATCAATAACATCTCTAACACAATTAGACATCATGCACCTTCTAATGTAAGAACATATCTCTATCTATAATCTTGACAAAAGGATCAGGCAAGATTCTGATCAAATCTCTGGATGCAGCTACTCATATGCAGTCAGCAAAACTCGGATTATTGGAACATCAACAGATAAATTATAAATAAATGAAAGCAGTGAAGGGGAACTCATAGATATAAAAAGAATTTAAAAATATGCCACAACTTTAAAAAAGTAGGCAAGACTATAGTGTCTAGGAATGTGCCTTAATTGATAAATCTATAAAGAAATTTGAGAAAGTTGTCACTATACAAGTCATGATTAAGGCTGCTTTGGGGGCGGGGGATGGAATTTGAAATTGGATGGCTCATATGAGGAGCTTCCAGGGTGGGTAGCAAAGTTATATTTCTTGACCTGGGTGTAAATAAATTATATAGCAATAACTATTTATTTATTAAGTAATAACTTCTAATAACTCATTAAGTAAAACATTTGTTCATGGTGATTTCTCTACCTATGAGTTTTATAATAAAAAAGGTAAAAGTGTATATTACGCTACATGTACTTGATATTGAATATTTGCATTGTATACTCAACTTTACAAAATGTTATCACCCTTATTGCTATAATAGTAGATGGAAATTAGAAAGAAAGAAGACAGGCTAATAAAACAACATAGCCAGTCAAATATACCAAGGCTGAATGTAAAGCTGATTCTTCACATTAGGCATTAAAAACCCACTATATGACTGACAAGTAACATTTCTCCAATAATTTATGAGGGATGGAGAAAATCTTATTTTTCATTAGCTATTTAAAGCTATTAAAAGTTATCCAGAGATGGCTGGATGGCCAGTTGGTTAAGCATCCAACTTCAGCTCAGATCATTATCTCCTGGTTTGTGGGTTCAAGCCCCGCATAGGGCTCTGTGCTGACAGCTTAGAGCCTGGAGCCTGCTTTGGATTCTGTGTCTCCCTCTCCCTCTGCCCCTCCCCTGCTCACACTCTGTGTGTGTGTCTCTCTCAAAAATAAACATTATTTTTTTAAAAAAACAGTTATCCAAAAATTCCTATTTAAAGCTATTGAGATATTATGTATCTCTAGAGTCAATACTACTTTGGGAGGTAGGAGTAGAAACATGGAGCTTCCAGATAGTAGTCAAACTAAATATGTACATATCCCTATGCCATCCTACATGAATGACAAACATATCAGAGTACGCTTTCTCAAATCGGATGACATCTGCCTGTCTTCTTTTCTTACTAAGGTAACTAATGTATCTAACTCTCTTACAATTCATTAGGATCTCAGGAAATTTTCTCTCTTCTCAACATCTGGATTCCTTGAATCTATAGCACACCCATTCTCTTTATACTTACTGGTATCTGGGAAAAAAAAATTGCTCTAAACTTCTGTTCTTCAAGAGAAAAGAGAAAAGGGAGGACAAGTGATGGAAACACATATACCCATAACAGAACTGCTCCAACTAAGGAATAAATAAGTGGATATCTGAATAAATGAATATCATACTCAAGGAAAAGATGCTATTTATAATTTAATCATGTAATAAGCACTTAGAAACTGGTCTAATCATTTTACTTTTATTATTTTATTTAATGTACATGACACCAGATGAGATAGACTCTGTTTCAATTTTTCTTCATTCAACATAAGCAATCAAAGCACTGAGAAGTTAAGTAGCCTTCACAAGGTTACCAATCATGTGAGATGAAACAGCCACATTCAAGGCCAAGTTATCTGGCTCTAGAGTTCACTTATCATTCTCTGCACATGGTACATTGGCTATGGAGTCAGGTATTCTCTCTGTAACTTTGTTCTTCCCACTATCCCTGAAAGTGTGTACCCTATCTATTGTATATTGTTATTGTGTTTGTGGGGTTTTTTTAGCTTTACTGTATTTCTGATTATTATAAAGGAGGAATGCTTTTCCCTACTCATATTCTTCCATTCTGTATGTAACTTCAGCAAATTTCATTTCTTTTTTCTCTCTGGCCTTTATAATTGGTCAATCTGGAAAAAAAAAAAAAAAAGTGGGCTGTATTAAGCTTCGATGTACCTATCCACGCAGGGCATGTGATTCCCACCACAGGCCTCCATTTCATAAATTATACAGGGACAGATGGCTCCCTGTGTGGTGGTTCAGCCAGCTTTGATTTTGAGAGAAATATCTCTTAACATCCCCAAATGGGTTCAAGAGCAAATAATATTGGGAGACAAAATTGACATTTTGGGGAGCAAGTTCTTCATGAAGTGGTCTGTAGAATCTTTATCTGGACACCCATTAACTGTTTTGACGTGAGCAAGAAGGTTTGAGCTTGGGAGTACTTAGTATTTTTACATTAGAAGCTTACCCCAGTTCGTGGCAGCTTTGCCCAAAGGTGTTTTTTAAGAGAATGGACTGTAGTTGTAGGTACAAACAGACTTTGACTTTCCCCAAGCTTAAATAAAAACATAGGCTGCAGCCAAAGGTTGAGGGCTTTGGTCTCAGCAGAGGTGGTAAAAAGATAGGTACACAAATGTGCAAGTTGACTTGCCAGGTTTCACAACCAAAATTAAAGGATATTGGTTTAAATTTGGATTTCAGATAAGCGATGAATAATTTGTAAGTATATTAATGCACCAAATATTGGCAGCCCCAAAGTGCAGGCTACATAACTTCAGAGTCTTAGCAAAGATAAAGGCTTTAGCAGGTGCAAGAGGACTTTAGGGCACCAGCTGCTGTATCTTGAACTTAAAATACTCACAGCAAATGTGAGCAGGTGGCAGCAGACTTGGGCACATCCAGACGTCTTAGCAAACAGGTTACCCTGAGGCAAAGATGTAATTTTAATGTATAAGAGGGTTGCTTCATTTAGAGACCTTTGAGACATTATAAGATCGAACTCTGTTTGATGAATTAAACTGTAAGGAGTTGATCCATCCGCATTAGAGAGACATTCCAGAGGATCACTGAAGATATAGCATCTCTAAGTTGGCTATTTCAAACTCTATTTGCAAACAGAGAACAGCAGAAGAGCTGACTAAATTTGGATGCCCACATCTTGAACACATGCTAAAGAAGTACCCAGTACCAAAATGAGTAAATTTAGCTCTGGAAGGATTAATTATATATGACAAAAGACCCTTTAAGAGGAGGTAGGTTTCTCAGGCCAAAACAATTCTACAACAGTGAGTAGAAACACTGCAGCATATGACCTAGGAATTAATGCTCTTTCATGGAAGAGGGAGATTTTTTGTTTTTCTTTTAATGCTTAGAGTCTACAAACAATTCATTATTGATAGGGTAGAGGAAGATAGAAATAAAGCATAAAAAAAGCACTTGAAAATAAGTGCAGTCACTACAAATCTCTCAACTTTGTGAGAAGTCAGCAACCTCCCAAATATCTCCATTTTTACTCTGAGAGAGTAGATTTGTGGATTGTACCACCTGATAATGTATAAGACCCAAATAAGTTTAAATTCACAGATCATGAATTTCAGATAATTGACATAGGCCAAGTAGTATTCTAGTAAGATAAAAATAAAGGTTTTCTCCATCTTTCCTCCTTTATTTAAGTTTATACCATGATGTTTGAGTGTGTGAGTGTGTGTGTGTGTGTGTGTGTGTGTGTGTGTGTGTGTGTTAAATTTATAACTAGAGTTCTGGGTATATAATTGTAAATTATACCTGACATAATTAGCCTGGAGGCTTAGAATACATGTTTTTCTAATTTGTGCTCTAAATATGGGCTCAGTGCTGAGATCTTCTTATACATCTTATTAACTCATTAAATTTTTTTGTAGTACTAAGCAGTAAACGGGGAGCCACAAAAGACCCCAAATAGCCAAAACTATCTTCAAAAAGAAAAACAAACAAAAACAAACAAACACAAACAAACAAACAAAAAAGAAAACCAAAGCTGGAGATATCACAATTCCAGATTTCAAGTTATACTACAAAGCTGTACTATAGTAATCAAAACAGCACAAAAGTAGACATATAGATTGATAGAACCAGATAGAAATCCCAGAAACAAACCCATGATTATATGGTCAATTAATCTTTGACAAAACAGGAAAGAATATGCAGGGGTAAAACTGTCTTTTCAATAAATGGTGTTGGAGAAACAGGACAGCTACAAGCAAAAAATGAAACTAGACCACTTACTTGCACCATACACAAAACTAAACTTAAAATGAATTAAAGACCTACATGTGCGATATGAAACCATAAAAATCCTAGAAGAGAGCATAAGCAGTAATTTCTCTGACATTGGTCATAGCAACATTTTTCTGGATATGTCTCCTGAGGCAAGGGAAATAACAGAAAAATAAACTATTGGGACTTCATCAAAATAAAAAGCTTCTGCACGGTGAAGGGAACCATCAACATAACTAAAAGACAACCTACTGAATAAAAGAAGATATTTGCAAATGATATATCCTATAAATGGTTAGTATCCAAAATATGTAAAGAATTTATACAACTCAACACCCCAAAAGATAAACAAACTTTCCAAAAATGGGCAGAAGACATGAATATACATTTATCAAAAAAATACAAATAATGAACATACACATGAAAAGACTGAACATCACTCATCATAAGGGAAATTCAAGTCAAAACTACAATGAGATATCACCTCACACCTGTCAGAATGGTTAAAGTGAAAAACATAAGAAACAAGCGTTGGTGAGGATGTAGGCAAAAAGGAATTGTCATGCACTGTTGATGGGAATGCAAACTGGTATAACCATTGCAGAAACAAGTATGGAGGTTCTTCAAAAAGTTAAAAAAAAAATAACTACCCTATGATTCAGTAATGACACTATTGGATATTTACCCAAAGAATACAGATACAAAACACTAATTCAAAAGGATATATTCACCCCTATGTTTATTGCAGCTTTATTTACAATAGCCAAGTTATGCAAGTGACCCAATGTCTAGGATAGATGAATGGATAAAGAAGATGTGGTATGTGTGTGTGTGTGTGTGTGTGTGTGTGTGTGTGTGTGTGTGTAGAGAGAGAGAGAGAGAGATCTATTTCTCTATATATGGAGATATCTCTATCTCCCTATATATCTATACACACAATGGAATATTATTCAGCCATAAAAAGAACACATTTTTGCCATTTGCAACAACATAGATGGAGTTAGAGGGGATTATGCTAAGTGAAATAAGTCAGTCAGAGAAAGACAAATACCATAAGGTTTCACTCATATGTGGAATTTAACCATTTTTTCAAAGTTGATTTTTATTTATTTTGAGAGAGAGATCAAGAGAAAATGGGGGAGTGGCAGGGAGAGAGGGAGACAGGATCCTAAGCAGGCTCTGCACCATCATCGCAGAGCCCCATGCGGGACTGGAACTCACAAACCATGAGATCATGACCTGAGCCAAAGTCAAGACTCAGATGCTTAACCCACTGAGCTACCCAGGCACTACCATACGTGGGATTTAAGAAACAAAATAAATGAAGGAAAAAGAGAGAGAGAGAGAGAGAGAGAGAGAGAGAGACAAACAAACAAACAGACTCTTACCTATAGAGACAAAGGTTTGCGGGGGGGGGGGGGCCGGGGAAGTGGGTGAAATAGGTGATGGCGATTAAAGAGTACATTTATCATGATGAGTACTGAGCAATGCACCAAATTATTGAATCGCTATATTGTACAGCGGAAACTAACATACTGCTGTATGTTAACTATACTGTTATTAAAATAAAAATCGTATTAAAATAAGAAGAAAACAAAGTAAAGCTAAAGAAAGATTTAATGTTAAATTAACACAACTTTTGAGACCCTAAACTACCACACTCATTTCACTGAAAGACAGCTCATACTGTAGCTTCTAAAAATCCCAACCACACGCTGTCACTGAGAACCATCTTAGTGAGTTTGTCTGAAATAAGGAAAGTGGGGAGAATGAATTTTGGAAAAAAATTAATTTAATCATAGACTTTGGACTTTGGGCTCAAGGGTAATAGAATTTGACTTTGAAATTATTTCAGACTTTGTTTCTGGATTTAATTTTTCAAAAGAGTTTAAGTCTTTAAGATATTTCTCTTTACAATTTTATAATAAAAAAAAGTTTTATTAACATTTGGAGTATTTCAATGTGTGTCTGACATTTTATTATTAGGATGACTAGTATTTTAATATTAGAATTCCTTTATGATTTTATTTCATCTCATTACAGAATCTCTAATAGATTATATTGGACAATGTGAGCTGAATAAAATCTGTGATAGCACATAGAATGAAATTAACTTTTAGCCTTGCAAAAAAACAAACAAAAACAAAACAAAACAAATAAAAAACCCTGAAAGTAACAATTAAAAGACCAATCTGACCCATTTTATAGATTTTTGAGGGTATAAACTTAACCCACTCTGTTGACCAATGGTCTAAGGATGAAACCCAAAGGAATAGTCATTTTTAGGTTGAGAATGGCCTTGGGAGGTTAGAGCCCTATCATTCTGATAGGTGGTAACCTTAGCTATGCGGAAAAAAAGAAAAAACAGTTGGAAATGACTCTTGCTTCACCTCTTCCTCACAGTTTCCTCTTAACCTTCCAGAGAAATGCCATGACTTGGAAATTGGGTTATAAGATGAATCAGTGCTTAGTATCCATTGTACAATTCTTCTAGTGTTTCTTCCTCTAGTGCAGAGACTGGAAGTAAAACATCACCTTCCTTAGGTACCTTTCTCTTCATTAATAATAAAGTTAACATTTTGCTCTTTCACTACTGATTCTTATTGTAATTCCCAATTGATCCACAACCTGAAAGAGATAAGTACTGTTTTCTGCACTTTCTCACAGCCCATTATATTAAAAGAAAGAAAGGAAAAAAAAAAGACTATGTGCTGACTGTAGAAAATTGGGAAAATATAGGAAAGCAAATTGTGTTTTTATTTTGAGTTGCTTGACTTTTCCTTACAATTTGACAGATACCTTAAAATATCACAGACACATCATTTGACTGGCAAATATTATTAACTAGCAGTGAATTAAATTGCTAACCCTACTGCTTCCATCCATCCATCCTTCACGTCATCAAAAAGTGATGTCTGAAATTTAAATTTAATTATATTAGTCCTCTGCTTGAAATCCTCCATTTCAGGTATGATACAGTTGAAATTCCTTATTCAAATAAGGTTCTCATTTGTCTGGCCATTGCCTACTATCTCAACCTTACTCTACCATTCCTCTTGAACTCCTTAAGCACATTCTCCACACAATGCAACAGCAATTTGCATATGATCATTTCCATGTCCTGCCAAACACTCTGTAAAATCTCCCCATCATTTAGCACGTAAAATGCAAGCTCACTAAAATAGCCCTCAAGGTCGTCCATGATCTGCCTCTGTCCCAGCTCTGCAACCCCATTTGCTGCCCTGATTGACTTCACACTTCATGCTCTAACAATGTGAAATTGGGTATAGAGTCCCCAGGGACACAATATAATCCCTAACCTCTGTGTCTTTGATCATACATGATTTTGTTTTCAAAATGTCATTCCTTTCTTTTTTAACAGGCACTTTCCCAATTTTTTAGTCTCAATTCAGATGTCCCTCCCTCCCAAACTCTAAGTAGGAGAAGTTAGAAGGCTCCTACTGAATGCTGCCATATTATCCTGTGCAGACATTTGTGGTAACACGTGCCACATCGTTTATAATTATCTGATTGTGTGAATTTCCCCCACTAGATTTAAGCTCCTTGAGGACAATGACTTAATTAAATGATTAGTTCCCTAATGCCTAAAGAGAGAAGGAACTCAGTAATTATATATTAGATTGAACAGTGAATAAATGAAATACTTTCTATGGTTAGTACTCAGAGAGAATTACAGGAAAGTCCTTAAATGTTTCTTCTAATTTTATAAACTGTTAGAGTGTACCTTGATGTAGAATTTTTTAATGTTTATTTATTTTTGTGTGAGAGAGAGAGAGACAGAATGCAAGCAAGGGAGGGTCAGAGAGGGAGACACAGAATCAGAAGCAGGCTCCAGGCTCTGAACTGTCAGCACAGAAATCATGACCTGAACCGAAGTCAGATGCTTAACCGACTGAGCCATCCAAGTGCCCCGATAGAGCACTTTTGGATGACAATATCTTTCACATTGAACACATAACATCTTTTCCCAGCAATTCAACAGTTAGAAAAATGTCCTAAAAATATTATAATAATATGTTATCATATTATGTCATAATAATAACTATTTATGTCATACCTCCAAGATATTCTATAGATATATCATATCTAAAAAGATAATTCTTTGCAATGATTGTAATGGCAAGTAAATCGTAAACCACTATGATGGTTAACTTTATGTGTCAACTTGGTTAAGCCATGGCACAATTTTTGGTCAAATGCTAGTCTAGGTGTTGCTGTGAAGGTGTTTTTTTTAGATGTGATTAATCTTTAAATCAGTAGACTTGGGGCGCCTGGGTGGCGCAGTTGGTTAAGCGTCCGACTTCAGCCAGGTCACGATCTCGCGGTCCGTGAGTTCGAGCCCCGCGTCGGGCTCTGGGCTGATGGCTCAGAGCCTGGAGCCTGTTTCTGATTCTGTGTCTCCCTCTCTCTCTGCCCCTCCCCCGTTCATGTTCTGTCTCTCTCTGTCCCAAAAATAAATAAACGTTGAAAAAAAAAATTTAAAAAAAAAATAAATCAGTAGACTTTAAGTAAGCAGATTACTCTCCATAATGTGGGTGGGTCTCATCCAATCAGTTGAAGGTCTTATAAGATAATACTGAAGTGTCTTGAGAAGGAAAGAATTCTACTCCAGACTGTCTTCATCCAAGACTGCAGCATCAACTCTATCTTGAGTCTCCAGCCTACAGTCTTGCCCTACAGATTTCAGACTCAACCAGCACCCACAACCACATGAGAAAATTCCTTAAAATAAATGAAGCATTCTCTCTTTCTAGACTGAGAGAGAGATAGAGAAAGAGAGAGATGGAGATATAAACAGGTATACATATGGAAATATGTAGACATATACACACCCTATTCATTTTGTCTCTCTGGAGAAATACAGCCATGTTTTTCAAACAAAGAAATGTTTGAGTAAATGATATACCTCCAAACCAAATCCCTCATACTAATATGTTGTCAGCAAAAAAATAATGAGGCAGGTCTTTATGCATTAAGATAGAAAGCGAGTCATGAAAACATTTTTGATGCATAATACAATTCATATTTTAAAACTCCATTCATATGTGTGTCTTGATATATAAGTACAAAATTGATAATAATGACTGTTTTTACTTGTCAATATATCTTGAATTATTTTCAATGACTTTCTACTGTTACTGTAAAATAATAACAAAATCACTTTTTAGAAGTGTAAAATATTTCATGCTTGTTCTCACATACCTCTTCTTCTGTAATTTTCTTTTATGGGCCTAACAGGCACCCCTCCTTCTCTCTTCATTTTTATTGATAACACACAATCATATTCCAGTAATTCCATTCATGAGTCACCTGTTCTCAGAAGCCTTATCTGATTCACCATTCCCAAGTAGAGTTGTTTAGCATTTTCTCTGAGTTGCTATTAAACCCTGATTTATATCATATCCAAAATTATACATATATATACATACATATATAATATATATTGATAATATTATATATTATTATACATTATATATTATATATTTATAATATATAATATGCTAATATATATTTATAATTAATATAATTATATTATATATTATATATAATTATGTAATATAATTTGTATGATTAATGTATATTGTATATGTATGCATATATACACATATATGATCTGTTTCTGTCTTGGGATGATTTATTAGTTCAACAAAGGCATTCTGAGTATGCATCAGGCACATCAGAGTAGTTAAAAAATCACACATTTTGTTCTAGACAGTCCAAATATAGTAGTTAACAAAAATCACAAAATCTGAGTCTCATACAGTTTATTTTATAGTAAGAGGAGAGTGGCAATAGTAAAACAAATAAGAAAAATACATTTAATTTTGCATTTCATGCCTTTGGTCTCTACAACGTACTCCTCCCTTTTGTTGCATTCATCTATATCCCAAGGCTCTCTTACTCATTTTTTCGTGTTTCCTGGATCATTGTCACACTCTTCCGCACTACTTGAACCATCATCATTCTTCCAGTACCCTAAAATTTGAGTTCTGAAACCTCCCTGCCTGTATCGCCGATCCTCCAAGGTCATGTCCTCTTCCTTTTTTGGCTACTCTTATTAATAACTGAAAGCCCTCCATAATCTTATTTTTGTACCTCTAAATACCTAACCACCACTTCCCATATTTTGGTTAATCCACTTAGTTCCCATATTCTAGCAAATCTTTGGCTCCACCAAAACCTAGGGCACACTGATTTTTATCAAATTTTATTGTCACTTAACTCTTCTTCCCTTATTTCCTTCCTTAATAGTTATAATTTTTTGCATGCACCAGCAACATCTTTGCTTCCCTCCCTCTTCTTGACATACGTGCTTGATTAAAACAAAGCCTGGTTAAATTGAACAGTAAATCTACTTCAGGCCAGAAACCCCAGAATTGAATATGTCTGAGGAAAATAAACAACAACAACAGCAACAACAAAAACCCCACAAAAACAGTGTTGATTATGCTCAGTTTAATGTCATTATCATTCACCTCAAGTGTTCCTTAATATCGTTTGGAATAAACGATATTTTCCTATCTTCTTCTTCCACTTGACTCCTCCACACCTTCTCCTTTCTCTGTATTTCACCACCAGTATCATTCCCTTCCCATTATCAGCTCTGACCTTAGTTCAAATTTTACAAAGAACATATTAAGTCAGAGGAGATTCCTCAAAATCTCTCACCTACGCATCCATACATATTCATGTGTCTATGACTATAGTTCATCTTCTACTCATATGGAGGGCCCATTTATGATCTTAGCTACTGCAACCACCCTACTTCTCCACCAGTTTTCATTCTCTTCTGCCGCAAGAACATTACAACAGAAATTCTCCCACATTCTGCATCTCCAATTGTCTCCTGACTGCTTGATTACTCCTGCCAGTATTCAAATGTGACATTTATCTTCTCACCCTAATAAGAAACCCTCTCTCAACCCCTACCTCAACCTCTACTACTAACCCATTGATTTTTTTATTATAGCAAATGTCTCAAAAGAGATACCTGTACTCATTTTCTCCAATTTCACTCTCCTCTCTTAAACTCATTCCAATTGGAGGTTTGCCCTCACCACTCCAACAAAACTACATTTGAAATGTGACCCACGTTATTTATGTTGCAAAATCCAAAGGTCAATTCTAATTATATTCGTCTTAGCAGTAGTGTCTGTTCCAGTTCCTCATTGTCTCTTCCTTTGTAAACTTCCTTCACTTAGTTTCTAGAAATTCAAAGTAACCTCAATTTCTTCTTATGAGTTGGTGAATTTTCTCATTTTCCTCTACTGGCTCCTTTTTTTGTTACATCTAAACATTAGTATTTAAATATAGTATTTTACTCTGCCCCTCCCGCGTTCATGCTCTGTCTCTCTCTGTCCCAAAATAAATAAAAAACGTTGAA
>NW_024412376.1:138900794-138954374 GCF_014898765.1 Herpailurus yagouaroundi | reverse complement strand
CTCTGTCTCTCTCTGTCCCAAAATAAATAAAAAACGTTGAAAAAAAATTTAAATATAGTATTTTATTTTATTATCTAGATATATTAGTATCTAGATATACTCCTAGTTTCTAAACATATTCTCCAGATAATCCCATGTTCTAACTACTCTCTATCAAATTTATATCTCTATCGTGTATCTCTCTTTACAACGTTATGGTTACATGACCAAGTGTCTATTTGACACCTCCACATGGTAATCAAAGGGATGTCTTAATTTTCACATGTCAAACACTAAACTGCCTATAACAAGTGACCACCCTCTGCCAATAGTTAACATGGACTGAGAAGGCGAATGGACTATTTTACAATTGGAAATTGAAGCTGTGGCTAAGGTGTATTATATGCTAAGAAAGAAAAATAAATAAATAAGATATCTACATACTCAAATTACTAGATTGGCTAGAGACTGGAATTAAGTCACCTCTATGATAATTTCAAATACAAGCACTGTGCCAACACTAGGCAAGTTCCCACTGGAGCAGCTCTTTGTAAATGCTGTTCAGTCCTTTCAGTAAGTAAGTTATAGATCCTGTGCTGTGTTTATGCAAACGTAGCAGATGGTTATGCAAATGAAGTACATGTACTAAGTCTTAGTAGTAAATTTAATTAATTATGAACTTACGAGATGGAATAATTTCAAGATGCTTTCCATTTGAAGACAGTTTGAAAGGAAATTTCAAACATTCCAGTAAAATCAAAGTGGTTGTAGGCTAATGGGCATTATGAAGACTTAGCATAGTTTCTTAAGGCATTTTATTTATTATAGCTGTAATTAAGTTTAAAATGCTGACATATTTTCCTGAATCTAAACCATATTCAAATCCCAGAAGGCTGGGCAAATACATCAAACATTTTCACAGTGCAATAAAATTATTCCATAATTGTTTATCTCTAGAACTTGTTTATGAACATAAACAAGCCTCTCTAGAACATAGCCACTGAACACTGGAACAAGACTGAACTTGGTTCAAATTCCTTAAAGCATTCATCTCTTGGAGACATAGAAAATGAGAACAACTTATTAGTGCACTGAGATTTCCATAATGACAAAGAAAACTTTTAAATCCTTGTCTTTATTTGTATGCATTTATTTTTCTGTTGTTTCTTTGAAGCAGAATGAAATTTCAAAGTCTACTAAATAAAGGATTCAGCACAGCTGAGTTCTGGTTTATCAATACCACTGTACTCATAGGAATCCCTTAGCCTCCTTGGATCTCAGTTTTTACACCTCTAAAACAAGGAAGAAAATTAGACAACCAATAGAGTATCATGCTTTAAAAATGTATTATTTACATGGCTGCTATCCTTTTCAACTGTAAAATTAAATAAACTGATTTTTCTTATTACTTGCATGTTTTGATCTGCATTAACACCCAAGGAGACAATATGTCTTAACTTTCAAGAAACAGCCAAGCTATAATATTAGATTATTATCATATTAAATGAGACAAAAATTTGTGACAGTTCAAAAAAATTAACAGCTAGCAAATATTATAAACTAGAACAAATAAGATGATATACCACTCTAAAAGTTAAACAATGAATTCTCCATATTGAGTCATCAGGGTCACAATTTCTATCTATGCACTATAAACATAAAAGTTTTATTGAAGCCCTTTGAAAATAAAATATAAGCATTTTTTTTCATTTTTTCAATTTAAGAAAAAGTACAAAATACATCTCTTTATGAGTATTAAATCTGCCATTTTTTTATTTTTTTTAAATTTTTTTTTTTAACGTTTATTTATTTTTTTGGGACAGAGAGAGACAGAGCATGAACGGGGGAGGGGCAGAGAGAGAGGGAGACACAGAATCAGAAACATCTGCCATTTTTTTAAAGTTCAGTGATACTAAACGTTGATGTGTACATTATTTTGCCTTTCCCTCCAGTATGTAGCAAAAAGGGAAGATGGTTATACTGCCTCGTTTGAGATTAGGAGACATGTACTTCTGTCTTGGCATCAAATTCAAGAATACTTCCATTTAATAAAATCATTGGGTAAAATAAACAAGAAAGAGGAGATATTAAAGTAGAAGATCAATGAAGTGCTGTGAGGGGCGCATGGGTGGCTCAGTCAGTTAAGCAGCTAACTCTCGATTTCAGTTGAGGTCACGATCTCAGGGTTTATGATATCTAGCCCCACATCAGGCTCTGTGATGACAGCACAAGACCTGCTTGGGATTGTCTCTCTTCACCTCTCTCTCTAACCCTCCCCTGGGTGCTCCTTCTCTACATAAATAAATAAATAAATAAATAAATAAATAAATAAATAATATTTTAAGATATTAAGTGTCGTGAGCTAAAATAATAACTAGAAGAGAAGACAAAAGGAAAATGTAATAAGGAAAAGTCTGGAAATGGAGGTAATAAGCTCTAGATATAACGAGAAAGAGATCATGACAGTGGGATCAATGGAAGGAGAAAGAAGGTAGGAATAAAAGAAAGATAAACGTGGTGAAAGAGGGAAATATCTTCTGACTCGGTCAAACATGATTTCTCTGACAGTTTATTATTTTTTCACATATTACAGTGTTACTATATATGGCTGTCAGTTCCTAAACATTATTTTATAAACGTCTAGATGGATCTATTGGTCAATAGGTCTCCAAAACAAATAAAAAGTTCATCCTTGCAAATAATGTGTTTTTAGTTTTTAGCTTATTTTTGAGAGAGATTCTTAAGTGAATGAAATTTTTGCTCAAGGGCAGACATTTATTACTCCTACTGGCATTAACTGGACATGCTAACAGAAATGGCAAGACTTCGTATTGTAGATTAAGTTGTAATATTACTATAGAATGATATAAATTCAGGATCAGTAGAGTAAGCCAAAACATGAACCATTTAAGATCCAACAGGAAACAAAAGTCATTTGCCTTGAGGCCAAAGAATGTGAGTGCACAAGGTAACTATTAACTGCTTCTAACCTCTTTTAAGGAGAAATGATATGGCTTTCAAAACTTTAGTTTCCGTATTTTGTAACTTTAGGGCCAGTGCATGAATGGTCTTTACAGTTTAGCCTTTGTCTTCCTATGATTGCAATATTTTCTATGGAGTCTAATAAAAACACATATTCAAAGAAACAAGACAATTGGTTTTATCATCTATGCCAGTCTCTAGACAAAGTTATTTTAAAATTATTATTGCTCTTTTCTTACAAACAAGTCTGTGATAAGAACAATGAAAATTCTTGACGATCATGTGAGAAAGCTTGCAGTTCTAATTCAGATATTGACAGTTTCTAAAAATGTTGTTTAAATATAAAATATATAGTGTATATTACATTTTGCATAAAATATGTAATTTTGTGTTTTATTATAATTATTTTATTTTATATTGAATGAATAAATGCATGTAAGGTACTTAGAAGTATGTGAAGCAAGTAGTAAGTCCTTGATGATTTATAGCTACCGAGTATTATACTTCCATTTCACGCTCAACACACCTAAGGGAGAATTCACAGCTTTCCCTCATATATCTAATTGCTTATTTTGTGAAATGCACCACATTATTCCATTTATCCAAATCAGAATCCCAAATTCATTTTCCACTTCTCATCCTTCCTGTTTATATCTAGTCAGGAAATAAAACTTTATCTTTACTTTGCATTTATTCATGTTGCCTTGGTACCTTTCCCTCTAACATTTAGATCATTTCCCTTGGGCTATCATGACTCCATTTTTCTATAACTTCTTACATGTTGTACAGTACTGTTATATTATTCTTTCCAAAATATTTTCTTCTCTACTGGCCTCCTTAAGAATTAAAAATAAATTCTTATTTAAGAATTTGTAATGAGTTAAATGGATTCCAATCATTTCTTCCTGACATCACCAGTCAGTCCTCCATAATTAAATATAGATACTCTTATTTTGTCCTTTTCACACTTTCCCATCTAAGATTAACCATCCAGATATTCTGGAAATTTTGACAATACACAGTTATTCACAGGATGTCTTAGATTCACCAATTTTGTTATTACATAGATTTGGACAAGGCAAAAGTGTGACACGTTCTAGATTGAAGTCGCTCAAAGATGATTATCATCCTGAAATGTTTCAACATGCATGACATTATATTTTGCAAATTATATTGAAAATATCCTGTTTTTCCCAACCATAGTGTAAAAATCTAACATCTAAAAAAGCTAGGAAGTTTTCCTATTAAATTCTCTCACAATTAAAATTTAAAGTGAGAAAGAAGAACCCTCAGGAAAGGTATAGTAAAATTCTTCTTCTCCTTTATTTCTTTCTGACAGAAAGAAATCTGTTATTAGGAATTAGAATAGGATGAAAGAAATAAGACTTTTCAGAGTCTATACCAAAAATTAAAATATATATATATATATAATACTTTCAAGAAGTTATAATAATATAGCTAAATTGATATTGAAATTCAGTTTTTATTTTTACTTTTGATATAACCATAAAGTAAAAAAAAAAAAAAAAAAAAAAAAAAAGAAGAGAAAACAGTAAAAAAAATGTTAAGAGAAGAGAACTGAAGTGTTTTTACACAGAGTAGGAGTTGTTTAGTCCCAGGTTGGAGCTACAATGGATCTCCAGCAAATACTGTGATTCAGTATCAATGTCAGCACCATGGAAATTCTTACCTGTGGGTATGCAAGCCCCTTCTCGTCAAAGCCTGCCTTAATGAGACCTCCTCTAAATGATCAAATTAAGGCATGATGTATTGTTTTTCTTAACTTTATTCCCAGTGAAAAAATAAAGCATTAGAATAACTCCCTGAATGATTAATATTTTAACGATAAAATGTTGCACTGAGGTGTTATGGCTTTCATATACAATTTTGATTTATATTCTGGTACATATAAAGTCTCCTGAGTGCTAATAATAAAAGACCTGTGGTATGATTAGCTTTAAAATGTCTATAATGCATATTATGAATACTTTGACATCTTATTTGCATTTAAAATGCATTAGTTTGGGGCGCCTGGGTGGCGCAGTCTGTTGAGCGTCCAACTTCAGCCAGGTCACGATCTCGCGGTCCGTGAGTTCGAGCCCCGCGTCGGGCTCTGGGCTGATGGCTCAGACCCTGGAGCCTGTTTCCGATTCTGTGTCTCCCTCTCTCTCTCTGCCCCTCCCCCGTTCATGCTCTGTCTCTCTCTGTCCCAAAAATAAATAAACGTTGAAAAAAAAAATGCATTAGTTTGTCAATTGTCAACAAACATCTGAATGCTCTTAAAAACTAATATTACATATGAATTTGTTTATGGAATTAATTATATAAAGGTATATCTGTGTTCTGTTAAAGATGCATTGTAAACTTAAAAAATTATGCTGGCTATAAAAGTGCAGAATATATACATTCACACACACACACACACACACACACTTTTTTCAAGCAGAGTCATTCAGTTCTTGCAAGTTTTGGTGTATGTAAATTTTATAGAAACATAGTCCATTGAATTTTAAATGCCCTTATTTCTAGAAATGATGTATGCTTTGTGCTACATATTTTGGTTATATTTTTATTTTTTAAAGAAGATCTAATTCAAGACTTTAATGTTAAGACTCAATTGACATATTTCTTAGCTTAGTTAAACGTAACTTCATCTTTCCATATTCTTCATTTGAGGAGTATCTTACTTACCAACTTAAGAGTTAGATTTTACCTTTGTAGATATTTCCAATGTTTCCTTCTGTTTCTTCACACCTCCCCTAGAATAGTCTCAATTTTATTACTGTATTAGTTAGCTCACTAAAACACCACACGTGGGAAGCCTTAAACAATAGAAATTTATTTTTTTAAGTTTATTTCTAGTAGGACCTCTCTTCCTAGCTTGGAGATGGCCCCCTTCTTGCTGTGGCCTCACATGGTCTTTCCTATGTGCACATGTGCTGAGAGAAAGATCTCAGGTGTCTCTTCGTCTCCTCAGAAACACATAGGTCCTTATAAGCCCGTTCCTTATAATCTAATTTGATCTTAATTACCTTATTAAAGTCTCTGTCTCCAAATACAGTTACATTGTGGTTTGGTACTTCACCATACAAATTTCTGGGGACATAATTCAGTACATAACAATCCCCAAGACTGATTTTTTTTTAATTTTCATTACTCTTTGTCCTAAGGTTTCATAGAGCTTCAATCTAATGTTTTTGGATAAAAAGATGTCATATCAAAATATATAAGAAATAAGAAGTAATATTGTCCTAAATTTAATAAGTATCTGGAGTATCTCTGCTTCCAGGCATAAAAGATAAAACTTATGAAGTCACTTTATGCTTTACAACTTCCAATAAATGTTATCAAATTTGTGATATCAACCTTTTCATAAAGGATTTATATAATACCATAAATGTTACGTTTCTTCCTCATCAAATTATATCGTGAAATTCAGAATGGACTCTGATACTATATTTTCTATTTCTCAAAGATAAATACCCCCAAACAAATCTATAGCGCACATAAAATATACTGACAAAATAAAGAGAAGATATTTCTTCACAAATTTGTGTTTAGTAGTTCTCAGCATTCAAGAACTGAAAAAACTCATATTTTAACTTGTCATAGGAAGCACTTCAAATGTTTTGGGCAAAATGTGATGTATACACACATTGTTTGCCAAATACATGTGCATATACATACACATAAAAATAAAAGTATGACAACAAATTATATGACCTTGGAAAAGGTATTAAATTTGCTACCAAAAAATTCCTCAATTTACAAAAATTAATTTGTATCACATTTACATTTCTTTAAAAAAACATTTATTTTAAAAGAGAGAGAGCACACATAGGGGTGGGGCAGAGAGAGAGGAAGAGAGAGAGAATACCAAGCAGGCTCTGCACTGACAGTCCCAAGTGGGGCTTGATCTCACAAACAGTAAGATCATGACTTCAGCCAAAATCAAGAGTCAGACACTTAACTCACTGAGCCACCCAGGGGCCCCAACATTTTGTTTTCTAAGTGATTTACTTGATGTTACTTTGGTCATCTCGCCATTTTTAAAGACTTGCAAATTATACTCCTAATTAAGACTTTTCAGCTTTTATTTCTAATGCTTTTAAGGTATAGAATCTATGTCTCATCCAATTTTAATGGTTAATTCACAGTATTCCAGAGAATTCTTTAAAATATATGTATTATTCTGAGTTGAAAATGAGTAGCATCTTTCAAATATACTTCTTCCAATATGAGGAATTTAACAAGCATCACTGTCTTCAAACCCATTCACTTGTCCTCCCACAAATATCTTGATACTCCTTTAAATTTTTCATCTAAGAGATTTTGGTCTATTTATTATTGTTATTTAATCTAAACATTGATTAATTGTATTGTAAATATTAACCGCAAAACTTTTTTGACATTTAATATATGCAGACACATGTGTAAATATGTTATATCTATCTATCTATCTACCTATCATCTATCTACATATCTATAATAGTTAGTCTTTGCAAGATTTCCACGAGTTATATGTTTTTATTATTCTCATTTTTTGAATAAGGATACAAGTTCAGAACATTTAAGTAATGTTCCCCAATGCTACCTAACTAAAAACAGTAAAACAGGCAATTAAATTATATCTGTCTGGCTCCAGAGCCACAGTGCACACTTCTTGAATCTTATCTCATATCCTTGCTGCCTACTTCTTCCCTTGAGTTGTTCTAGCAAATGCCTGTGTGTAAGAGTGGCCTGATAGCATTCAGCCACAGCTGCGCAGCCATTTCTTACTTTCTGATCCAAGGAGTCTCTGCCATTGATATCAAAAAGTCTATAGGAATTCATTCACACAATCTAATGAATGCACAAAGTAAGTGACACGATTGACAACAATGCCATAAAAAAAAAAATGGGAAGGAAGAATTGAGAAAACCGTTTTAGGGTACCTGCCCAACCTGTGAAGCATTGTCGTGTTTTTTGCAGATGGACCCAGCGTGTTGAAAATATATATTTCAGGATGTAGGGCAAGCATTATAATTTTTTTAAAAATATATAGTTGATATGGTAAGAGGAGATAAAAAGAAATTATAAAAAGGATTAGTTAATACCAGGAAAGGCAGAAAGAGGGCGCTACAGAAACGAAGAATTTATGTAACAGAAAATAGTTACAGAGAAACCTTAGAACAAGGAAAGTGATCAGAGGTAATGAGAAGCATTACATAGTGATTAAAAGGGCTAGTACTCAAAGAAGACATAGCAATCCTAGCAACATTAAGCACCCAACAATAGAAAGTACAAGTACAAGAGGAAAGCCAGGCCAAATTGAGAGGAGAAATTGATAAAGCCACGCTTTCAGAGTTCAATAGCTCTCTTTAGATAATGAACAAATAAAATGGGTAGAAAATGAATAGTATAAATGACCTGCACATGATTACAAATCGGCTTAATCTGCTTGAACTTATAGGACATGACATTCAAGAACAGCAGAATATACATTCTTCTAGTGCTCTTATCAAGATAGACTCTTCTCAGCCATAAAACATATCTTAACAAATTTACAACAACAGAAAATATATGAAGTATGTTCTCAAACCACAGTGGAATGAAAATAGAAATTAGTTACAGAGAGAAGAATTCCAAGTAATTTATGTAGATAGTATAACCTCAAAGAGGTGGAGTATAATAACCCCACCCCCTTCAAAGAGTAATGTACATAAAGGAGGATTAAAGTAACTTTTTAATATGTGATCCTGAAAAACATGCCCTCAGCCAGGTGATCAAGGTTAACATCAACTACGGTAAGTCATGTTGACAGTATGTAGCCTTGATGTGATGTAATTAGAATGACACTTTGCCTCTTACTCTCTAAAACAGAAACCACAGTCTAATCATGCAAAAAATAAGCAAACCTTAACTGAGAAACATTCTACAAAATACCTGGTCAGTAGTCCTCAAAAATGTCAAGGGTATTAAAAAAAATAAAACCTGAGAAACTAGCACAACCAAAAGGAACCTAAGAAGACATGACTACTAAATTTAATGTGATATTTTAGATGACACTCTAAAACAGGAAGAAGACCTTATGTAGGAACTGAGGAAATCTAAATGAAGTATGAATTGTAGATAATAATAACAGATCAATATCGATTTATTAATTATGAGAAATTGAGACTACTAAGACAAAATGTCAATAATAGGCAGAAATGGCTAGGTAGTTATGGAAACTCTCTGCCCTATTGGTATCATTGGTTTGTAAATTTAAAACTCTTGTAAAACAAAAAGTTTATTTTAAAAATGAGTCAATAAAACTTATATAACGGTATATACCAAGTTTACCTCATTTTTTCAAAAAAAGAATCATACCAGTCACATTAAGAACTATGGTGTCACCTACCAACAGAACGTACTTTTTAGAGTGTTCTTAGTGAGTTCAGGCGTTGATGTGTCTTCAGGTTTTTCACAACCACCTACGTAATGATGTTGGGTTTTATGTTTATTATGCCAGTATATCAATAAGTTCTCTGTAAAGGACACACAGTCCATCAAGGAATTACCAACAGAAATATGTTTACTACAAGTTGTTTGGTGCTTACAGAATCATTGGAAAGGATAGAATAAGCTTCTGATATTTGAGTTTCAAGTCACATCACTGCAGCTGCACTCTGGTGCTCAGGTAAGTGCTGTTACCTTGGTTACCATCCCTTCCTCAACACAGCGGTGTCCTACCCATAGAGTTGATAACAAGGTAGTAGATTGGAGAGTTCACTGTGGATCAAACCCTCATGCCTATCAGAGCTTGCTTCTTCCTCATGCCACTGCAAAAAAACTGTGGTTCTCCTCACTCCTGTCTTCTAAATTAAACATAAGTAAAATCTGTTTCTTAGTCATAATTCACATATAGATCACTAGCATTAAATGTTGAGCAAAAGTTAATTTATCATCATTTTGTTTTAAATAAACTTTATCTTAGAGCAGTTCTGGGATCACAGCAAAACTGAGTGAATATTAAAGTTTTAATATACCCACTGCCCCCACACATGCATCATCTTTCCTGCTATAAACATACAACATCAGAGTGGCACATTAGCTGCAATTGATGAACCAACACTGATATATTATTATTACTCCAAATCCATAGTTTACATTAGGGTTCACTCTTGATGTTGTACATTCTATGGATTTTGCCAAATGTATAATATGTATCTACCATTATAATATCATAAAGAATAGTTTCACTGCTGTAAAAAATTCTCTGAGCTCAGACTACTCATCCCTTCCCTCTCCTGCTTTTAGATTTTTTAAATTCTTTAAAGAAATAAGAATTAACACCAATTCTTGTCAAACTCTTCGAAAAAAACTGAAGAGGAAGGAAAACTTCCGAACTAATTTTTTTGAGGCCAACATTACCCTACACCAAAGCCAAAAATAGACGCAACAAGAAAATTATAGGCCAATATTCACAATAAACATATATGAAAATTCCTTATTAAAATACTAGCCAATTTAATTCAAGACCACATCAAAAGGATTGTACATCATGATCAGATGGGATTGGTTTCTGGGATGCAGGAATGGCTTAATATACACAAATCAATCAATGTCACACACTACATTAACAGAATAAAGGAAAAAATCATATGATAAAAATTCTCAATAAATTAAGTATTGAAGGAATACACCTTAACATAATAAAGCCTATATATGACAAGCCCATACCTCACATAATACTTAATGGTGAAAAGCTGAAAGTTTTCTTCTAAGATCAGGAAGAAAATAAAGATTTCCACTTTCACTGTTTCTATTCAACATAGTATTGGATGCCCTAGCAGTAGCATTTAAGCAAGAAAAAGACATAAAAGGTATCCAAGTGAGAAAGAAAGAAGTAAAATTATGTGTTTGCAAATGACATAATGTTATATATAAAAAATTCTAAGATTTCACTAAAACACTGCTAGAACTAATCAACAAATTCAGTAAAATTGCAGAATGCAAAATTAACATACAGAAATCAGATGTGTTTCTATACCTTAAACAAAACAAAACAAAACAAAAAAACCACTATCCAACAGAAAAATTAAGAAAGCAATCTCTATTACAACAACATTAAAAACAATAAAATACTTAGGAATATATTTAACTAAGGAGATCTGTACAATGAAAAGTATAAGACATTGATAAAGGAGAATGAATGATACATAAATAAATGGAAAGATATCCATGTTCTTGAATAGGAAGAATTAATATCTTGAAAATGTCCATATTACCCAAAGTGATCTACAGATTCAATGCAATCCTTGTTAAAATACTGATGGAATTTTCCTCAGAAATATTAGGCAGGGGGCAGGGGGTGGGCACCAGGGTGGTTCAGTCAGTGGAGCGTCCGACTTCAGCTCTGGTCATGATTTCACAGTTTGGGAGTCTGAGCTCCACATTGGGTTCACTGCTGTCAGTGCAGAGCCCACTATGGCTCCTGTGTCCCCCTCTCTCTGCCCTTGCCCCACTTACATTCTTACTCTCTCTCTCTGTCTCTCACAAAAAAAAAAACAAAAAAACAAAAACAAAAACAAAAACTCTATTAACCTTTGTATGGAACCACAAAAGACCCCAAATGGATGAAATAACCTGAGAAAGGAGCAAAACTGGAAGCATCTTAATTCCTGATCTCAAGCTATAGTACAAAACTATATTAATTAAAACTGTATGATTTTATTTCTGGTATAAAAACAGGCACATAGACCAGCAGGTCAGAATGGACAGCTCAGATACATACCCAAACAAATCGTGGTCAACTAAGTTTTGACAGAAGATCAAAGAACATACAATGAAGAAAGAATAGTCTATTCATTAAATAGTGCTGGGAAAACTGGATCTCCACCAAGAAATGAAATTAGATCCCTATTTTACAACCACTCACAAAAATTAAATCTGAATGGATCAAAGAGGTAAGTGTAAGACCTGAAACCATAAAACTCCTAGAAGAAAACATAGGGAGAAAGATCTTTGACATTTGTCTTGGCAATGATTCAATGGATATGACACCAAAGCACAGGCAACAAAAGCCAAAATAAACAAGTGGGACTACATCAAACTAAAAGCTTTTGCATAGCAAAGGAAACAATCAATAAATTGAAATGGCGACCTATAAAATAGGAGGAAATATTTGCAAACCATATATCTGATAAGGGGTTAGTATCCAAAATATGTAAGAACTCATACAACTTGGGGCATCTGGGTGGTTCAGTCAGTTAAGGATCCAACTCTTGATTTTGGCTTAAGTCATCATCTCATAGTTCATAAATTTGAGCCCTGTGTTGGCCTCTGCACTGAGAGTGCAGAGCCTTCTTGGAATTCTCCCTTCCTCTCTCTCTGCCCCTACACTACTTATGCTTTCTCTCTCTCTCAAAGTAAACAAATAAACTTTGAGAAAAAAAAAAAAAGAACTCATACAACCCAATAAAAATTGAAAAGAATGCAGTTAAAATGGGTAAAGGAAATAATTATATTTTTCCAAAGACAATCAAATGGCCAATAGATATTTGAAAAGGTGCTCAACATCACTAATTATCAGGGAAGTAAAAGCACAATGAGATATTACCTCACTATTTTTAGGATGGCTGCTATCAAAACAATATGGGATATGGGGCACCTGGGTGGTGCAGTCAGTTAAGTGTCCAACTCTTGCTTTCAGCTCAGGTCTTGAGCTCACAGTTCATGAAATCGAACCGCACATTGGGCTCTGTGCAGACAGCATGGGGCTTACTTTGGATTATCTCTCTCTTTTTCTCTCTCTACCCCTCCCCTGTTCATATTCTCTCCCTCTCTCTCTCTCTCTCTCTCCCTCCCTCCCTCCCTCCCTCCTTCTCTCCCTCTCCCTGTTTCTCAAAATAAATAAATAAACTTAAAAAAAAGATTTGAGATTAATGTTGGCAAGAATGTAAAGAAATGGGAACCCTTATACACTCTTTGGAAGAATGTAAATTGGTATAGCCATTTTAGAAAACAATACAGCAATTACTCAAAAATTAAAAATAGAACTATCATATGATTCAGCAACCCTGCTACTGGGTATACATCTGAAGGAAATGAAAGAAGTCATCTCAAAGAGATATCTGAACATCTGTGTTCAACACAGCATTATTCACAATAGCTAAGATAGGGAAATAATGTAAATGTCCTTCGACACATGAATGGATAGAGAAAATATGTTATTTTATAACACATTTATATATTTTATATATTTTATGTGTGTGTGTGTGTGTATGTGTGTGTGTGTTTGTGTGTAATAGTAGCAGTAGTTGCCCCTTATCCATGTGGAATACATTCGAAGACCCCTGGTGGGTGCCTAAACGACACTACCAAATCTTATGTGTTTTTTCCTATACATACATACATACCTGTGATGAAGTTTAATTTCCTTGTATATGTCTTTTTCATATACATCCATCCCTATGATGAAGTTTAATTTATAAATTAAGCATAGTAAGAGATTTATAACAATAATAATAAAATTGAGCAATTATAATAATATGCTCTAATAAAAATTATGTGAATGTGGTTTCTATGAGAGAGAAATATCTTATTGTACTGTATTCACCATTTATCTTTTTATGATGATGTGATATCATAAAATGTCAACATAATGAAATGGCATGAGGTAAATGTCAGTCATTCGAGTGTAGTGTTATGCTACCATTGACATTCTGACAGTATGTCAAGAAGATCTTCTGCTTCTGGATCCCAGTGACCTTGGATAATTGAAACTGTGGAAAGTAAAACTGTGGATAGGGTTTCCTTAGGGATTATTACCCAATGGAATATTATTCAGCCATAAAAAGAAGGAAGTCTTGCCATTTGCAACAATATGGATAAAACTGTAGAATTTTTTGCTAAGTGAAATAAGTCAGACAAAGAAAGACAAATACTGCGTGGTATCACTTACATGTGGAATATTTTTTCAAAAGGCTGGTTTCATAGAAACAATAGAATGATGATTGTCAGGGTCTGGGGAGATGGGGAGGTATAGGTCAAAGGGTACAAATTTTCAGTTATAAGAATAAGTTCTGAGGATGTAATGTATAGCATGGTGATGATGGTTAATAATACTGTACTGTATACTTGAAAGCTTCTGAGAGTAGATATTAAGCATTTTTACCACACATGTGCACACACACATACACACACACACACACACACACACACACACACAATGACTTAACTATGTGAGATGATGGATGTGTTAATTATCTTTATCTCTTTAATTTTTCCACAATGTATATGTATATTAAATCATCATGCTGCACATTTTAAACATATGCAATTATATTTGTTAACTCCTCAATAAAGCTGGGGGAGAGAGATCATAAGCATGTGGCCATCCAAATAAAAAACTGTCCCTTAAAGAAATTTTCTTATAATTAATATGATATAGTTATAATAACTTCATATTTACTTTATATTACTGCTTAACAAATTACTATAATTTTATCATCATAAAACAACACAAATCATTATCTCATAGTTTCTTTGGATCAAAACTCTGAGCACAGTTTAGCTGGGTCTTCTGCTCAGTGTTTCACAAGGGTGCAATGTCTACATTCTCACCTGGAGGCTTGCTGGGAACGAATCCGCTTTGAGCTCTATTTTTACTGTTGGCAGAATTCATTCCCTTATAGTTGTGTGATTAATGATGCTGGCTTTTTGCTGGCTTTCAGCAGGAAGTTTCCTCCGGTTCTAGAAGCTGTCTACAGTTCCTATGGCTTCCCACAGTTTCTTGCCATGTGGGTTTTCCCAGCATGGACGCTTATTTCAGCAAATCTACACAGAGAGTGTAATTTGGGGTTTTATTTACATTTGCAAAAGCTCTTCATCTTTCCTATATTCTATTGTCTAGGAGCAAGTCACAAGTCCTGCCACAATCAGGGGGAAATGATTATACCAGGCATGAACACCAATGGGCAGGAATCATGGAGACTACTCTAAGGTCTGCCCACTGTTTCAAATGTTAATAATCACTGTGTTTTGTGTTGTTGGGATCATGAACTTTGGGGTGAACGGACTTGGGTTCAAATCCCAGGTCTGTTGATTGTTGGTTTTGTGAAGTTGATAGACCACTTCTGTAAATACCAGTTCTCTCATAAAATGTAGATAATAATAAGACCTAATTCATAAGGATGATTGTATAAGATGATGCAATTGTGGCACTTATTATCATACTTACCACTTAGAAATGTGAACTTTCTATGCTTATTAGTACAGGTGCACTTTGAGTGATTCTTTGTCCTTTCCCAAGGAAATGCAACCTTGACTCACAAATATGTTTTTAAATTTTCTAGAATAAATAGATAGGTACTAGGTGTTTAAATTTATCTATTCTTACTAAAATCCTAGAGCCCAAATCTCTAAAAGGGAATTTGATTATACTAGTTCTTTATTTTTTTTATTTTTATTTTTTTATATACTAGATCTTTAAGTAAATGTTTTCAATGGAACCTGCACACATTTTTTGGGTACTTTTTCAGATTTCAGGTACTTTGAAATTAGCTCCTAAAGGAGATGTTTCCGTCTGTCAACCCACTTGTTTTCCTATTAAGTTCTCCAGGCACTGTTTGAGGTTTCTCTAATGTTTTGTCTTTTTTTCCCCATTGCATTTCCCTATTTCCACCTGGCTTCAGATCTCAACTTCTTATAGCAGCCACTTAAATATTTATAAAGCTTAAGCTATAAACTGTCTTTCAAAGCTACTATAAAATTGAAAAGCAAAACTGAAAATGTAGCGATAACAAGGGCGAATATGTTGACTTGATGAATTCTGGACAGCACAAAGAAATTTCAGAGAACTGTGGTTTTCTGACCCTGTCACCAAAGTATACCAGGCCTATTTCTTCTCAAATCTATTTTGAAAGTGAGACAGAAAAAAATAATAATAATGGTGGCAATTTTTAAAGCCACCAACACTATCTAATTGTCAACTCCATCTGGAATTTCTGAGTAGGCATCCCTTCCCTCCAACAGTCTAGTTAAAGAGGCAAAAGAGATGAGGGAAACTGTCATTAGTTGAGAGTCAGCTCCGTATGAACCACTTTCTTTAACTCTTCTAAATGCCTTCCTTTTATGCCTTCACTTTATGAAATGTGTAAGTTGTAGGGAAAGGGGAACTTATGAAATATGATCAATTTCACATGCTTGTAATTTTATCATTTTATTCAAAAAAAAAAAAAAAACTCAGTATTTCATTACTGCCTGTCAAATCTACCCACAATTTAAAAAGTATTTTATTACAGTCAAGGTGGACTTTGAGACACATGCTTACACGCACATACACAAATATGAGTGTACATGCACATGTGCATGTACTCATTATACCTATAAGGAAATTCGGAAGATTTTGTCAAAAAAAATATAAATAAAAGAGGGGTGCCTGGGTGGCTCAGTCGGTTAAGGACTTGGGCTCACGTCATGGTCTCTCTTGGTCCATGAGTTCAAGCCCCACGTTGGGCTCTGTGCTGACAGTTCAGAGCCTGGAGCCTGCTTCAGGTTCTGGGTCTCCCCCTCTCTCTGACCCTCCCCCACTTGTGCTCTGTCTCCTTCTCAAAAATGAATAAACGTTAAAAAAACTATATATATATATATATATATATATATATATTTTTTTTTTTTTTTTATGAAAAGGGAGAAAAGATATTGATCATAATGTAGGAGTGGAGAGAAAAAAGAAAAAAATCTAGAATGTACTTTGAGCAGCTGTTGAATATAAATAAGAAGTTTGAAACAAGTTTGTTCAGTTGGCTTGGGGAATCATAAGCTTTGCTCTTCTTGCCAAACCACGAGACTGCAGGGCTGCTTGTATCCAAATGGTGCCATTGTAAATTGCACAGTGGCATCATCCCCTCATCAATCTGCATGTGCTTATATCCACCTTGACACTTGCAAGGTCAGTAATTAATTTGTTCAAAGATACCTTTGTCATAGTAGTAGTCTCCAATTTTGGTTGTTTTTTTTGTTTTTTTTTTTTTTTTTTAATGTTGTCGTTCTGTATAGGGTTTAAATAAGCTTCCCTTCATTCCCAAAAGACTCTTTGGTGATTATTCCATTCATAATCAGTGATTTTTGAGTTATATTTGTGTTACTCAGGATGTGAGGACCACAGAAAAACACATGAGTTTTTCTTCAAGATTTTTGCAGATTGATGTTCAAAGTTGAAAGAATACGATCGTAATCCAGCTTTCTCTCTTATAAATCCCAGCCTAAAAGCCCCACTCACTGTATTACCAAAGATCTCCATCTCCTAGAATATACTTCTACATTTTGCCTGTTCATAGTAATTATCAGGAATGTTCTCTGCCCATACCAAGATTGTGGACTCGTCAAAACCCATTCATTATTTAAAGACTATCTCAAATTAATATACAATTTTCTATGTAACTTGTTCTAGGTTTTCTTATTCCAGGTTCCCAGGAGACCCAATGTATTTTATCTGTTACAATCATCTTTTTATCTGTTACAATCATCTTATTTCCTGTTCTAGACTGTGAATGTCTTAGAAGTAAAAGGTCAAGTTTTAATTTTAAGTATTTAATTGAGTGTTAATGAATAAATGTTTATAGAATGCTTTTATTTTTTATTTTCTTTTTAAATTTTTTTTCAACGTTTATTTATTTTTGGGACAGAGAGAGACAGAGCATGAACGGGAGAGGGGCAGAGAGAGAGGAGGACACAGAATCGGAAACAGGCTCCAGGCTCTGAGCCATCAGCCCAGAGCCTGACGCGGGGCTCGAACTCACGGACCGCGAGATCATGACCTGGCTGAAGTCGGATATAGAATGCTTTTAAAGAAAAATATATTATTCCCACCTATGCAGTCTATAAATAGAAAATTTCCCTAACAATTCCTTGCCTATTATAATACTACTTTCTCCTCTCACAGAATTAGACTTAACAATCTAGTTAATGGACTTCAGCCATTGGTCCCAGTGACTAAAATAAATGTAGCTAATATATTACAATTCCTAAGACTTCTCCATATCTCCTGGGTAACACGTCCAAAGAGTGTTTTTTTTTTTCAGAATCAAATTTTTAACTCATATTATGTTTCAAGTTCTTTGAGAAGGCAGAATGTCAATCCACTCATTTTTCTTCCATAGTAAGTGTTATGTTTCAGTGAGACAGACCAAGTTGAAATGTTTACAGAAAATTAACTGTACACCACCATCAACTCTTCTGTCTGATACCCTATACAAAAGTGTGTAAGAATGGTGAATTTAGAAATTTGATTTCCTTGAATGTTCAAGCAAAAAATAATTTGATTTTAGACATTAAAATTGTTTTACTTTTTAGATTTCATAATAATATACAACTTGTGTACAGGGGATTTATTCATAGAATTTTAATTTTTATTAGCAGGAAATTCACAGGCTGTAGGACTTTGTATTCAAATTGGGCAACTTACTATTAAAATTATATTACTTAAATATATTTAGGATTTCATAAAATCTCATTCTAAAACTCTGATGGGTTGTGTTAACCCAGAAAATAACTTGAAAACTGAATTTTGATGTTAGGTAGAGTACCCTTGGTGTTATACACTTACATTTAAAAACCTTCTGGAAGTAAAATCTGCACAGCCCACAAGAAGTTCCAAGAATACCTAATAGGAGTAGTTTCAATAATAGGAAGAAGCTTAATGAAGGTGGGGGCAGAGCTGTCTTGACAAGACTGCTGATCTCCTTATTTTATCTCATTATTACTCTGACTGACCATAGCTTTGAAGTTTAATACCAGGGGTTTAAGGAGGGCTGGGAACACTGACCACATTCTTCATAACCATATTGAGCTACTGACAACAGCAGAACACTCTCAGCCTTTCTTATGCATCAATTGCATAGAGTCTAATGATTGAAAAGACTCAGAAAACTTCTCAGAGTATATGCATTTGAGACTTGAATAACATAAAGAAATATGGTGGTGCAGGAGAAAGAAAATATAAGCAAGCATCAAGGAGCCTAAGAGACTTCCAGACACAACTCCTCAGGCATCCTGCTCAGACACATGAAATGTACTTCATCTTCAAATTATAACCCATAAAGATGTGTGCAATAAATCTTGCTTTAAAGAAATCCAGAGAAGGTTTTTAGTGAGATTATTGTTATACTTCCCTAGTCATGTAACCAAGCTGTGTAACTGGTTTAACCAAAACACGTAAAACAATAGGACAAACATCAAAATATTAATGATTTGTTTCATCAAATGAGATTTAGATAGATATTATTTTTTAAGTTAATTTTTTTGATAGGGATTGCATTAAATGTGTAGATTGCTTTGAGTAGTATAGACATTGTAACAATGTTTGTTCTTCTAATCGATGAGCGTGGAATACTTTTCCATATCTTTGTGTCCTCTTCAATTTCTTTCATAAGTGTTCTAGTTTTCAGAGTACAGAGCTTTTATTTCTTTAGTTAGGTTTATTCCTAAATACCTTATTGTTTTTGGTGCAGTTGTAATTGGTACTGATTCCTTTATTTCTTTTTCTGCTGCTTCATTATTGGTGTATAGAAATGTAAGATTTCTACAGATTGATTTTACATTTTGTTACTTTATTGAATTCATGTGTTACTTCTAGCAATTTTTTGGTGGAGTCTTTTAGGTTTTCTATATAGAGTAGCATGTCATTTGCAAATAGTGAAAGTTTGACTTCTTTCTTGGCTATTTGCATGACCTTTATTTCTTTTTGTTGTCTGATTGCTGAGGCTGAGACTTCTATACCATTTTAAATAGTATTGGTGAGAATGGATATCTTTGTCTTGTTCCTGACCATAGGGAAAAGGCTTTCAGTTTTTCCCCATCATGGATAATATTAACTGTGGGTCTTTTGTATATGGCCTTTATTATATTGAAGTATGTTCCATCTACCCCTACTTTGTTGAGGGTTTTTATCAAGAATGGATGGTGTATTTTGTCAAATGATTTTTCTGAATTGATTGAGAGAATCGCATTGTTCTTATCCTTTCTTTTATCAATGTGATATATCACATTGATTGATTTGTGAATATTGAACCAGCCCTGCAGCCCAGTAATAATCCCATTTGATTATGGTGAAGAAGGTGAAGAATTCTTTTAAATCTTGAATTCGATTTGCTAGTATCTTGGTGAAAATATTTGCATACAGGTTCATCAGGGATATTGACCTGTAATTCTTCTTGGTGAGGTCTTTGTCTGGTTTTGGAATCAAGAAATGCTGGCTATAGAGAATGAGTTTGGAAGCTTTCCTTCCACTTTTCTACTATTTGGAAAAGTTTGAGAAGAATAGGTATTCACTGTTTTTAAAGGGTCTGTTAGAATTCTCCTGGACAGTCATCTGGCTCAGGACTCTTATTTGTTTGGAGATTTTTGATTACTGATTCCACTTCTTTGCTCATCTGTTCAAATTTTCTCTTTCTGCCTGTTTCAGTTTTGGTAGTTTCTGAGTTTCTAAGAATTTGTCCATTTCTTCCAGATTGCCCAGTTTGTTGGCATATAATTTTTCATGATGTTCTCTTATAATTATTTGTATTTCTGGGACGTTGGTTGTGATCTTTCCTCTTTAATTCATGATTTTATCTATTTGGGTCCTTTCTCTGTTTTGATAAGTCTGGCTAGGGGTTTATCAATTTTGTGAATTCTTGCAAAGAACCAGCTCTTAGTTTCATTAATCTCTTCTGTTTTTGTTGCTGTTGTTTTTGCTTCTATATCATTTATTTCTGCTCTAATCTTTATTATTTCCTTTCTTCTCCTGGCTTTAGACTTAATTTTTTGTTCCTTTTCTAACTCCTTTAGGCAGAAACATAGGTTGTGCATTCTGCACAGTGAAGGAAACAATCAACAAAATTAAAAGGCAGCCTATGGAATGGTAGAAGATATTTACAAATGAAATATCTGAAAAAGGGTCAGTATCCAAAATCTATAAAGAACTGATCAAACTCAACACTCAAAAAAAAAAAAAAAAAAAAAAACAACAGCCGAGTTAACAAATGGGCAGAAGACATGAATTA
Source organism: Herpailurus yagouaroundi (assembly GCF_014898765.1). Taxonomy (NCBI): domain Eukaryota; kingdom Metazoa; phylum Chordata; class Mammalia; order Carnivora; family Felidae; genus Herpailurus; species Herpailurus yagouaroundi. The sequence goes on along the minus strand of NW_024412376.1, from coordinate 138,933,402 downwards.
ACACTTTTCCAAAGACGATATCCAGATGGCTCACAGACACATGGAAAGATGTTCAACATCACTCATCATCAGGAAAATACAAATCAAAATCATGGTCATATACCACCTCACACCTATCAGAATGGTTAAAATTAACAACACAATAAACAACAGGTGTTGGTGAGGATACGGAGGAAGGGGAACTCTCTTGCACACACACACACACACACACACACACACACACACATACACACACACACACACACACACACACACACACACACATATGAATATTATTTAACCATCCAAAGGCACGAATCTTTCCATTTGCAATGACGTGGATGGAGCTAGAATATATTGTGCTAAGTGAAATAAGTCAATCAGAGAAAGACAAATACCGTATGATTTTATTCATATTTGGAATTTAAGAAAATAAAACAGATGAACATATTGAAAGGGGCGAAAAAGGGAAAAGAGGGAAAGAAACCACAAGAAACTCTTAACAAAAGAAAACATTTTGAGGGTTGATGGAGGGAGTTGGGTGGGAGATGGGCTAGGTGGGTGATGGGTATGAAGGAGGGTACTTGTGATGAGCATTGGTATTGTATGTAAGTGATGAATCACTGAATTATACTCCTGAAACCAATATTACACTGTACATTGACTAAATTTTAAATAAAATATAAACAAACAAAAAATAAATTTCAGTTTAACAGAATGAATAAACATGTTTGAAATGATACAACTATCTTACTTCCTCCTATCACCAAAATTTGAACTATATGAAAAGTATTAATAGATTTATTAAATAGCATACGTAGTTGGTTATTAACCAAATCTAGTCCCTGCCTGGCTAGTTTCCATTGGAAGACAGTTTATGGGAATTTTAGTCTTTAACCTATCAACATATTTGGTCATCTGTAGCAGTACTGTATTAGTTTTGTTAAAACCAATCAAAGCAATCTCACTGATTATACCAATATTACATCAAAGGGCAGTTGAGTTATTATTTAGATTAACATCATTAAAAAATAAATAAGCTACAACTACAATATTTTAAACCAAAAATTTTCTTGGACTTCCGAACAAAAGTGGCTTCATCTCATATACCAAATGTCATATATTGGAATATCGATGGACATACCTGGTTTATTTTGTATTCCATGTCTCTCAAGCATCAGCCTTGTTTCATATTGCAAGAGTGTAATGACCATCATCCTGCCCCCACCTATATAATTCTAATAAAGTTTACTAGGTTTTAAATTTTGACTACCTGCATTGTTGAGTGCAGCTACTTTTCACTTACATATGGACCTTTGTAACTTAGACAGCAACTATGAAAATCACATTCTTTGTTTTTAAATCCCCATAAGGTAGGGGCCTATAGTCTCTATAAGTTTATTTCTTATGCTTCTGCTGCCAAGGTCCTGGATCACTGACCTTGAGTTAGCTCTACTTCCATCTGGATCATACTTCATGGCCCTTCTTGGGTGAGGATGCATGCTCTTGCCAATCTTCATTTTTATTCTCTAATATCGCATCTATCAGTGAAGTGTTTTTTTGTTGTGTATTGTTTTTGTGTTTTGGGGTTTTTTTTGTGTGTGTTTTTTATTTTTTTTTTTTAATTTAAATCCAAATTAGTATATAGTGCAACAATGATTTCAGGAGTAGATTCCTTAATGCCCCTTACCCATTTAGCCCATCCCCCCTCCCACAACCCCTCCAGTAACCGTCTGTTTGTTCTCTACATTTAAGAGTCTCTTCTGTTTGGTCCCCCTCCCTGTTTTTATATTATTTTTGCTTCCCTTCTCTTATGTTCATCTGTTCTGTGTCTTAAAGTCCTCATATTAGTGAAGTCATAGGATTTTTGTCTTTCTCTGACTGACTAATTTTGCTTAGCATAATACCCTCCAGTTCTATCCACATAGTTGCAAATAGCAAGATTTCATTCTTTTTGATTGGTGAGTAATACTCCATTGTATATATAGACCACATCTTCTTTAGCCATTCATCATCCATCGATGGATATTTGGGCTCTTCCCATACTTTGGCTATTGTTGATAGTGCTGCTATAAACATTGGGGTGCATGTGTCCCTTCAAAACAGCACACCTTTATCCCGTGCATAAATGCCTAGTAGTGCAACTGCTGGGTAGTAGGGTAGCTCTATTTTTAGTTTTTTGAGGAACCTCCATACTGTTTTCCAGAGTGGCTGCACCAGCTTGCATTCCCACCAACAATGCAAAAGAGATCCTCTTTCTCCGCATCCTCACCAACATCTGTTGTTGCCTGAGTTGTTAATGTTAGTCATTCTGACAAGTGTGAGGTGGTATCTCATTGTGGTTTTGATTTGTATTTCCCCAGATGATGAGTGATGTTGAACATTTTTTCATGTGTCGGTTGGCCATCTGGATGTCTTCTTTGGAGAAGTGTCTATTCATGTCTTTTGCCCATTTCTTCACTAGATTATTTGCTTTTGGGTGTTGAGTTTGAGAAGTTCTTTATAGATTTTGGATACTAACTCTTTATCTGATATGTTGTTTGCAAATATTTTCTCCCATTCTGTCTGTTGCCTTTTAGTTTTGCTGATTGTTTACTTCGTGGTGCAGAAGCTTTTTATTTTGATGACGCCCCAGTAGTTCATTTTTGCTTTTGTTTCCCATGCCTCAGGAGATGTGTTGAGTAAGAAGTTGCTGTGGCTAAGATCAAAGAGGTTTTTGCCTGTTTTCTCCTCAAGGATTTTGATAGCTTCCTGTCTTGCATTCAGGTCTTTCACCCACTTTGAGTTTATTTTTGTGTATGGTGTAAGAAAGTGGTCTAAGTTCATGTTTCTGCATGTTGCTGTCCAGTTTTCCCAGCACCACTTGCTGAAGAGACTCTCCTTATTCCACTGTATATTCTTTCCTGCTTTGTCAAAGATTAGTTGGCTGTACGTTTGTGGGTCCATTTCTGGGTTCTCTATTCTGTTCCATTGATCTGAGTGTCTGTTTTGTGTTTTGTATGTTATTTAACCTTTTCTACTGAAGTTTTCTATGTATATGGATCATGTCACTTTCCTTCCTTCTCCTCTAAGAGGCCAACATAGGTAGATAGACTTTTTATTTTATTTTATTATGTCTCTCTTGAAAGGCAAAGTTAACTTGTTCTAGGAACTCTAGACCTGTGCCAATTTAGCCTTATTTCACCAATGGTGGTTTATGCGCTAAACATAATGAGAGCTTATTTCTTGAGTATAGTACAAGTTTCTATTTATACACACATATATGTTTATAGACCTAAAATGTTGAGTTCCCTAAAATGGTGAAAGTGTACCAATTATGCAGAGTTGAATAATTGAACAGAATCATTAGACCCCTTAGCCCGTACTCATTTAAGGGTGCCACAAATGCAAAGTGCATGCCACAGTTACAGAAAGAAGTCACAGGTAAACATTGGGAGCCAAAAAATCCCTCATTATGCAGCTTCTCAGTATGCATTCTCAATTGTAAAGATGAATTTCATCTTTCGATTATGGACTATGAAAAACATATTACAAATCTCAGTTTCATGGGGTTCTGAGAAAGTCTTTAGTCACATATTTTAATAGCACTGGTCATTACAGTCAAGCTAGGCTGTGTAACTAGTTAAGTAAGGTGAACTATTAATCTATACATCTTTAAGCAATAGAAAAAAATATAGTCCTAGTTGGCTCCAATGAAGTTTTGAACTTTCTATAGAACATCATAAATCACTAGCTAACTTGTCTTATCTAAATCTTGGCTAAGGACTGGTACCACATGTCCAGGCAAAAAACCATCAAGCTTTAAGATAACTGTCTCAAACGCCTGCCTCTTTACTCTCTCCTCCATATGAAGGTGAACTCTTATTCAGGAACCGGTACTGCTCATCTCTACCAGGCCAATTTTCCTTATTATTAAGTTCTAGTTGCCAGCAGGAAGCCTGTGTTTTGTTCTGAATCTCAATACTCTAAAATGTAAGAGCTCAGGTTCCAACATGGGAAGACAACATGGGTAGGTCTAACACTGAAATTCAGTGTTAAAACATTACTGGAATACATCTAATTTATATTTTCTAGTATCAGCTTGATTTCTAATGAAGATTTTATTTTGATTTTTATCTGCCATACCGTTTTTTTTTTCCTTAGCGGATTTTGAACCTAAGTGCAAAAAACAGAAATACTACCCCATGAGTTTCTCAAGCCCTATAAGAATGAGGAGTTTTTTTTTTATATATTAAAGTTACTTCTAATCAGCTGCCTCTGAAAAATTACTTTTTTTTTGCCTTTTATAGGCTTACCTGTATGCTTCTAATTGTTTTAATACTACTACAGTTTCCTTGTGTGCAATGATTATTGCTCTCTTATTCTTGTTGTGCCTTCCCCTTAGAAGAAAAAAAATAAACCTATTAAGTTGAAAGACTACTCTGCCTTCTTAAAGAAATATTATGGATTTTGAATATTTTTTATGGTCAGCAAACCTGTTGGAATTCACAATATTTGACAGTTAAACAGACCACCGGCACAAACTTTAAAAATTACGTTATTATAAAAATGTTGCTCAGATTTTTTTGTTTAATTGTTGGTTTGAATAAAAGCTACAGCCAATGGGCAAAGAATTAAAGCCAGCTTAAACACGTTATTTATACATAACACCTTAACATCTGCAGAACAGAACATAATTTCACAGGTTTTCCAGTACATTTTCAAGCTCTAGCCTCATCAACTTGAAGATACTTGCGTATATAATTCAAAACTAGGCATTTTTTTTGCCAATCTTCAGAATCCAACAGCATTATTAGCTTCAATATTTGACCTAGCTAGGTTGTATTTATTATCTACATCTTCTATAATTCTTTCACAGGGAAAAACTCATTAATAATAGGTTAACAAAATAAATATATGGCTAAAACTTGATTTTTGCTGTGTAGTAACCCAATTTAATTATTGGAATGAACCCATCAAGTGTATCGTGAAAATGAATAGCTCCTTTGACTATAATGTAAATGGAGTAGCATGCCATTTCCAGCTCTTATGAAGTAATGAGGCATCTCATGGAACTCTTCTAGTCACAAAAGACCTGTGAAGATGGTCAAGATCTGTGTGATCATTGTTTGACAAGGCAGAAACTTAAGGGGTTTGTTCTTTCTTATCAACTACACTTTAAACTTTACACCTGCTTAGTTTTTCTGCTCTCAGCTGTGTGTTCTCTCTTCTCTACAGCTCCTTATGCATTTCCTTGGGAAGTAAATACATGAGACCTAAGGGGTGATTCTCAGCACTTGTATCTACATGACCCTACTTTCCCTGGGCTTACTCTCAATTCTTGATCTCACAGAGTTCCAAGCTTCTTATTTTTTTCCAACAGATGTACCCAACACCAAGACTTTTGCTTATGAGACAAACTGCAAATTGCTGTAAGCCTGTATTTTAAGAAATTAAGGACAAATTTTAAAGTCTGAAATTAACTGTTATTTTCAAGTGTCACTAATTTTATGTTAAAAGCTGAGGGAAATTATTTATAAAATAAATGACAAAGTATGTGTAGAACTTTTCAAATGTGTGCTGTCCTTTAATGCTTGTATTCCAATAATGTGTAACATTCAAATAGCTTTACAAAATACAACTTTCAGAAAGGGAAATCAGTGAACAGAGTTTCTCCCCTTAATCTCTGCTTCCTTTCCTACCATGAAAATCTAGGAAATTACAAAGAGTCTCAAAGGTCCTTTCTTCCTGCCTTTGATTTTGACTTGCCCTAAGATAAAGCAGTGGAGTTGAACTAAAGTAGCAGAGTTTCTGCTCTCTCTCCCCCCCTGCCATAGGATACACTCTGGATCCCTCTTAGATTTTCAGAGTCAGAATTTCTTCTCTATAAAAAGATGGCATAACTGGATGTCATATATGAAAAAAAATCTCACTTAGAAGGATGTTTTTGAAATTCATTTCAGTTTGTTCTCAATAATGTTTTAGAGGCAGCTGGGTGGCTCAGTCAGGTTAAGCGTCAGATTCTTGATTTTGGCTCAAGTCATGATCTTATGGTTTTGTAGGCTCAAGCTCCATGACAGGTTCTGCACTGGCAGCATGGAGTCTGCTTGGGATGCTCCCTCCCTCTCTTGTTTGCCCCTTCCCTACTTGCACTGTCTCTATCTCTCTCAAATAAATAAATGAAACTTTAAAAAAATACACTTTCGCATCTTAGAGGCTCTGAGAACTCATGTAGCAAAGAAAGCTGCCTAGTTAAAAAATAATGATAATGTTTCATTTACCACATGTTCCGTTCTTCAGAAAGCATCCCAATGCCCTGTCCCCTTTATAGCAAAACATCCTAAAACTATGTTCTATGGTTGCTGTTTCTCATTTTTCACATCATTTTCCCTATGCACATATTGCAGTTAATCTGTACCCCTGTCTCATGCAGCTGAAACTGTTCTTGTCGAGAACAACTACAACATCCACACTGCAACCCAATGTCATTTTTATGTATCACTTAGGGTTGCAACAGGAAACAGATGACATAGTAAAATTAATACAATTCAAGGAAGGCTGAACATGGGGTTTATGTGTAAACTATAGGAAAACCCTAGAGAAACCACAGACATAAAATAGTTCCCAAGGTCGATTAGCAATGGAGCTGTTATTGACCATAATCCCAGAATGAGGAAGGGAGGATGCATTTACTAATCATGAAGGAAAGAATTATGGAGACGTGTGTACCTAGAGAAAAGTTGTATCTCCCAGTTGAGGAACAGAGCCAGCCTACTACAAGTCTTCAAGAAATGAGGTAGGGAGTGAACACCTTGACTTTACTCACCGCTGTCCATTAGATCTCATACTGGAGATCCCAGTTAGCAGAGTTGACAAAAGACAGAGCTCAAAGAAGCTCCTGATTAGTCCACACATCTTAGCCTCCTGGGATAGAATACAGGCAAGAGAAAGATAGAGAGTAGATCTGGAAGGTTAAACAGAAAATATCCTTTATACATACTCTCATCTTACTGTACCACTCAGGAACATTTTGCACAATTGACCCCTCCCCACTTACTGAAATGCTGTCTTCACCTGTCCTCCATGCTAACACATCCTCCTAGGTTTCTTCTTTGGTCACTAACCACTCTTCTTCTCCATTTCCTTCTCTACTCAAACTAAATGTTGTAGTATTACAGAGATAGATCTTAAGCCTTCCCTTTCCATATGACCTTGTTATATGATAGCTATAATTGTTAATATTACTGGTGACTATCAATGTATGGCCTCAACTTAGAACTCTTCATTAAGATTCAAATATGCTAACCCAGCTTCATGGCATCTTTACTGGATGGATGTCTAAGAAGGAACCTCAAATTTAACATAAAAAATGGAATAAGTCTCCCTCTTCTCCATTCCCTGCCCAAATTGTGTTCATTTTCCCCCTAATCTTATTCATCTCTGTAAACAGAGTCACCATCTATCTACTTGTTCACACTAACACTGTAGAATTCTCATATAGCTTTGAGGATTTTATCCAAAGACATTATTTTGAGTATAGATTACTAACTAACAAACTCCCTTAAATTTAGTGGCCCAAAACTATACTTTTCATTCTTTTTATCTTTCCCAGTTGTGTGGAGTCACTGGGATGCACTGGGAAGTTGCTCCACTAGTTTCACTCAGAGTATCTCAGGCAGTTACCATCAAAGGGGAGCTGCTGCTGGAGTATCTCAGTCTCCACTGTGAGACAGGATTACTGAATCTCTGCCTATCTTCATGTAATCTTGAGTTCTCTCCTCTCCAAGTGGTTTCTCCATGATTTCTCTATAAAATCTCTCAGCAGAGTAGTTATGCCTCTTTTCCATTATCTGAACCCTCTGAGAGTGAGCATTCCAGGAGAGAGGAGGCAGAATCTGCTTGCCTTCCTGAGGTCTGTACATATAACTGGTGGGGTGGCCCCTTCACAGGCTGTTGGTCAACATCTCAGGCCAGCCCATATCCAGTACAGGAGAGGACTCTATAAGGGCTAATTATTGGCATGCATGACTTATCACATGTTTTCTTTGAAAACTATCTACCATAGTCATATTTGATAATTTATATTCTATTCGCATTCTGTAGATCTTCAACCACATTTGCAACTTCAGCCATTGACAATGGAACATATTATCATTTATCCAAAATATAGCTTGCCCATTTCTGTGTCTGCTGATTTCACATACCCAAGGAGTCATCTCCAGGGGCCAAATCTCCAGAGGTTATATGCTTTGGCATTACATTTTCTTTCTGAGCTGGCAACTGGTGGGCATCATCAATGCCTTAATTCATCCTCAGAATTCCCGCAAAGATTTCTATAATTGCATTCTCCAAATAAGGGCGTTCTTAAGTGTCTAATTATCCAGGGCCAATTTCTAGACTACACAACAAGGTTGATGGCCAAACCAAAACCTTAACCTGGGAATGAGAGACTAATTCTTCCTTCAGTACCATATATACAGTCCTCATCTCTGCATCTTCTGCAGGTGTGTCTCTTCTCATTCAAATAGAAGCAGACTTCCAAATGCATTACATCTTTTATTTTGCTTGCTTTATCTTAGCGTGGAGAATATTTAAGTCAGTTACTCTCAATGGTATACTGAGACCACTTTTCTGGGGATTTTATTGCCTGTCCCAAAGCAGAATTGTGACCTATCCATGGTTACAGTATACAGAGGGCATATTCCTGTAACACATTTTCATATTTTCAATGAGTTTTGCTGAACTGATCCATTCTTATGGCAGTGTCTCTCTAATATACCAATGACAGAAAGATATTTTGGTTTTCATATTATTTGATGTCCCTCAGTGGAGATGTTTCACCAAAGCCCATTAGAAGGTTGTCAAATGTCTCTATATCTATAGACATACAGCTATATCTATCCACTGCATCAGGTAACTCATGAACCCAAAATTACAATAATGCTCTTGTGTTAGAGTATTAGATTTCTACAATAGACTCCATTCTTTATTTGTCTGCATAGCAGTTACTTCCAAAATTATTTGTGCAAGAGCATCATGTGATCTTAATGTTGAATTCAACCTGCTGCATGTCTGAATGTGCTCTGGACCACATTTCAATGTGTGATTTTATGTGTCACGATTAATAGGAGACTCAAGAGGAGAAAATATCAAGATTTTTGATAGGTCCAACTAAATCCAAGTAGGCGTAAGGAAAAAAAAAAAAAAAGAGGTTAGAGTGGGAGAGAGCCAAAGCATAAGAGACTGTTGAGAACTGAGAGCAAACTGAGGGTTGATGGGGGGTGGGAGGGAGGAGAGGGTGGGTGATGGGTATTGAGGAGGGCACCTTTTGGGATGAGCACTGGGTGTTGTATGGAAACCAATTTGACAATAAATTTCATATATAAATAAAAAAAATAAATAAATCCAAGTAGGCGTGATAATAAATTATGCATTTGTTTATGAGTAGGATTGCAATTGACTGCAGCTTATTCTATAATTTCTGTGTAATGTCATGGGATGTCCCAGATGGTCCCAGACCATGATTCAGTAATTTCACTGATTGGGATGGGCTCTATCTTTTAACCTCATCTGACATAGACAATATCACAATTCTTAAATTTTTTATGACTTCTTCCTCTAAAAAGGAAACGGTCATGTAATCAATTAATGTAATAAATCAACTTACTTTTGACATTTACCAAATCTGTATGTTATCTCAGTAGGTTGTGACTTATCCTTGAAGTACCCTAATAAAGCAATGATAAGTGCGTGCTTGGCTTCCTTCTAGATTGACATGGAAAGAAGGGCTTGACTGAGTCTCTCAAAATATGCCAGTAGGTCTGACTTTATCTTGCTAATTTCCTGAAGACTAAACTGTAATAACTCACACCGGCTATTTTATTCAAATTAAATAGCTTTGTACTTTTAGTTAGTTTATCAACATTACAATAAGAGGGGAGGGAAAATCTTTGAAAGAAAGGCTGGCACCATAACATAAAACACTACAGGTTAAAGGAGCACCTACATGACTCAGTCAAGTGTGAAGCTTGCTTGTGATTCTCTGTTTCCCTCTCTCTTTGTCCCTCCCCACTCGCTATCTCTCTCAAAAAAATAAATAAACTTAAAAAATAAACACTACAGGTTAAAGAGTACTGGATTATTTATTCTTCTGTTCTCTTCAAAATTATGTTCTCTGAAATTACATGTAACTATTCTAATTGTCAGTCTAACTTTCAGTATCTTGTACTTTCTCTTCAAATATTTTTCATTAATTTCATATTTACTCTGAAAACATAAATTATTCTTATATGTACTTGTTCATTTTTATCTAAATATATTATTTTTCTTTACTCTGTATTATTAAAAGTCTCAGTCTTGTTTTTTAATCACTTTTATCATTTCCTGAAGGATTATATAAATAGTTCTCAATACACGTATGCCTATAAAGCAAAGAACTTACATATACACGTATACAAGCTTAAAGTTATTGTAAAAAAGGAATTGATCAGAAGGAAGCCTAAAATCAGCACTGTTTTTGTTTTGTTTGTTTTTTATTCTTACCTCAGAGGCTACAAATATGTGAGATGAGTTTTAAGATCTGAGTAATGATTTGGAACTAAAATTTTAATTTTCTTTATTATTTTGAAAAATCATTATACAGTGTTAGAGTATATACTATGAAAATGTGTATAAAATCTTTGCATTATTCAAAAAATGATGAAATTGTAAGTCAAGTTGTAGATCAAATGAGTAACGACCGTATATTTCCTATGGAAATAACTAGTTAGGGACATATCATTTACTCCTAGTCGCATATAAACCCAGAAGGAAGGAAGGAAGGAAGGAAGGAAGGGAGGGTGGAAGGAAGGAAGGAAACCTCCCATGGGATAACTTTCTTTATCATCTAATTTAGAATACCAATGGATCGAATTATATATATATATAATAATATATAATAAATTTATATAATAAATTTATATTTGAATATAGATAGATAGATAGATAGATAGTACCCTCTTTGTTATAGACTGAATGTCTGCATCTCCAAACTTCATGTGTTACAGCCTTCACCCTTAATGTGATGATATGGTCAAGTGGAGCCATGAAGGGATAAATAGGGTTAGACGATGTCACAATTGTGGTGTCACTGTTGATATTTGTGCCCCTATAGCCAGAAGAGACCAGAGTTCTCTTTCTCTGCTCACACACAAAGAGATCATGTGTGATAAAGACTGCCTAAAAGCCAAGAAAAGAGACCTCAGAATGAAACCTGCCTGCTTTCATCTTTATCTTGAAGTTCTTAGACTCAAGAACTGGGAGAAATAAATTTCCACTGCTTAAGCCACCTAGCCTACGGTATATACTGTTAGGCTTGCATACACATGTGTACTATCCCCCTCCCAGAGATGTCTGTGTTCTCAGCTGTAAAAATTGCAGGCTGTATGAACCTGAGGAAGGTTTTATCTCTCTTAAATTTGAGGCCGTTTCCCCTGTGAGAAAGTAGATGGAAGATGAGGAGATAAGAGTAATGTTTTCTATATACAATTTTTATTATATATAATAACATAATAAATAACAAAATATGTTAAGAGTCTGGAACATCATAGACACTTCCTTTTCTTCCCACTAAACTTTCTTCTTGAAAATGTTAAAGCTAATTCTCCCACTGTTTTTTTTTTCCCCCTGAAATAAATTTTTCTTCATCTCCGTGCACATCCATACAGTCACCCTGAAAATTGCTATGATAAATATTTTCATCTCAGGTCAGAATAGAAAAGAAGTTTATTAGAGGTATTAATTTTTTAAAAATCTGAATTGCATTCTCAAGAATTTAGGCAAAAAATCTCTCCCTGGTATCTGTAAACATATTGGCATTTATCAGTCAAATAGGCAGAAGGGAGCCAGAAAATGTGAGACCAGCTCGAAAGGTGAAGTGTGAGAGAAATTGAGGACCTGAAAATCAGGGTCACTGGAGTTTGATTTCTTGGTTTGCAGCTTTCTTGAATGTGAATGAATATTTCTGCCCCTAATTGGGGCAGAATTGCTTGAACGACCAAAAATTGCTCTGGTGACCACTTCTATTTATCTTAAGCCCTGAAAATGGCATCCCAAACAGAAATGCATTTTTTAATATCTTCTCTAGCATTTTTCTTGTGTTTTATGTTGTGTTTTGTTATTCCCAGTACCTCTGATGTGCTGTATCTTATTATTAAGAATTACTTCATTTTTACTATTATTATATTGTAACATTATTTGTCTTACCCAAATATTGCAATATCTAGGCACATTTTATTATTTAGAAAGATTATTACCACCATGCAAACAATAAATTGCATCCCAACACTAAAATTCAGCCTTATTCCGTGAAGGCAAACTTTCTTTTTCTTCTAAAGGTGACAATATGTCATGAATAATGAAGCATAAATCCCATTTGGGTCGTAGTTTCAGATGTAAAGAGATGTAAAGAAACAAAAAGTGAGACTAACAACAGGAAGTCCTTGTGTATCTTTTCATCTTCCAGCCTGTCAAAAACATGGAAGTTTGTACTGAACACAATGTGTATAATTACAGTGCTGGTTGCCAAGAAGAGTTACTGTGTCTGTTAAAAAGATAATTACAGCTACTTTACAATTCAAATCTGTGTTCAGTTACCTTGTGAAATCCAAATGAATGCTAATCTGACCTTATGTTTCCAAAAGGCACTATACTTTTTAACACTTTTTAAAAAAAAAAATTGTATTACTGAGGGTGACAAATACTTTCACATCTTCAAAACGATTACACATAAAACAAGCACTTCAACTACCACCCTGAACACACTAAAGAATCTCAAGAACCATAAAATTCATCTCTCTGAGGCACTTAACATTTTCACATGTTTCAGATGTGGCTGCTTACTCTACAATTAAAACTTGGGTACATGTATCAGTGAGGATCTAGACAGAAAACAGATGGCACGCTAAAACTGAGTAATAAAGGTGGTCTTCACAAGGGAAGCTAGCAGTTGAACTGGGAAAATTGACGAGGGATTCTGAAGTTCCCCGGGCTGGCAAGAGCTGGAGCCTTGTTACCTCTAGGTCTAAGTGGGCCAGGAGAGGAAGCAGTGACCAAACTGAGATCAGTGAGAGCCACCAAACAGAGATGTGGCTTTCTTTCTTTTTTTTTTTTTTTTTTTTTTTTTTTAACGTTTATTTATTTTTCAGACAGAGAGAGACAGAGCATGAACGGGGGAGGGTCAGAGAGAGAGGGAGACACAGAATCTGAAACAGGCTCCAGGCTCCGAGCCGTCAGCACAGAGCCCGACGCGGGGCTCGAACTCACAGACCGTGAGATCATGACCTGAGCCGAAGTCGGCCGCTTAACCGACTGAGCCACCCAGGCGCCCCGAGATGTGGCTTTCAATAAAGAGATAACATTCAATTCCCTGTGACCTGGTGGAGAGAATTAAGGTCCTACATATTTGTACTCCCCTCGCTTCTGATTTCTAATCTCCAACTGATTCTCTGCTTAGGTCAGACTCACTGGGAAGCCATAGGGCAAAGGTGCGGAGGGATACAGTCCATAGATGTCAGCTTTCTGGCGCACAGAGCTGAATTAGGAAGGTTAAAGAACAGAACTGCAGAAGGAACGGGAAAATATGCATGGTGATGCACAGTTCATTTGGAAACAGCTTTTCCAATAATGCGTTGTAGTACATGATTTCTTAAAGTATCATAATCGCAACTATTTTAAAGAATCAGCTTCAAAACTGCCTTGAATCATTTATGCAAGGGAATTCCTCTATACTCTTTTAAAACATAATTCACAAATATCACTTCATCTAATACCACAAACACGTGAAAGGTAGAAGACTTTTTAGCACACAGCAGCTTAGAGAATTGAAACCTGTTGCTCTAGGCCACAGAACCAAGCAAGGAATGAAACATGAATGAAAGCACGAATACTATAAAATGAATGTTGGTCATTTTGCTCTTACTATATGCCAGACATTGTCTTAAGTAGGTTTGATGTATGATGAACTCAGTCAATCCAGGCAGCATCATATGAATTACACATTATTATTATCTTTATTTCACAGATTAGTTAACCCAATTAGAGAGCAAGCCCCCTGTCCAAGGTCATACTATTGGGTCAGGAGTCACCATCCAGCCATTTGGTGTCAAAGTCTGTGTATTAGATCAAAATTTTCATCAGGATTATGTTTGCATGACTTGAGCAAGAAGTAAACATCAGAGAAATAAATATTGTGTTTGGATTCAAATGTAGGCTGTAAAATAAATAGAAAATAGATCTATGTCAGTATGATGTGAATGAAATCTTTCTAAATTGAATGTATATTAAATTTTATATATCCTACCAAGGGATCATTTAGAGATAATGTCAATAAAATGGAATTTTGTCACAAGATAATGATCTCCTGCTGTTACATAACCATGAACGTGAAACCAAGTTGTTTATTTTCAAAGCAGGGAAAATCAATCCCAGAATTATGTTCTATAACAGTGATTTTAGTTCTATTATACCAAAATGATGCATGTTGATTTAATAATTTTGCCTGATGGATGTTTGAGAGGGAAAATGACAGATGTTCCTTGCACCATTGTGAGCCAGAGGCATTCTGTCGGGCGTAGAAAATATACCTATTGTATGTTTTGCCTAATCAGAAACAGTCATCCATAAAAGTGATGAGGCTGTGCCCCTGTTGTAATCTGCACCTTTATGAATGAGATGATTTATGACCTGTTAAGGGTGCTGTGGCTTTAAACTTTAATCAGGGAATAGTGGTCAACTGTGCAGCCATAAGGTCTAAGAGAGCAGGATACATAAAGTCCTTAAAAATTTGAACTGACAGCAAAACAACTACAGAAAGGTCTATTGCACTTGGTAATGATCCTGACTCAACTTTCATTTTAACTCCAGCTGGAATTGTAGGAATTGTTTACTTGGGCCCCAAATAACAAAATATTTCGAAGTTTCACTTAGCCTGGAGTGTACCCAAAGACAGCTAACTCCCAGAAAGACGTAATACATATTTGTGAGAACATATTGAACAACACCTCGTATTTTAATATTTGTGATGGCTTCCAAAGTGTTTCCTGTATATTATTCATTACTCATTTCATGTTCACAACCACCTGGAGAGTTAGACTGTCCTATGCTGATTAGCTGAGTAAATTGAGGGATGAGAAGAAAGGAGTGAAAAGAAAAAATCAATAAAAGGGTTAGGCGTTCTGATTCCTAATCCATATGCTTGCATCCAACTCCACCATAAAGCCTTTCTTTCTTGCAAAATTATCTGCTTTATAATGCTATATGGCTTGCCAGAGTTTACTCTTTTTTGAAAAACAAAGACCTTCTCTCTAATCAGAAAGTGTGATTTCAAATGCATTTCAAAGTAAGGTACAAAACATTTGTTTAGTCCCTGCAGACAATTTTAAAATATATGAATATCAATATTTTATAAAACTAAATACATTATTAATTAGTTAAGAATTAACAATCAGCTTATAAAGCTTTTGCTTATAAAGTGAATTTTAAAACATTATTCTCTGAATTGAGGTTAATAGTATCAGTCTTTAAATAGTGCTCAGTACATGGTAAGCCTCTTCACCACCCAACTTCTAAATGACTGAGGAATTCAGTAAGACAGCTGATTAGTGGGAACCAAATATTACCAACAGAGCTAATGTTGTAGAATATGGTTTATACATTTGAGAAAGTGGTCCTCCTGACACCCAATCTCAGATTTAGACAGATATACTTACCCAGTTATAGCAAATTAAAAAAAGACAGGCCATGGCTGGCTCAGTTGGTACAGCATGTGGCTCTTGATCTTGGGGTTGTTAGTTCGAGACCCACATTGGGTGTAGAGATTACTTAAAAATAAAATCTTCAAGCAAACAAAAAAAGGCAGGTCATGCCAGGTGGGAACTATCCCTTTTTATCCCTTTTAAGTCTCAAGAGATGGGTGAGCAGAGGAGAACAGGTACAAAAAAGGAAAGAAAGAAAGAAAGAAAGAAAGAAAGAAAGAAAGAAAGAAAGAAAGAAAGAAAGAAAGAAAGAAAAGAGAGAGAGAGAGATGGGGGGAGGGAGGGAGGAAGGAAGGAAGGAAGGCAGGGAGGAAAAAAAAAATGAAGGAAGGAAAGAAAGAAGGAAAGAAGGAAGGAAGGAAAGTTCTTTGTTTTTCCTTCCAAAGCCACTCAAGATTTAATTCATTTAATATCCTTTAGGCAGAATAAGTAAGGAAGACATAAAAAGTCAAGATTATTATTCTACTGAAGTTCCCTTTCAAAGAAGAAAACATAATTTTCCATTATCCATCACTACTCCAGCCATCTAACTTCTGTTAATATTGTCTCTGCCAGAAAGAAGTTATTCATAATTGTTCGACTTCAGCACAGGAAATGTGATTTGCTGCATAATAAATCATTCCAAACCTTAGTGGTTTAAATCAACAATGATTTACCATTTCTCATCATTCCCTATGTTGACTAGGCAGATGTCTCCCTGTAGACCTACACGAGGTCACTCAAGCTGGACAGGCTTGGCTGGAAGGTTAAAGGAAACCTCTTTCACAACTTCAGAGCCTTTAGAGCCAGCAAGTGGCTGAATAGAGGGCCTCTATCTTCCCCCACTTGGTCTCTCTCCATCAACATAATGCCTCAGACTCCAGGGCCTTTCCACATGGCCTCTCTCTCCAAACAAACAAACAAACAAACAAACAAACGGCCTGGACTTCTTTGCAACATAACAGCTTGGTTGTAAGAGAGCAAAAGTAGGAACTTACCAGTCTCTGAAGGGCTGAACCCATGTTCTAGTAATAAAGGCAAGTCACAGATCCAAAAGGCAGGGAAATGGACTCCACCCACTAATGTAAAGAGACACAGAGAGAGCAGAGAGTGACAGCAGTCCAATTTGCAGAGAAATTAGTGCAAACTTCAAAGGAACTTTCCCCATGATTCCATTTTATGCCCAATCCTCTTCCCATCCTGGCCAGAGGATATCCGTCCCCACAAACAATACATTGTCTCTGGTCCTTCTGTATCCAGGCTTCCCTTCCCTAACTCCTTTGCTGTATCCAGTATTCTAAATTCACTCCGTTGACCTGTGGAGCCAGAAGTTTGACGGAGCATCATGGTGTGTTCAGGACCACTCTCTGGGAGCAATTCTTTGGTCCCTTTTCCTCACAGGGCACTCCATCCCAAATTTTTACATATTATTCATCTTCAGCTGGAGCTCACCTACGACTGTCAATAGATTCTTTTATAGACACAAAAATTGTTTAAATCTATTATATACTGTTTGTAGATGATAATTTGTAGATGCAAATTATATATTATGTTACATGTAATATGTACTACTTACAAGGAATAGGTTTTTGCCGGGTTTTTTAAATGAATTTTTTAATGTTCTATTTCTATTTGAGAGAGAGAGACTGTGTGTGAACAGGGGAGGAGCAGAGAGAGACAGACAGAGACAGAATCTGAAGCAGGCTCCAGGCCCTGAGCTGTCAGCAAAGAGCCTGACGGGAGCTCGAATCCACAAGCTCTGAGATCATGACCTGGATAGAAGGAGGAAGCTTAACTGACTGAGCCACCCAGGCACCCTGGTTTTTGCAGTTTTTAGGAAAAAAATAATTGGGAGCTAGTTTGAAACTCTACAATTTTAATACTTTCAACCCTAAAGATGATGCTACACTGTTACATCTTTAAGACATACAGTTACTCTGAATTAGTTCAATAATGGATTCAAGTTGTCAGTTAATAAATTAATATAATTCTGGGTGCTTAGAATTAAACTCAAAGCTAACTTAAAAACAATGCCAGTGCATGCCACATAGGACAGGCTTCAGGGAAAGGTTGACATCTATATCGATTGCATATGATGAGTATTTTTTTTTCAATATGTCTCCATAGCTGTGACATTCACAACAATTATTTTTTTTTAAGAAAATTAGGAGCAAATTGGCACACACACACACACACACACACACAGCCCCTGAAATCAAAATAACAAAAATGGTGACAACTACCACAAACAAATATTGAAGGCTCCTATAGTCACATTTTCTTTGAATATGGAATTAACAATCAAATAGTCTGTGTGGCTAAACCTGACTCACAGGTTGACAGTAATGCTGCTGCTAATGCTGCTGCTGCTGCTGTCAGTAAAGCAACAATTCCAGCACATTCTAACTGGAAGAAAATGCTGAAGTGAACAGTTTCGTGTTCTGCTGCCTGGTCCTCTGATACCTGCCCCAGATTCTTGGTGCTAAATCACTTCTTCTCTATCTTTAAGGATTTCAAAGGAACACCTCTAATCTCAAACTTTGAGTTTGATATCACTGTTCTCATTGCTCACAAGACAGTGGCCTATACAGAACAAAAAATTCCTGGGACTGTCATAACAAAGTCCCACAAAGAGACTTAAACAACAGAAATTTATTGTCTCACTGTTCTGGAAGCTGTAAGTCTGAAATCAAGATGTCATCAGGTTTGGTTCCATCTGAAAGCTGTAAGGGAGTATCAGTTCTGTGACTATCTCCTAACTTTTGGTAGCTTCAGATGTTCCTTAACTTGCAGATGACATTGTTTCTCCCTGTGTCTTCACATTGTCTTCTCTCTATGTATGTAGATCTCTGTGTCTGAATGTTCCCTTTTTATAAGTATACCCAGTCATATTGAGTTGGGGCCCACCACAACTCAATATGTATAAACACGCACAGGTGCTAAGGGTTAAGATCTCCACATCTTTGGTAAGAGACATAATTCAATCCATAACCATCATGAGTTTGGAGAAAGTCCAAACTCCTAGGGATAGCATAGGAGGGCTGTTATAATTTATATAATGTTATGATTCTCTGCTTTTCTCTTTAGGCTTATCTTTAGCATACTTCACATCTCAGTCTCTACTCCAGACTATTGAGCAGGTACCAATATCATTTCTCTGGTTACACATTGCACATTTTTGCTAATATCTCCTTCTTTTGGGTTGTGTATAGGCCAATTAAAAAAAAAAAAGATTCCCCTGTGCCTCCCTAATTATTATGTCTCCAAGTCTCTATATTGAAATAACCCATTTAATTTTTGAACTGGACACAGTATTCATTTAAGCAGACTTTCCACTTGACCGGAAACTCACCCCATTTGTCACACCAATACCCATTTGCTCTTATTTTGTTTTATATATTTCTTCTCAGTGAGGTCATTTTGTACATGTCCCTGAGCCTCTGGCCCATAATGAGTAAGAATTTTTAGTCTGGAATTTTATTGTTGATCTAAGTTGTAAGATATAAGGCTCATGAACTAGCAGCTGCCATTTTTTTGCTATATAGAGCATGAGTTGGCAGACTATGAGCCATAAACTTGTTTTCATATGGCCCTTGAACTATGATAGTTTGTACACGTTTAAACTGTTGACAATTTAAGAAAATTATTGAGACTCAGAAGAATAAAAATACATCATTTCAGTAAAAAATATGTGAAATCCGAATTTCAGTGTTCATAAATAAACTTTCATCGGAACTCACTCATTGATATATTTTCCATAGTTATTTTTATGCTACAGCAGTGGTGAGTAGCTGAAACAGAACTTATATGGTCCACAAAGCCCCAAATATTTACTACATAGTCCTTTACAAAAATTTGTTTATAATAAAATAAACTAGATAGAGTAAAAGAGAATGATGTGCAAGACTGAGACCCAGAGTGACAAAGAAGGAGGAAGACAAATAAAACATATACGCAGAAAAGAGTCTAGAGACATTGAATTCTAATAATGTCTAATTCTTATTGTTCCTAAGGTTCAGCAACATTTGTAACTTTGACACGCAAAAGACACCACATGAATAATAAAAATCATTTTTTTATTGCAATTAAAATTGCACCTGCAAAAAAACTTGTCTTTGTTCTATAGTTGACTCTAAGCTCCTTAAGGACAAGGACTAACTCATTTAGTATATTGTCTCAAATATTTCATTTAAGTCACTAAATGAATACTTGTTGGATGAATAAATACAGACACAAATATGCTGTTTCAAACTAAAAGTGGGAGTAGGGTTAAGGGAGCTAAACTGGATGGGTCCCCCTGTTCCCAAAGGGGCACTCTTTCTAAAATGTGCTTGTTGAAACATTCTAGAAGATCACACATATGGCTCTCTAAATCAACTACAGCCCCTCAACAAACAAACAAAAACAAACATCACAGACAGTTATTATCATTGTTCACAGAGTACAATGAATTCCCAGCAGTCGCATAGAAACTGTAATGAGTCCTGGTGATAGTCTGAGTCTCGCTGTACTTTACATGAAATCTCTAGCTCATGCAACATTCTATATGAAATTTACTCATCCAGTTCATCCTATATTACACTCTGTGACCTTGCAAACTGTCACAAATATCCTGAATGAGAGAACTTACAGCACTGCCACCATCATTGCAAGTTTGTGAACTTTGAACATGAGGTTGCTATTACCAGTAATCCCTGTTTTGGTAAAGAACTGTTATCTGACCAAGGCTCAGATTATCCCCACTGGCCACAAGAGATTTAGGTGCTTGGGGAGCTTTGCAAACTAATTTACCAATTTATGGAATTGCATGGGGTTCATATACAAACCTTCCACTCGGTTGTTAAGTGTGATGTTGCTATGTGTGCTAAAACCCTGAATAATACCGCCAAAATATTTGAGGATAGCATAAATAAATCAGGCATTGTCTAAGGCACAAGGATTATTACAACCCTGGCCCAGCATAATTAAAATCAGTATCAGGACCCACTAAGATTAGTGGCTGCACTTTGCAGCATTATCTCACTCTCCTACAGCTTTGCATAGACATCTCAGGCATGGGTTTTGAAACCAAAAAGATCAGCGTTTGAAACCTGATCGATGCTCTAGCCATTTGGGGAAGTCAAATAATTCCAGTTAGGCTTACTTTTCTCATCCCTAAAATGGGGATGATAGTAAAATTAAAATCATAGATATGATTGTAAAACAGCATAGTTCTTAGCACATAGTAATTAAAATTTAACAAATACACCAGAATACAGAAAGGCATAGCCCCTCAAATCTTCATCACAAACATTCTAAATGTCATTGATACACTGCATTATTTTAATCAAAATGTGACTACGAAAGCCATGATGAGATTAGTATGGTTTTATTTCTGCATAGTTTCTTTTGTCCTGCTAGATTTAGCATTCAAAAAGAGTAATTCAATGAGGAAGTAAAAATGTGATATAAAATAAGAAATGGATAGAGTACCTTATGCCATGAAGAATAGCTTGTGAAACCCAAAATACATGGCCTATTGGAGAGAAGTGGGTTATGATAGGTCATTTTAAATAATATAAATGTCTCTGTGTGGCCTTGAGTGGTAAAACAAGTAGGGGGAGGCAACAGAGGAAAAATCTGAGGTCAATACGTAATATTCAGTGTCATCAGTGGATTGAATATGTTTCCTCAATAGGTAATGATACCCCTGATAATGTGGATATTGATCAGTGCTTGACCAAGCCATGAGGAAAGGAATTCAATCCAATACCAAAGAGCTGATTGGACTATCTCTACAATAATTTACACCATTATTAGGCTGTTCCAAACTGGCCATTTAATAGATAGTTAGAGACAGAAACAAACATAGACACAGACCTTTCCTTTACCCCTTACTATTTATGGTTCTGTTTGGTAACCAAATAACAACAGTCAGAGACTATATCAAATGACCATACAAAATCCAGTATTTCAATTAAATTTCCAGAAAATTCTGGGAATCATGAGGAATTCATGAGGGAATCTGGGAATGTGGGAATTTGTGAGGCATTCTGACATGTTCCACAATTCAAACCTACTGACCTGTTGTTGACTTACTTATTTTCATAGCAAGACGTTGCTGCCGGAGAAGATCAGGGAGCATTTTGACATCTCACATCAGTGTCCTCTCCATGCTCCTCTTACAGTGTTGTATTCAAATCTGTGCTGGACCTCCACAGCCTAAACAAGATAATGATAATAATCAACAGTTCATTTCCCAAATCTGTCTTATTCATATTCTGAGTTTCCACGCAAATGGACTTAGAACTGCCTACTCTGTTTCTCTCCAGATGCCACAGCAGCATCACAGAAAGCCCTGCCCGTTAAGCTCTCCAGCCAGGGTTTGCTCCAATTTCCTCTACTCGGGCTTGAGATGTAAATACAAACACACACTCACATACACACATACAAACCCCAATCATGCACAGGGGGAGTTATTATCTAATTATGCAAAGACAGAGGCAGTCCCAGTAGTCATGCACATGGTTTCCATTGATAATAAAACACTTAGCACCTTGATCTGGAACCTCTTTATATTTTTCCAAAAACATGTGGAATTTTATCCTAGCCTAGGGATTTCCCAAAATAAAGAAATGCTGCTACAAACATTTTTACTTCCAGAGACAGAAAAAAATTTTAGCAACTTTTAAATGGCTCTTCTCCAGCCACCAAAAAAATAACGAAAACCCACCAGATGCAGCTATAAATCCTTTTTATCGTTGTTTTTATTTGCATTATGGCCAAAAATATCATGAAAACGTCATGAAAAAATTGTGTCTTTGTAATGCGTAAATGAAAATGCAGTTGTTAACGTGTAAATACACATTCAGAACACATGCTGTCTGAACACGCATGACATATTCAGCGCCAATGCAACAAGGCCGATGGCTGCACTTTTCTTCTTACACTGAGAGTTAAGTAAAAGTTCATGCCGCACCACAAAAACTGTCCAGCATTTCTTTTTTTCACAACCATTTACTTTCTTCCAGTGGTTCTGTCCGTTGTGCTCTTTTCTCCCCATGTACCATTTGTCTCCTCTGCTTCACCTGAACTTCTTTCTTTCAACATTTTAAGCTACTATGACAAGAGTTAAAGATCATGGAAGCCATAAAATCTGGCTTGAAACCTTAGCTAATGTTATATTCTTTGAAGGTCCTCATAGGTAAAAGCCTTATAAACCCTTGGTGAAGAAACCATTGAAAGACAACTTCCTTGGTTCTTTTACAACCCAGAAAAGCAAAGAATAAACTATTCTATGAAACAGCTGAAAATTAAAGTTTAAGTCCAGAAAATTTTGCATTAATCAGAGATTATCACTGCGACTGTTTGGAAGCTGCTTGTCATCACAAGAGAAAGTAATATATTTTAAGTACGAGCATGTTATTATAAATGCTTTATTATTGTGTTTGTGATACAACGTCATGTCCTTACATCTCGAACAACAACATAATCTGATTAGGCATAAGAAAAGTTAGTCTTGTCTGAAATGCTACCTTTTCTTCATAGTTTCACTAGTATATGCCACATCGTAGATTTTAATTTTATATTTAAAAATGTGGTCTAAGTCAGGGAATTCATAGAAAATGGGTTGCTTTTGGTACTATGTTTCTGCAATATAAGAATAAAAGAAAATCAAAGTTAGTAAAATAATTTATTATTCTGCCTGAGAGAAAGTAAGTGAGCAGTTTGATAAAACTTTAGTAAAACAAATTTAAATACAATATATACACAGAATATACTTTTATGCTACTTTATATGTTTCAGCCATGAAAATATATCTCTACCCAAATATTACTAGCTTACCAAAGGTGATACTTTGTGCTCTTTATAATCGCTTCTTGTCTTCCCTAATTCAGCTAATGGATTGAACCAGTTTTGAAGACTTAAGTTCGATATCAAAACTACCTTTTAATATTCCTGTTTCTCTTTCTTATGCAATAAACCAACGAACATTTACTGAGTGTCAAACAACCGTGTTGGAGAAATCAATACGACAGATAAGGATATTCTTGCCATGAAATTCTTTTAGGTCTAATATGGAAGACAATATTGTCTAAATAACACAATGTGATAATTTTTTTTTAAAAACAGCATGCTATATGAGTAATATATGTGCTGTGTGAAAAGTCAGGTCTTCCTAAGGATATGTCATTTAAGCTGAGACCTAAAACACAGAAATGAGTGAGCTATGTGAACACATTGAGGACAAGATTCCGATTAGATAGGACAACCAACACAAAGGCATTAGAGAGAGGGTGATGATCTCAAAAGGAAAAAAATATATATGTATCTTTCTGCCTAGAGTGTGGGGAGCAAGACAAGAAGTAGAAGTATATGAGTCTAAAGAGAAATTCAGGAACAGGGTTACAAAGGCCTTGAAGACTGTGTGTGATGGTCTGTTGTCATTACAAAACCACCCTCACTTCTTTCACCCAGGTAGAACTCCAGTTTTGCTGAAATGTACACCCCTATATGAGTCCAAGAAAGTTAATGACCTTCCCAGTATTAGAGGTAAATTTTGTTTGGCATAAACTAACCATAGAGTTCCCTTTTCTCTTGCCAGTAATCAGCGTTAGGCATATTACTAAACCCTGGCCAATTGGACATGAAAGAAAATCTACTGGGGATTGTTATGGTCTGAATCTCCTCCATTCAAAATGTGTATGTTGAAGAATTAACCCTCAGTGGGACTGTATTTGGAGATGGGGCCATTAAAGAGTTGATTAACGTTAAATAAATTCACAAGGGTGGTGTTCTAACCCAATAGAACTGATGTCCTCATAAGACAGAGAAGACGTCCTTTAAATATAGGGTTCAAAAGTAAAAAATATAAAAGGGGCATCTGGGTGGCGCAGTCAGTTAAGCGTCCAACTTCAGCTCAGGTCATGTACTGATCCGTGGGTTTGAGCCCCATGTCAGACTCTGTGCTGTCAGTTCAGAGTCTGGAGTCTGCTTCAGATTCTGTGTCTCCCTCTCTCTCTGCTCCTCCTCTGCTTGTACTCTGTCACTCTCAAAAATAAAATAAACATTAAAAAATAATAATAATAAAAATGTACCACGCATATACCAAGCATAAGTAAACTCCTATGGCTGTATTAATTGCAAGCAAAGTAAAATCAAGGAGTATTACTAAAAATGAAAAAGGATATTTCATAATTAAAAAGGATTAACTGATCAAGAAGACATAAAAATCCTATATTTGTATGTACATAGTAATTTAGTTTCAGCCATTTTCCCATAAAATTGAGGAAAAGACCAAGACATGCAATTTTACACTTCTGTTTGACTCTCGTTCTGTTACCCTTCGGATCCCTTCCATGTCATTTTATTCAACCTCACGAGAGCAAATAGAGTCCTGACCATGTTGTCACTTCCACATAAAAAATACAAAGTTCTAAATTTATTATCTTTGCTAAGCACTTGAAATGTTGCAAGAATGCATGGTGATTAGAGTTGATTTATGTGGTTCTGCAAGTACTTGGAACTTCCTACTTCAAACTGCGTATTATTTACTGGATCAGCCATAAACACGGTGACAAAATGAGAGTCAGCAAAAGTGACTTACGTTTTCCTGAAATCATATTACTTCCTGGAGACATGAGGCTTTAGGAAAAAGGGAAGAGGCACAGACTAAGGTGTTACGAGTGTGGTGTTAGTCCAAGAACAGTTACTGACTTTCTAAGCTGCTGTTTTCTCATTCGGTAAGTGGCATGGAT
Source organism: Herpailurus yagouaroundi (assembly GCF_014898765.1). Lineage (NCBI taxonomy): Eukaryota > Metazoa > Chordata > Mammalia > Carnivora > Felidae > Herpailurus > Herpailurus yagouaroundi. Next base: position 138,907,937 of record NW_024412376.1, on the reverse strand, counting down.
TAGAAGTGTTTTAATAGGGAACAAAATAAGATGCTATGTAAGAAAGAAAATTTTAAACTATTTAGTGATTTTTCTCAAATAAGGTACTAGAAATAGAGTCTTTTATCTCAATAAAACAAGGGAAGGAAATTAATATTTATTAAAGACTGCAATGTGTCAGACAGACACTTGTGGTCTTTCTTCAAACTGAAAAACAACCCTAAGAGGCTATTTTTATTTTTCAAATAAAAAAAATGGAGGCTTACAATAATTAATAAGTCATCTGAATAATATAACAATAATAATACTACATTATTTATGTTGCCATGGACAAGAATGCATAAGAATTTAAACTCTCATGTCAGCATTTACTAGTCAGCTTACTTACTAGCTGAGTCCACTGGAGACTCAGTTTTGTCAATAGTAACACCCGAATACTATGTATTAGATTCAATGACATAGGTATTACATGAGAAAAAAATTCCAATGAAGTGATTAGCATAATGTCTACAACATAATAAATACTCAAAAGGCATGAACTCTGCTATCGTTAACATAATAGTATTAACAATAAAGATTTCCTTATTATTTTTTATTTTTATTTTTTAACTTTATCTATTTTTTAGAGAGAGGGAGGCAGAGACAGCACAAGTGGGGAAGGATGAGAGAGAGAGGAGACAAGAGAATCTCAAGCAAGCTCCCTGCTGTCAGTTCAGAGTCTGATGTGGGGCTCAAACTCATGAAACCAGAGTTTGAGCACCCCTACTATTTTTTTAAATGCTTATTTATTTATTTTGAGAGGGAGAGAGAGACAGACAGACAGAGAGAGACAGAGAGAAAGTGTGACCAGGGGAGGGGCAGAGAGAGAGAGAGAGAGAGAGAGAGAATCCCAAGAAGCAGGCTCCATGCTGTCGAGTCAGACAGAGGCTCAATCTCACAAACATGAGATCATGACCTGAGCTGAAATCAACAGTCAGACACTTAACCAACTGAGCCAACCAGGCGCCACAAGATTTCTTTAAACAAAGGCATTGAAGAGCTTGAGATGAAGGAAGCATGGAAAGTTCCATCTTCTGTCTTCTATTTTAGGAAATGACTATATGACTACAGATTCTATGGAATCTATTTCTGCCCCATTGGAATTGCCATACTCTTTCCTACACACCATGCACAGGAATCAAAACCTTTTGGAAATCATCCCTAAGAAAGGGCACTTTACATACACCTGTTAAGTGCACTGATAGCTTCTTTCTTTCTTTCTTTCTTTCTTTCTTTCTTTCTTTCTTTCTTTTTTCTTTTTTTCATCTTCACAGAAAAGTAACTTGCAAGGGCACAGGAAGGACAAGTTGAAAACATGATCTTTGGAAAAGTGACACTGAAGGATTTCTTTGGAAATAGAAGTGAAAATATTTATCAAAATTCCATGAATATTAACAAATGGGAAAATAACAGTCTACTATTAGGAGATGAAACCAAACCCTCAATCCCACTCTTTTTTGTACTCCACACCACAGGACTTGCTTTCCCACAAATTTCTACAGGGACTGCCTTGTCCTCAGATCAAACATGACAAACAAGCATGCATTAAAGGAGATGCTTTGTGTTCAGAATCTGAATAAAATGAGATATAACACTAGCAATATAAACCTCATCACAGATAACATTTCAACTTTTAATCATTAACATTAATAACGAAAATATTTTCCCAGTACTTAATCTATGTGGAACAAAATTGTATTCTTTAAATATTTGAAAAGGATAGGAAGTAAAGATTGAAAAAAAAAAGCCACTTTTACCCTGGAAATGCGACATCCCAAGTGTCAAGAGAAATCACATTTTTACGGCTTACTTAGGAGCTCCTGGAAACCAAGATTTGGAAGAAATCCTCATAGATCCTTCAGAGTTTTGCAAGGGTAGTTGATAGTGCCATAATAAAAGTTTAAATTAAGAACCCACATTTTGGCATGTATCAGGCAAAAACCTGCTAACAATGCCTAGGCTGGTTTCCAAAAGAAATCAAGCAGTTCTGGCAAGCCAGCTGCATGTATAAGGTAGTAAATTTAAAAATAATAAAACATTCATTTGTCAGCATAAGTCTGGTTGCAAAGTATACGGCCATTATTTTGCAATTAGTGTCACTTACTGCGATAGTGCTTTCGCAGCAATTCAGGATTTAGCCACAGTTTTCCAGAGCATTTCCTTCCACCACTTCTGAAAATTATTGCTGAGATAGTCACTCAATATTAAATCACTCGGTCAATTAGTGATTGTGGGAGACCACTCCCTCTTCTGTTCGACACACATAAGCACTCAGACAGTATGAGTGTAACTTTTTTTACAAAGTCATGATGTTTTGCATTAGCCAAAGCTAATAGGAAGATAGAACTTTCAAAGATGTGCTTCCATCTTATCTCATCCATCAGAAGCAAATCCCAGAACCAGCCACTGTATTATTTAATCTTGGCTTTGCCCATCCTCAACATCATTAAATTCAGTTTTACTACTATACTTTTGAGTTTTAAACTTTGCTTGTCCTTTTCTTCCTTGCCAACTTCTTACGGAACTGATAATTTTATTATTACATAAAGGTATATTAAAAAGTTATTTTCATGTTTACCTCTCTCAAATGGTATTTGCACTTCAAAAGATGATTCAGGCTGCCGTGGTTCCTTGGGGAGTTAAGACAGGGAACTGATATATAAGATTTTGCAGGATGTGCCCCGCTTAGGACATAAAAGTAGTCTGAAATCCTTTCCAGCTTCACGTACGAAGCTGAGTACTCTGACTCAGAGCAGAGACATCCAAAAAGGAAAGGTCCCTTATTCTTATTCAAGCAAGCAGTCTTGGGAAAGGGAGCTTTTACTACATTGTTTGATAGTATGTACCAAAGTGAATTGACATCGCGCAGGTAGCTAGTCATGTTTTGTGTTCCAATAAAAAGGGTTTAAAATCTCCTTTCCAGTAAAACAGCAAATGGAAGAATACCAATGCTACAGAGAGAAAGCAACCACAGAGTGCTTCGTTTAAAGAGACAGACAGCCTGTATATACCACAAGCACAGCTATGAGCAGCAAAATATACAGGAGAGAATAAGAGCCTCGCATTGAGGCATGGGTCAATAAAAAGACTCAAGCTTAAAAACCATAGTGGGCTTCAGGGCTCCTGAAGAATAATAGCAGCTGCCTAAATCTGAATATCTTTACACATTTGCCCATAGCCATAGAGATGGAAAAGTAGAGCAAATACAACTATTCTCAAGCATAACTGGGGGATGGAGAATAGTATACGGTTAAGTATATGTGCACGTTAAGAAGTAAATATCTAAATCTTACAAAGCTGCCTCCAGACTCAATGCCTAAGCAGAGTCAGGTAGAGATTGCATGTAAAAGAAAGCCCAGAGATGGCAGAAAGCACATAAAGACACCCCCCCCCAAAAAAAAGAGAATAGCCTCTGACCCAGTAAGTCAGAGCAGTGCTAAGAAGAAATTGAACAGAAGGACTTGAATAACAGAAGAATCTCTTGGAAGACACTACTTTGATGGTGGGAATGAAGAGGGCATGTTTATTGGAAGACTTGCTGAAGGAAAGAAGAAAGTGTATGGTGAAAATCAGGGCATTACAAGGAAAAGAAAAAGGGATTATCACAAAAGCAGAATCATGTCTCTTAAAAATGTAAGGTCTCAATCTATTAACATCCAATGACACTGGCTCCCCAAAAAGGGTATTTATGAACTAAATTTTGTGAACCATGAAAATCTCTCCCATAAACATATAGGAAGGCTGTTATTGCTGGATGAGAATGTGAAACTTTTTAAAATAAACAACAACAACAAAAAAGGCAGATAAGATTCACACAAAGCTGTTATAAAGAGAAAACAGAATTTCGGAATCAGAACATTTAAGTATATAAAAACACTAGGACAGAACGCAAAGCAGAGAAAAATTTTAGTGCAGTACCTACACTTGAAAAAAAATTCTTAAGCAAGCACTTGCCAAAATGAAAGAATAATTCAGCAACGTGGGAAAGAAATAGACAAAAACAGTAATGTTGAAATATCAGTTGAGTTTAAATCGGAAATATTAAAACCGACATAATATCACATGATTAAAGACTAAATGGCAAGATAATTAATACTATATATTTATCTGAAAATATGACAAGGGACATTTAGAAAGAGTAAAAATGCCCAAAAGAAATGAAATAAAGATGGAATCTAAAAAGATAGAAAAGAATATATGAATGAAAGGCCAAAAAAAAAAAAAAAAAGGCACTAAACACATAACTGAAGAACCTGGAAAAGAATAATGAAACAATGGAACAGAGCTAATAATAAAGCTAGAACCTAAGAAAACTCTAGATGGTTTGATTTTTTTATACATTCTTTTTGGTAATTAACCAATGCTTACTTTTATTTAGTTAGTTCATCATTAATTAGTTTTCTTTTAATTTTTTAATGTTTATTTATTTTTAGAGAAAGGGGGGGAGAGAGAGAAAGATCAGGGGAGGGGCAGGAAGAGGGAGAGAGAGAAAGAATCCCAACCAGGCTCTCCACTGCCAGCGCTGAGCCCAACGTGGGGCTCAAACCCACGAACTACATGAGATCATGACCTGAGCCAAAACAAACAAGAGTCAGACACTTAACCAACTATGCCACCCAAGCACCTCTTAATTAGTTGTTTTTAATGATGCAATGCACAAGCTTGACCCTTCACCTAAAAGAAAAACTAAGAACTAGACAAACCAACTCCTGTCCCTCCCCAAATCAATAAAAAAAATCATCCCGAATTCCACATGCATCATTAATCTCATATTGTATTTATATGCATTACTAAAAAGTATGTGAATATAATATATAATACATATATAGAGACTATATATGTGTAACTAGTCATATGTATAGACATATACATATTTTAAATGCTTTTCATTTTATAAAAGTGTACTTTTGTTCTACATGATCTTTTGAATTTACTTTTTCACTTAATGTTTTATTACTAAGATTCATCCATATTATTGTATGTCATTTTGGTACATTCATTTTAACAGTAATATTTATTACGTGATCACATGTTTTAGCTACTCTCCAAGGACATTTGTGCTGTTTTTTTTTTCTAACATGTTCATTATATTACATGTTGCTACAGTGAACCTAGTCAAAGGGTGGAAATTTGTGAATACTGAGTTAAAATTCTAAAGAGCAAAAAAGTCAAAACATAATTCCTTTAGAATCAACCCAGATGTTGTAGAGAACAGTCAATATATTTCTAAAAGTATCATGGTGGGCAAGGGTAGACTGAATTCTAAAACATTGGCAATTAATTGAAACTGACCATACACTGAAAGCCAAGCAGAAGAGAATATACTTTAATTGAATCATACAACGTATAAACACTTCCAGTTTTTCATAGTGTATGTCTCAATTCCCAGAAACATTTTGGGAAGAAAGTGCTCTGTCCTTCGTTGCCTCCAGCATTTATCTAAAACATAGTAAATAAATGTCAAAATAAAGGATAATTAATGAGTGAGCAAATGGATAAATCAACTAATGTGTCTTTCCAAACAAAGACACTTTTTAGAAACACTGTTAAGAGCTTTGTTCACTAGTAGTTAACAAGTTTAAAATCAAGATTAAAATATAAAACATTCATTTGAAACTGATCTTTACTTTATTGCCAGGCAGCTCTGTACAATTAACTTCATGGTCTACTGTTAAAAAAATTATTTCTTTGTTATAATTATTTTCATGCTTATTTACATACATAAACACCCACACAATCACACATATACTCACTCCTTCCCCCTTCTAGAAATCTGAAACACATTCATATATTCTAATTTTTTTCTGTAAAATAAAGATGCTATCATAGTACTCTCAAACTGAAAGTAAGACTCCTTCCAGAACATTTTATGCATGCACAAATCACTTTATATAACTCTTATAAAAATAATTTATTTACTCTCATAAAAATCTTACAATCTAAGTCATATTCAATGTTTTCAAATTTAAAAAAGTATATAAAAAACAAAGCCAAAAATGCTTATATAGATTATCCATATCTTTACTTGTGTAGAATTAAAAAAAAACACTTTGCAAAATAAAATAAATTTGGAAAAACCAATGTTTATTTTTTAAGTCAGTGTTGTTTTTGATCTACAGTCAGTATAATAGAACAATTAAAAATTTGAAATATAATCACCTAAAATGTAAAAGGAATGAAAATGAAAGGTAAGATACATACAGATTATATGAGAAGAAAATACAAATATCCAGTAGAATTTTAAAAATCTATAATAATTTCTTATAATGAAATATATCTATTAAATGGCAATTAATGTTTTGGTCTTAGTACATCTAATATACAGATGTAATGCAGTTAAAAGTTCTCAAATAATGTTTTTGAATATTCAAAACAAAGTTAAAAATGTTTATCTTATTAAAAAATCTATATGCATGTTGACTTAAAACAAAACAAAACAAAACGCTAAATTGATGATGACAGACCTAAGGCAGGGCATGTTCAAGGAGACTGAGTAAATCTCATTTAAACCAGTGGCGAAACTGATAGCATGAATCATTCATAGCTACTTTGTCATTTTATCTTTTGCTCTTGCCCCCACGATATTCTATTTAATCACTTTTCCTCAAGACCTGCTCTGGACTGAGCATTGTGGCTGGTTGGGTTAAAGCAAGAATGGTGCATTCTAATCCTGTTCAGGCAAGACCGATGTTACCATGTCTGTAATTTTTTTAACGTTTTTATTGATTTTTGAAACAGAGAGAGACAGAACATGAACAGGGGAGGGTCAGAGAGAAAGGAAGACACAGAATCTGAAGAAGGCTCCAGGCTCTGAACTGTAAGCACAGAGCAGGACACGGGGCTTGAACTCACAGACCGTGAGATCATGACCTGAGCCGAAGTTGGAGGCTTAACCGACTGAGCCACCCAGGCGCCCCTGTACTTTTTTTTTTTTTTTTTAATGCCTTCTATATAGAAGGTGTGATATTATGTAGGCGTTGAGTGGTTTAAGCTGTACTCCAGGGACATTCAGTGTTTCATCAGTAAGTCGCACTCTGAGGGTGGTCCACTATCATTCCGTCAGAAAAGCCACTCTAGAGTCAGCTTCCACAACTTCAAGTCTTCTTATCTAGCACAGATATGTCA
>NW_024412376.1:138782460-138900694 GCF_014898765.1 Herpailurus yagouaroundi | reverse complement strand
AACAAAAAAAAAAAAAAAAAAAAAAAAAAAAAAAAAAAAAAACATTAAAAATGGATTTTCTTGGGTGAAATTAGTAGTTTGTGAGCAGAATGGATATTTAAAAAGATTTTCCTTGATGAAATATATATATATATATATATATATATATATATATGTTATTTCTTTCTATATAAAGTTATTCCTTTCTTTTATTTTGGAGAGAAAGAGAGAAAGAAAGCATGGGGAAGAGGGACAGAGGGGGAGAGAGAAAGAGAAAGGGAATTTTAAGCAGACTCCACATTCAGTGCAGAGCCTGATGTGGGGCTTAGCTCCTATGACCCTGAGGCCCAGGATCATGACCTGAGCCAAAATCAGCGTCAGATGCTTAACCGGCTGAGCCGCCCAGGTACCCCAAAATATATCTTTTTTTTAGTGAATGGCTTAAATATGTTAGATATTTCTACTAACTGAATATAAAACTTGTATCAAATTCTTCATCCTATACCTATAATAGCAGACCTATATACCTATATACATACCACAGCACATGCTTTGTTCTATCAATCGTTCTGGGGATTCTTGATTGATTTAGAATCAATCTAATTCTTTAGGTGATTAGACAAAATGCTGTGTTAGAATGTTATTGTACTTAAGAGGAACCTTACACATAGGGTGAATTTCTAGCACCCAAGAAGAGTAAAAGATGAAAATCCTTTGAGCTCACAGAACAAGCAGTGGTACAGTTTAATGCCTGCTTGTTAAGTGTCTATGTAGACACATTTGTTTAGGACTTTTGTTACAACCTGGTGGTGAGCTTGTGGAAGAGTAGCCAACCCTTGCCTATCATTAATTATAGACTGCCAATGTTGCAAACTGTCACACAACAAAACTAAAACAACTTAATAAAGAGTCTGATGTCCTTTATTCAAGAGAAAACAGCCTATTGATTGGGGGAGTGCAGTGCCTCAAAAGCAGTGAAGCGATCTCAAGGGATTTTGCAAAAGCGAGTTTTGTAGAGCCTTAGAGAAAACAACATGGAAACAGGACACGATTGGCCATCAGGTATGGGATTTCTTTACATGGCTAGCAGGTCCTACTCTCTGGGTAAGGTAAGCTAGTTAAAGTGGAGTTGAAGGACTGTGGTTGGTGTACATTAAGTCTCCTTGATAGGTGTTTCCTGTAAGTGTAGACTGACTTACATTTAGATTCGATGTGGGCATGGCCACTGGGACACTATTTTGTGGGTCACAATATACCAATTAATTTAATCATTACCAAACAAACAAATGAAAAACAAAATTTAGGCGTTGTGCTTTAACTAATGGGTTTCAACTAGCTCCCAACAATAAACAATGTAGAAACGTAAAGCTGTGTCAAGGCTGCTCTCAGTTTTTCAACATTAAAGACATGATGATATCACAGAAGCAAATGGCCATTTAGTCATTATCTAAAATACAGTGTCTGTTTAGTGCTGCAATCTCACAAATTCTCTGTTATTATTTAACTCAAAGCTAAGAGGCAAATGGACACAATGATGGTGTTATTTAATGGCAATTAATTCTTCATTCATTCATTTCATTATAAACTCTGAGCATTTTCCACCAGGATTTCATTTGCCAAAAAAGAAAGGAATTTATATAAAGGATTTCTTTTTTCCTTAATCTTTACATGCATGATAAGAAACAGAAGAGACCAACTATTGTAATTATCAGAGGAATTTTCAACCTAAGAATCTGTTGATTTATTTCAGAATATGGGAGAAAACTATAGTTATTCTAATCTCTGTGTTAGTAAGAGTTTATGGTCTGTATTTCTCAATTTTCAAGGAATAACTAGATTTGTGTGCCAACTTCATTGATTCTAGCAGAGTGGGTAGAAAGTAAGGTTGTTCAAGATAGGAAATTTCCTGGGCTGAGATGCAAATAGAAATGCAAAAAGAAAATTCTTTTCTTGTGAATTTGCTTGTTTTGCAACTGTGCCTCTTCAGAAGGAGCATTTGAGTTTTGAAGATGAAGAATAACTCATTTTTTTAAAAAGTATGTAGTTGGGTAATCCATTTAAGGATAACACAGTAAAGGGGTCAGTTAAAATCCAGTGTTTGGTGAGTGAGCAATGATCCACCAAGGGCACCAAATGCATACTAAATACAAGATGGACAAAATCAACAATATACGTACAAATGAAATAAGGCAGTATTGATTTATAAAAAAACAAATGAGAAAAAAACTACTTAAAACAGTAATTTTTCCTCCATATGACAACAGTAACCTCCAGAAAAATAAATAAAGTAAAAAGGTATTGCTTTAAGATAATACAAAGATACAGAAAGACAAATACCATATGATTTCACTCACATCTGTAATTTTAAAAAGGAAACAAATGAGCAAAGAAAAATAGAGACCAAAAAAAACAAACTCTCACATATAGAGAATGAACTGGTGGTTGCCAAAGGGATCTGGTTGCCAGGTTAGTGTAATAGAAAAAGATTAGGGGTACATTTATCTTGATGAGCACTGAGCAATGCATAGAATTGTTGAATCATTATATTGTACACCTGGAACCAATATAACACTATATAAAAATAATAATAAAATAAAATACTAGAAATAAAAAAAAACAATGGTTAAACACAGATTTTTAAGTTGAAACTTTGAGATTTAATTCCACCAGTTAGTGAAAGAATTCTCCAAAGTTCTAAAGCTTTAACAAAAATAAAATAATACTCAGAAGAATTAAACACAGGCATGTCAACCAAACTCCATGGCAGTTATCAAATAGATTTAAGTTAATTGTCTTGTAGACTCATTAAACACTTGTAATTATTTTGACAAATTATGGGAGTGTTAGACTGATACTCAAAGACAGCGGGAAGTGGAGAAGTCGTTAAAAATAGAAATGATTGATAAATTAAAATTAATGAAACAAAAATTGAAATGATATGCATATATATAAGTGAGAAAATGAAGAAATGTCAGATCATTTAAACGGTAAAAATAGTGCTTAAAAAAAACACATTCCTATAGTAATACGAATGCACTTATCAGGATCAAAAATGTATGAGAAACAGAAACATTGTCATAACAATGAGTACATTACTAGTTTCATGCTTGAACATCTCTCAATTACCTCATGTAATTCTCACATCAACACATGAAACTGCTCATTCTTATCTTCATTTTATTAAAAAAAAAAAAAAAAGCCAACTTCTGAGACACCTGGACAGCATATATGGTGATCTGAAGTCAATGCCATAGAATCTGTACTTTGTTTAATGTCTTTTGAATTCTGATGGATTATTGCTTTGGAGTATCTGTGAATACCCTGCCTTTGGAGGCACAATTACAGCCTCTGTGGTTTCAACAGGAAAACTATGATGCATATATGCAACACTGATGTGTAGACACACCAAATAGCTTTGCTTCAAATGGGAAAAACTCCAAGAAGACCCTCTTTAGACATGAAAGAGAAGTTCTTGGCGAAAAGTGAGAGTGTGTGATAACTCCATGGTTCACTCTATCATGTCAGATATTCATTCTGCCTAGACAGATGGTCATTTCTTCAACCTCATGCGACCCACAAGGAAATCACGGACAGATTTGCTTCAACAGTGGGGTCCAGTTAGCAAGTGTTCCTTGAGAGTTTATTTATGTAGGAGAAAGGAAGTTGTGATAGTTTTTTTACTGAATTCATTATTACTTAAGCATGTCCACTGCATGTTTAAAGTCCCCAAGGAAATGTCTTTGAGAGATCTATGTTCTAAGGCAGGGGGCATGCAAATATAGATAACAGAGCCTAAACCTGATGCAAACACAAGGTCTCTTGTTTTCTCTGAAGACTGTATAGCAATAAATTCACTGGGTTAAAGCAAAAGAAAGTTGTAAATGAGATTTTTTTCAAAGCTAATGATTTGACCCCTCAGGAGTCACATTTAGAAACTAGAAATAATTGTGACTTCCTATTGAGGATCAAAAGAAATTCCTTTTTTTAAAAAATATTTATTTATTTTTGAGAGAGAGAGAGTGAGCTGGGGAGGAGCAGAGAGAGATGGAGACACAGAATCTGAAGCAAGCTCCAGGCTCTGAGCTGTCAGCACATAGCCCGACGCAGGGCTCAAACTAATGAACTGTGAGATCATGACCTGATCCGAAGTCAGACGCTTAACAGACTGAGCCACCCACGCGCCCCCAAAAGAAATTCTTTATCAGAAACCTTTGACAAACCAACCATAGAAATAATTCCACTGCATATGTGTGTTTGTGTAAATATATGCCTCTGTGTGTCTATATAAACTAGTTCAGGACTGGATATATTTAGAGAAATAAAATTCAACGTGACTAAAACACATGTTCCTTAGGAAAAGATGTAGTAAACGTATTTTCACTGGATGTCCAAAAATATTAGTTTTTAATCACTTTGTTTGAGATTATATATTTAAAATTTCTATATCTAGTTTCAACATGTTTTTTTCCAAATAATTTAAGAGATTTGGAAAGCATCCAGAGCAGAGAAATTTAAATGATTAAAGAAGGCAACACAAAGTCTTAAGTGAAAACAAAACAAAACAAAACAAAAAAACTGGAAGAGCTAAATTTGTATAACTTATCAGAAGAAAAACATTTACAAATATTTGAAGGGTGTGAAGAGGAAGAAGTAATAGCAATTATTCAGCATAACACACAGGAATATGATATAATAAAACAAAATAATATCAACAAGCAAAAATTTCTTAGGTACCTTGAAAACATCATAAACTTTGTTTAAAAAGACAGCAAATAAAAAATAATTTCCACCTTAGCAGATAATTTTCTATTAATATAATTAATAAAATATGACTTTGGACTGTAAGATAATATACACTTTGCAAAAGACTTGAAGACTAATGCCAATTATAGTAACAACAATAACAATAGTATCATCTGGCAATCACAGTTCTAACTCATTTCATTTTTACAATTAGTCTGTAATTGTAACTATTACTATTTCCATTTTATGTATGAGGAAACTGAAGGAAAGAAAGGTAAAAGAAAATGATAATGCCTAATCATTTGTATTTCTGTATTATTCAATATATTATTAGATAAAAATAATGTAGCATAATAATCTAATAATTCACATTAAGTATACACTTTTAGTTATGCAATAAGTGATAGTTGTTTGGCTAGTATTAATAATGTAACAAGGTAATTAAGATGAACAACTATTTCAAAATAAATATTTTTATTCAATAGATTTGTTTGTAATTAGAGCATGCTTGTATGTTCATACATAATTGGTTTTATAACACAAACGAGAACACATGATAATGTTAAGGACTCCATTATTTATTCTTTTTGTTTTTAATGTTTATTTGGAGAGAGAGATAGAGACAGAGTGTGAGTGGGCGAGGGGCAGAGACAGAGGGAAACATAGAATTCGAAGCAGGTTCCAGGCTCTGAGCTGTCAGCACAGAGCCCGATGTGGGGCTCAAACTCATGAACCATGAGATCATGACCTGAGCCGAAATCGGACACTTAACCGACTGAGTCACATAGGCGCCCCTATTGTTTATTCTTTAAGTATCCTTATAATGTGCATCTATAGACCAAACCGTTAATTATAAAATTCAACAAATAATTTATTACTACACATATTTGGACCATTCTAGGCCCTGGTGATATAGCCAAGAAAAGACAATTAAGACCACTATTCTCATGGAACATACCTCTACTGGGGAAGGAAAAGATAATAAAGAAACTCTATTAATGAGAGTTCTCCACAGAAACAAAACTAATAGGATAGATGATAAGTTATAAAGACAGATGATAGACAATGATAGGTAGATATATAGATGATGATGGATAGATAGATAAATAGAATTACTGTAAGGAACTGGCTCATGCAATTATGGAGGCTGATAAGTCCAAAATATGCTGAGTGGGCTGGCAGCTGGGAGACCCAAGCATAGCCAATGCTACATTTCCAGGTGAAAGGCCATCAAGCCTTCAGTTTAAGTCTGAAAGCCATTCACTGGAGAATTCTTCTTGCTGCAATAGGGAAAGATCAAACTTTTGTTTTATTCAGACCTTCAACTGATAGGACAAGTCACACCCACCTTATGAAAAGTAATCTTCTTTCCTCAAAGTCCACTGATTTAAATGTTAATCTCATTCAAAAACACCCTCACAAAAATACTTGGAATAATGTTTGACCAAATAGCTAGTCACGCCAAGGCCCAACCAAGCTGTTACATCAAATTAACCATTACATGGTGAAGTAACATCATGGAGGTCTGTGGGATTTGAGTGGTCAGGAAGTCCTCTCTTAGGAGGAAATGTTGAAGATAGGATGTGGATGACAAGCAGTGAAGTGAACACGCATGGGACAGTCTGTGGGAAGGAAAACAGCTCTGTGAAAGGAATGGAATGGTGAGTCAAGTCAAGGAGCACAACAAAGACCTTTGTGACTGGAGTGCTGAGGAGAGTGAGGACAAGTAAAGATACCAGATAGGACTAGAGAAAGGTCGTGCAGCTATGGTCTGCAATTCAAGTTTAACGTGGAGCAGGATGGAAAGCTGCATTGTTCCAAGTGGTGGATGGCCCATAAATCCATGAAATCCGCACTGATCCCAGCGGAATTCTCCTTCACAAGGCATTTGTAGGGTTTGAAATAATGTTCTTCTACATATGATCAGTAACTAGCAGCCCACAAACATTTATTGAGCACCTAATATGTATACCAATGACTATCTAATCATTGGGGAATGAAGGAATAATGAGACATCATCCCTACTTTCAGTACATTTCGATCCCAGCCATAGAGAATAATGCAAAAACATAATTTTACCTCATGTTTATTCCCTAAACAGAAATTCTGTTGTGGTACAATAGCTGATGGGTGATGCATAAGGTTACTAATCCTGGAAAACTGTCAGTAAATTTACACATGCAGACAAAACCAAAGATTGAATTATTAACAGCTTAAACATTGTTTTTTTTTTTGCATTTGTTGTCAAGAATTTGAGTGTATTGTGTAAGACAATGAATTTTACTTTCAGACTACCTAGGAATATCTGAATAGAACAGTAGAACATTTTCTCTGCCAGCATAATTTCAATTAAATCACCTTATAATGAACTAAGCTAAAACACAAATACAACCTGAAACCTTAAGCAGCAAATTCTGGCTTTAAAATCAAACCTAAGTTTGCTTTCAATTAAAAAAAAGTCTCAGTTTAATAAATGTTATGTTAAAAAGGAGAGACTCAAGTGGTTTAAAACCCTTTTTTATAGACATTGTCCTCTATAAAAATAATCTAACTAGACATCTACCCAGAAAAATAAATAGGTAAAGTTATAGATATGAGCATTTTTACTGACCTCGATACAGTGTAAATACTTCTTTTTTATTTGTGATTGCCAGATCAGCACTACCCTATGTCTGTGTATTACATATCTAAATTCCAAATCTTCACAGGGGCAGAGTTTTAGCTTCACATTCATAACATCTCCTGAATATTCATACAAATTGCCTCTGAAAATACTCTCATTAAAAAAGACCTGAGTAATAGCCCTTGTAAAGCACTTTAAAAATATGAACCTTTGTGTAAATGCTAAGTAGCATTTTTATTAGTGTTAAACATTAAACAATAGCAGAGGGAGTAATAAATTTAGATTTATGGCATGGCCAAGGAAGAAAAATATTTTCACAAGGAGCATCAAAGGACAGTAAAAGGAGATTTAAGGAGGGAAGCTACACTATGCCGCAGCACAGAAAAAAGAGCATCAAAAATTGGTCCAGCCAATACCGTAAGAAACAAGTCTGGTATAAAACTTCAATGCAAATAATAATAATTAGAGTCACGGAGGTCAGGAGGAGAGGCATTTAAGCTATTTGAAAATGGAGGCCGAATGAAGGGTAATCCCCAATGGACCCTTAGTCACCCAGTTTTGATAAGGATAGTGCTGTATTTGAGGTTTCCACCAGGAGACAAGGACACCTGCAACAATTTGCCTCCCTTCACCACGTGGTGAAACAACCTTCTTGGAAGCTTCTAATCAAAAGGGTTGTTTCCTCTTCTGCCATCCCTAGGTCACCTCTTCTCTGTTGATCCCAAGCAGTTAATGTGTTTGGATGGTCGCTGCTATTGATAGTGAGTAGTGGCAGCGCTCACTTGGTGCCTAGACCACAAGAGCTGCTGATGGACAACTCTCTTACAAATTCCAATCTGAGAAACATCCTCCATTTGCCACTGCTCTGGTGCTGAAAGAGAACACTGGAGTCGGGACCTCTGGCTGCTGCTGTACTTCTGGCTTCAATTAGACCTAATGCAACATATCCTGCTTAGGTCACTCAAAGAGTGAGGAAGGATCGCCCAGCCCTCATTGCCATGCAAGCCCATCATCTGTGCTCTCCAAATTATTGCCCTCTAAAAATCAAGTATATGGCCTTATTAGAATCCAAGTCCATCCTAGGGAAACTCACTCAGGTCAAGTTAAGGGATGCCGCAGCTCAAGGGGTTCAGAGCCACCATTATCCTTTGACAGTGCAGCTCTGCGCAAGACCAGGCACAGTGATAACCATCATCTATGTTGGCCTTCGGAAAACCAGCAGCTTCATTGACCCTCCCTTTCACCGAGCCTTTGTCAGCACTAACAAAGTTTGTGTTGACAGGGTTATTTAGTTTTCAGAAGGAGGAATTAAAGTCCTGTTTCTTTCTCTAGTGTAAAGTCTCAAATCTTCAGAAACAAATCTGCCCTTTCTTGTCCCAGAAGCTTTCAGGCATCCTATAACAATATCATTTTCTTACACATTTACAAAAAATGGTTTTAAATTTTGGCTTTCACAATCCCACTTAAGTGTTTTATTATATTCCACTATAATGTTATCAAACATAAGAAATTATATTTAGTAGATCATTGTTTTATATGTTATAATACATATAAGTGGTGATATAAATTCTCAATGAACTTTCAACAGCATCTCTTTTGGGGTTATACAGATAATTATCAAGTGTGTACAATATTTTATTTGAAATCATTAATTTTGAAATAATTCCTGGTATGATTTGTGTGTGTAAAGGTAATTCTGATCAACACATTAGAGTTGTGTGATTAGCATATATAATGCCTTCAGCTACTTGTTTAGACATTCTTTGATTAGAATTTTGCATCACCTAAAACACAATGCTTTTGGTTAGGGGACATGTAAGAGAACTTCCGTCCCTTGCGTGTAAGCCAGCAACCCCACTTTTCTATGCCGGCCAGTCAAAGTCTGCATCTGTCCACTCTCTTCCTCCTAATCTGGTTATAGGTCTGACATATACTGCCGCAGGAATTCCAAGGCACCTTCAAAGTAACTCTTTCATTCAAAAAGCTGATCAGGGGGCGACTGGGTGGCTCAGTTGGTTAAGCGTTTGACTGGATTTCAGCTCAGGTCATGATCTCATGGGTTGTGAGCTCAAGCCCCACATGAGACACAGTGCTGACAGTACAGAGACGGCTTGGGATTCTCTCCCTCTTCCTCTCTCTGTGCACAACCCCCTTCAGAATAAATGGATAAACAAACAAACAAACAAACAAAAATGCCAATCAGTGTTCCTGCACCTAGAAAGAGATCTACTCTCAGATATGGATAGGTTTCTGGACTGTCTCTGCCTGCATTTACAAATATGTCTTCACTTTGTGGACTTGAATATGAGGCTTTGTTTCATTTTAACTTGGTGCCTAATACTAAGCTTGGTTAGAGGGGTAGAAGATGAAGTTCTAAAGCCTTTAACCAACCTCAACCAACAAACTACTAATATTCACCAAAATGAACTTGTCCAATCTAAGACCAATTTGTTTTATCACAGTTATCTATACAAATCTCAGTGACAAAAGGGAACCCAGAATATGGTAGCTAATGTTGTTATATTAGGACAACTTTTTCAGAAAACCTGAGTTGAATCTGATTAGCAAAAATGTTTGAAATAAATAGGCGAATTGAACATATCTATTCATGTTGAATTGTTAACTGCTCCATACACCATCCAAATGGTATAGAGTATGAAGAATTAAAGTCAAATAAGTATGTTTAAATTAATTAAAGAAATAAAAGGAATAATTGAAGCCATAACAAAAGGCAAGATTCTACAAAAACACAGCAGGAAGATTTGGAGGAAAAAAAAAAACAAAAAGGTAACTTTCATAAAGGAAAACACGGTTAATGGGATGAAACACTAACTTTAGAGATTCGAGAGCACATTGGACATGATAAAGAAAGAATTAGTGAGTTAGAATATATATATGAAGAATCACCCAGAAGGAGGCATAGCCAAGCAGAAAAGATATTAGGAAAATATTTGCTGCATGAAGAGTAAAATGAGAAGTTCTAACATATCAGAGAAGTTCACAAAGGGAGAATACAAGCAACACTTGAAAAGATGAATGTTGAAAAAAAAAACAAAAACAAAAAACCAGAGTTGATAGAAGACTTGAATTCTCAAAAATTTTCCCCCAGGACCAAACATGTTTGGTCCCCAGGAACCAAAAACTAAATAAAAATTTGCAGTTTTCTTAACTGCAGAACACCAAAGACCATCAAAAAGTGAACTTAAAGGGGACCCTGGATGCTTTAGTTGGTTAAGTGCCTGACTTTTGATTTTGACTCAGTTCATGATCTTATGGTGGTGAGATCCAGCCCCTTGTCAGACTCTGCACAGGGCGTGGAGCCAGCTTAGGCTTCTCTCTCTCTCTCTCTCTCTCTCTCTCTCTCTCTCCCTCTTTCTCTCTCTCTCTCTCTCTCTCTCTTTCTCTACCTCCACTACTCTCTCTTTCTCTCTCTCTCTCTCTCAAAATAAATACATAAACTTAAGGAAAAAAAATCCCTAAAAAAAGTGAACTTAAAAAAATTTTTTAAACTTTTTAAAATTTATTTTTGAGACAGAAACAGAGCGTGAGAGCTGGAGGAGCAGAGAGAGAAGGAGACACAGAATTTGAAGCAGGCTCCAGGCTCTGAGCTGTCAGCACAGAGCCCGATGCAGAGCTCAAACTCATGAACTGTGAGATCATGACCACAGCTGAAGTCTGACATCTAACTGACAGAGCCACCCAGGCACCCCCCAAAAAAGTGAATTTAAAGTAACCAGAGAGATAATAAAAATTACTTAAAAAGAAGAATAAAATAAATAATAAGCAAACAGAAATCTATACCTTGCTAAAGAATGATCATAAATATATTTTTAGACAAAGATAGCATTTTAGACAAACAAGGATATACTTTAAAAACTAGTAAAGAGTGAACTTAAAAATGAAATGGAACACAAAAGGCAAATGAATACTAAATTTGTAATTTAATTAAATTTGGTAGCAGAGGGGTTATAAAAACAAGGTTGAACTAACAATATATATTGGCAAATGATTATAGTCAATTGATTAAAATTGTCTCAAATAATATGTGTCACATGATTATATCAGTAAATTAGTTAGAATGTGTTACATTTTATACTGCTTAGAAAGAGGATAAAAACATTAATAAGCTTTAGATTTCATTAGGTCAAATGTAAAGTTAAAATTTAAAGGCTAACCACACACACACACACACACACACACACACACAAAACAAATGTACACAAATGCAATAGAAGTTGGATGCATCACTTACAAATCAGGAGATGAAAAAAAATTGAATTAAAAATATTTCAACAATCCAATGAAATTAAGATAGAGCAATAAATCCAAATATATTATTAATAATAACTAATAAAAATAATAAATGTGAAAGGGTTAAATCAATCAGATTTGATAAAGAAGCAAATATAAATGTGTGAAAAGGATTACAAGATTAACAAATTGAATAGAAACCAAAATTCAATTTAACACTGTTTATAAAAGACATTAAAGAGTATAAGGAATTGCAAGTGGAAGCAAAAGAAAGGTAAAAGTTGCAAATACTAAATATAAGAAAGCTGGCAGAGTTATAGGCCTGTTGATAAAATGAACCAAAGAGAAAAAATACATATATATTTATATGTGTAAATACATATAAATTCCTAATTTAGATAGATAGATAGATAGATAGATAGACAGATATAGATATGTGGTAAATATTAGGTATATAAAGAATGAAATGAGAAAGTTTATAAACGGAAAGCTTTCACTGGGAAAATAGAACAATTCAAATCAAATGAACTCCTAGGAATAAAGTATACAACTTACAAAGCCAAACTGGAACTATTATAAGAAAAAAGTAACAAATCTATGATCACAGAGGGTAAATTTAACTTGCTTTTCTCAATAATTGGTTTATTAAGTTAAAAGAGAGAAAAATGGAGAGAGAGGAAAAGGAGACAAAGAGAACACATATTTAGATAAGAAAGACACAAATAACCATCTTGACATATTAAAAGTATATAAAGTATGGAAACTTGGGTTCTTGATTAAACTATTAAACTGGTGGAAAATTCTGGAACTGCCCATTGCAAAATCGTTCTTTATGGAGATAATCAGTATTAGTATGATCTAACTCATTGATAATTGGATCTTCTCACTACTAAAATGATATAGCACCAAAGTCGAGAATTGAAAAATGACCCACTGAGTAAATCCAAAACCAGAGAAAAAACAAATGATTAAAACAAAGAGAAGACAATTATGTAAGAGAAAATGAAATAATAAGAGCAATAAAATATAGACTAGTTAACTAAAAAATTAATGTAATAGACAATGTATATAAATAGATATGTATGTATGTATATACGTGTATATATATATATATATTCTAATTTATACATGTATGTATGTATATGTATGTGTATATATATATTCTAATTAGAATAACAAATGTGTTCAGCAATTTACCTGAACAAGATTAACCTACAAAAATCAACTGCACAACTACACATCAGTCAGAAATAGTCAGTAAAATTTTCTTAGATAAAATGTCAAAAAATAATATGAAGTACTAAGGAATAAAACTAGCAAAACACGGATAAAGACCTTTCATGGAGAATAATGCAAAATGTAATTGAAAGCTGTAAAAGTAAACAGAAATGTAGTGATACATTACTTTTATATGCGGCAAGTTTCAGTATCATAAGTATGTTAATTCTCTATATATTCAAATTTGTCTCATCAGAATCACAAAAACATTATCTTTATAATCTGAAATACTGATTGTTATCTATATCCCAAAGTAAAGATCTAAAATGCTTAGTTACTCTCTTAACTGTAATCAGAGATATGACTTCTAAAATGTATATTTTTTGGTAATCGCTGAAGTTTCTTTGTAAACTCACATATAAGCTATTTTTGGTGAAAAGTCACCAGGTATTTTAAAAGAATATGTTTTCTCTCTGCAGCATAAACTGATTATTTGGCACTTAAATAGAATAACAGCTTACTTTGTCACAAAAAGCTCTAAGGATAGAGTCCATTTCCACATTCCCTGGGCCCAGAGGAAGATGCTCAATGTGGTTGCTACGTAACGAAACTACTAGAGAAAAATTATTCTTAAATCTATTTGTGGAGATCATCTCAGGCAAGACAATTCTGAAGAAAAATTAGTGAGAAAATTTGCCTGACAAAATATCAAGATTCAGTCTACAGTTAAATAAATGGGAAATAGTTTCAGAACAGTAATGTACATAATGGCTAGTGGAATTGAGCAGAAATTCTAGAAACACATATTAACATAGATGTTTTATATATATCAAAGAAGGTATTGCAAAATAGGATAAAAGATGGAATCATCAGTAAAGGGCACTCAGAGAATTAGTGCCCCGGGGCGCCTGAGTGGTTCTGTAGATTAAGCGTCAGACTCTTGATTTTGGCTCAGTTTATGATCTCACATTTGTGGGATCTAACCCTGCGTTGGGCTCTGTGCAGACAGTGCAGAGCCTGCTTGGGATTCTCTTTCTCCCTCTTTCTGCCCCTCGCCCACTTGTGTGTGCATGCGCTCTCTCTCTCTCTCTCTCTCTCTCTCTCAAATAAATAAATAAACATTAAAAACAAATTGTGCCTCATATCCAAAAGAAAAAAAAGTTATTTCCTCACACCAGATTTAAAATCCATTACACAGCAGTAATGGCTCAAATGTTTAAAAAAAAAAAAAAAGTCTATATAGAACAAAACATTGAAGTGTCTCTTTCTAATATCACATAAGGTAAAATATCCTAATTGAGACACAGAAAGCCAAAAAGCACAAGACAAAGGGCAGATACATTTATTTATGCTATTCATCCCCTCCCATCCAAGCTTTCCTTTTAGTTCTTCAAGTTCACACCTACATCCGGACCTCTGATCTCATTGCCCAGAATGTCCATCTAAACCCTGTTCCCATCGTTAACCTCAATTAACTGCAATTCATCCTTCAGATCTTTGTTTAAATGTTCAATTTCCTCAAGAAAGCCTTTCATGAGGGGCGCCTGGGTGCCTCAGTCTGTTAAGCATCCGATTTTGGCTCAAGTCATGAGTTCGTGGTTCAGGAGTTCTAGCCCCAGCCCCGCATCAGACTCTGCTGTCAGCTCAGAGCCTGGAGCCTCCTTCGGATTCTGTGTGTCCTCTCTCTCTCTGCCCCACCCCTACTCACGCTCAGCCTGTCTGTCTCTCTCTCAAAACTAGATAAAAACATTTTTAAAAAATTTAAAAGAAAGAAGAAAGAAAGAAAGAAAGAAAGAAAGAAAGAAAGAAAGAAAGAAAAAAAGAAAAGAATGCTTTTCATGATATCCCAACTTAAGTGTAATTTAAGTCTCCCCATTGGGTTGTAAACTCCCAGGATCTTCCTTAATATTCATCACTGTCCGTCATGGCATGTTTGTGTGGTTGTTCTATTAACAGCTAGCTCCATGCACTACACTACAGCCCCATGCTCATCAGTATGTCTCCAGCACCTAAAACAATGCTGGGACAAAGAAGGTATTCCATACATAATGTAGAATAAACAATATAAGAGAATGGTTTCAGTGGAAAGGTGAGGAGAGGAGTGAAAAAAGCTTAATACGACTTTTGTATAAAGGTGATCTGTGTGCTGGAGCTTTGTAAATAGGCAGGGTTTGGACATCTGAGAAGTGTAGACTGCATTTCCAGAAAGTCAGAAAATCCTAGTGCTTTTCCTCCTAACCCCATTGGTTGTAATCATTCTTTCCTTTAATCCCGCCTTTAAACCATTATCCCTGTTCATTTGTAATTCACTTTAGGGCAGATTCCACATCCCATTTATCTCAGTGTTGCTCATTTCTTCATTGATTTACTTGAGTCTGGCAGACCAGACTACTTCTTTCATGGAGACTTCATTCTTATTGTGGGGCATGAAGGGCAGAAAAATAAAAATTTAATAAAAATATGTCAAATTGCAGTTAATGATTGGAATGTTCTTGAATACCTAAAAATAAAACACAGGCTAATGTCCTTGAGAGAGACTGGATTATAATGGGTAGCCAAATGTGACTTCACTAAGGAGGTGACATTTAAGCTAATATTTTAATATGTACCTCTAAGCTCCTGACACATTGTAGTGGCTTATAATGTTAGTAGCTGCTTGATTATTGTGTGTTAGATTTAATTGAATATTTATGCAATCACTTAAAATCCTGATAGCTCCTTGTAGCTTTCTGTCACTAAACTAGGTCAGGAGAAGAAGTTATCTCTATATCAGTTAAATAACTTTTACTAGTTATTAAAACTGTAATCAAAGGGAGAAGAATGCCAACCCTGACCTACCTTTGGGTGTCCATCTTATGAAATAGAACTAATGGCTCTCATTTGTACTCCCAGCCCCTTTGCTGAGTTTTCTTTTACTGGTATTGTCTATACTCTACAAAGCATACCCTTACCAATATTAATTTATCCTATTTACCTTCTCAAACAAGAGCCTGAGGCACCTTGTGTGGCTCAGTCGGCTAAGCATCTGACTCTTGATTTTGGCTCGAGTCATCATCTCACAGTTCATGAGAGTGAGCCCAGCATCCAGCTGTCAGTGGAGAGCCTACTTGAGATTCTTTCTTTCTTCCCCTCTCTCTGCCCTTCCCCTTCTTGTGCCCTCTGTCTCTCTCTCTCTCTCTCTCAAAATAAATAAACCTAAGCTAAATAAATAAACAAATATTTAAAAAAAATTGTTAAGAAATATTCTTTAGTTCATCATACAGAAGTGCTCCGTATATTAGGTTTCAATGTTGCATAAAAATTTAATGACTTAAAATGACACCCATTGACTCTCTCAGTTTCTGTGGATAGAAAGTCTGAGCATGGCTTGCCTAGTTCCCCACAATATGGCAAGCAAGGTGATGGCCAGGACAGGTGCTTATCTGAAGACTCAAAGGGGGATGGATCCGACTCTGTACTCATTCGGGTTTATTGACAGAGTTCATTGCCTTGAGTCAGGAGAGATCATGGTAATTCACTTCTTTAAGCCAGCATTGGAGACAGAGTCCCTAGAGAGTCTGTAAATTAACAAGTCTTGTTAAACATAACATAATCCCAGAAGTGACATCCTAACACCTTTATTATATTCTACTGATTAGAAGCAAGCCATAGGTCCCTCCCACGTTTCATGAAGAGGATGTAGGAAGGTATGGATATTAGGAGATGAGAAACATGGGGGAAAACCACAAATCTGTCCACTGCAGTATTTTTTTTAAGTTCCCTGCTTTAAAATTTCTTAATGTTTTCATTTTATTTCTTTGAGAGACAAAGTGAAAGCGGGGGCGGTGGAGCGGCAGGGAGAAGGGGAGACACAGAATCGGAAGCAGGCTCCAGGCTCTGAGCTGTCAGCACAGAGCCCGACGCAGGGCTCAAACTCACAGACCGCAAGATCATGACCTGAGTCGAAGTCGGACGCTTAACAGACCGAGCCACCCAGGCGCCCCTTAAGTTCTCTGCTTTTAGATGAACCTTTCATACACCATAAATTTTGTGCTACAAGTCTTCATCACATATGTTATTATCAATAGTTATAACAATCATAAGATACCAGTATTCAGGTAGCCCTACTGTCGTACTTCACCTAACGTATCTTTTGAACAACAGTCAGATAAGCGACAGCAACAGTGCCTGAGGAAATAAAAGCCTAGAGAAGTTATCTACACTCAAATAACCTATAAATAGCAGAGCTGGAATCTGAACACTGGTTTCCTAATAATAATAATAATAATAATAATTCCTAATAATAATTCCTAATAATAATTTCAGTGCTCCAATTTACCACTTTGTTTCATTGGGAAATGCAATCGCAAAGATTGGCTTCCTCCAACTCAGCAAAATAGATGTAGCTCCAGGAGACACAGAAAGCCAGTTACTGCCTCCAAAATCTAGTGCATCTGTTTACCACTTAATGAATGGAGGAAATTAATAACACTTTATTCCAACCATACATAGGAAAGAGAGTGCAATTATCTTCTTTGCATTTCTGTGCTATGAGCTGCTTCTATTTCCCCCCTTTGTGGCCAGTCTTAGCCAACTGTTGTATCTCACTCCCACAAGGAGTTGAAGGAATGCTTTTCCTCAAAAAATGCTACAAAGCAGTCTCTGGGTCTATAGCTGACTCATAGCTTAATTAATGATTCACCTCTCTTCTTTCCTTTATATAATCATTTTTAAAATGGGTAGGTGTCTTTCTTTTGAAGATTTAAATGTACTAAACAAAACAAACATGTTTTAAGCTGGTTTAGACAGGCTTCTTCATACAACAACATAAAACTCACAAAGAATGATCTTTGCACAAATAAATTAAATTTTACCCAAGGTGGGAGAATGTCTGAATTTCTTATTTGATATTAAGGGTCGGTGGCTTGGCTTTAATTTCCATAAGGTATTGCCTTTGTAGTCATTGGAAATTTCTGGTGTTTATCCATGTTTGTTTAACATGACCTGGTTGGAATGTTTGTCCAGTTACCTTGTGTCATCTTCACGAGATTTACTAGGGCAATGCATAGGACAAAGATTTGTTTTGGAGAGCATGGAGGAATTGAGCTTATGCGAAAAGAAGCTGATTTCAGGAAAGCAAGTAGTGTTTGAGAATACTAACTAAGCTGATAGAGACAAGTGAGCAGTAAATGTGTCAATAGGAGAAAAGGGAAGAAGGCATGAAATACATGACTTCACTAAAATTTCACTGTGTCCATTTCAAAAATTTGTTCTGGATAAGTAAAAAGAAACATATTGAGATGATACGGTTCTGAAAACTCTTCAAGAATTTGACACAATTTAAGAATTCAAAGGATGTCCAAAGGGATTTAGAGTTGAGGGCTATTTTTGATGTTATTTGCTTTGTTCAAACTAATCGTAATTCACCCACATTTAACATACACAAGTTATATTTATTTCTTACTTGGGCAAGGAAGAATTGCCAACATATGTGGTTTTCTTGCTAACCACAGAAAGAAGCAGGGCCGTTACAGGATTTGGGAGAAGTAACATTTTGATGAGTTATAAACAAAGGAGAATGATTCTGAGCACATGGTTAACATCAAGTCAACCTTCAAAAGCCTACTTCCTTGGAAGTTATACCATTAAGATAAATGTGCAAATTTGAGTCTGCTGTGTTTTCTGTGAAAGCTCTAAGCCCCAGAAGTAAATCTGAACTTGAGATACAGAAAGCTTGCAGGCAGTACTTGACTTACATAACAAGAACAAAATTAAAGATAGGTGAGAAGACAACGTGACCCACAAGGCTCAGATTCTTTAGGTTGGAATAGAATGAATGTCCCATTCTTAGATTTGAACAGATCAATACTCTGAAACTGAAAATTTACAGAAAAAAAAATCACCTTGCCTCTGGTTAAAATTTTATATCACAGACTAAATGGGATCACAGAGGTTCAAGCAGATTAAGGCAGGGGAAGAGCATTAAAGGAAAAAACAATATCTAAAATCTACCAGAAAGGAAAAAAAAGTGTGTTGTCTTTGTGTGTGTGTGTGTGTGTGTGTGTGCGTGTGTGTTTATTTTGTTAATAAAGAAATGACATCACAAATCCTAAGAGCCACCCACTCCTAGACAAAAAAATCAACTGTAGTTTGATGATATATCCAAGAATTGATAATATTAATGTTGTCGAAATTGAAAAACTCATGGCTGAAATGGGTGAATTTCATAGGTGATAATAAAAAAGATTTTAGCATTTTGATTTCCAAAACAAATATGTATTTTTCAAATAGTCTATGACTAAATGATATAAAAGTCTAAATTAATTTTAAAAACAAAGAATTTTTATGCCAAATATTCTTTATTACTAAAAATTATAAAATACAAATTAAAAATAGAAAGACCTCATGTGTTCTTGAATAAAAAGACAAATAATAACTTTCTCAAAATTAATATAATTTTAATAGAATTAAATTTGATCCTCAATATTTATAATGGAGAGGGAGAAGAGGGACTGAATGAAATCAACATAGTTAATGTGGGGAAAACACATGCTTAAATATAGGTAAGAACACTGTAAAAATAAAATAATAATCATAAGTACTTTGCCTTAGCAACTGTTAATATATAGCATAAAGTTACCATAATCAAAACAGTTGAGGATTGTTATAGAAATAATCTACTAAATCAGTAGATCAGAGTAGAGATTCCAGACATGAAAGCAAATATATATGCGAATTAATTTTATTAAAAAGTTTCCATTTCAGTTCAGAGGGGAAAATAACTATTAATTTAATAAATAGTGTCAATAAAGCTGACTATCTAGAATAAAAGCATGTTACATCTCACTACTTCACACTGTATTAAAAAAAGAAATGAAATGAATTATAATCTCAAATAGTAAATGAATAAAACAAATAAATAAAATGTTTATAGCCAACTAGGATAAAATAAGCTAAGGATAAGCATATCAGCTCTAAATGAGGAAGTTAAGAAATTATAAAGAAACATATTTGACTATGATATAAATTATGTTATAATATTTTATAAAGAAAATCAGATGCATCTGAGAGACTGGGAAAAGGGCAATGCAAATAAAGAAAATTATCTATTATATAAAATATGGTAGCCATACATTGATAACTAAAGATCAAAAAAAAAATGAGAGTGGGTAAAAAATTGCATAAACATATAACAAAGAGCCACGCCAATGGCCAGTGAATTTGTGAAAATAGACTCAAACTCAGTAGTCATTAGGAAAATGGATAAACAAAATAGTCTAGCGCTCATTTTATCTTATACCTCAGTCTCCACCTCTGAGACCAAATGCCCATGGAGGAGAGAAAAATTCTATTTTTCATGAATTATTAATTACCTTTTCAGAAAAGTCTCTTCTGTTCCAAAGTGATTTGCACTCACACAGACACATAGTTTCCTTTTTCTTTTGTTATATGTTCAGAATTCAAGTCCTTGAAGGCAAAACTTAGAATCTTGTCCTAGTCCTAATCTAGCAATTATAAAAAATAAAGGAGATGATGCAAAAAATAACAATATATAACCCAAATCCTGACACATTCATTGCCTGCACTATTTTCTTTTGTCTCACGGGGATATTAATATTTTATAAGAAATGAGCAACTGACATACATAAATATGCAGTTAGTACAAAAGAAAATATTTTGCCTTATTGTAAAAACTAAATTCTCTCTAATCTGGGCATTGAATTGAGGCCAAAGTAGCATTTTAGTATTTTCGTTTTGATGTGATTAATCGAGTATTTTCAAGTCAGATGTTTGTTTTCTTTAGGTATATGAGAGTTTGTTACTCTTGACAAGCCGGACCCCAGAAAATAACAACAGCAACTTTTAATTTATTTTAAACTGAGTATTATTATCCAGATTTACTATCAAAGTAATTGATGATGACTACTGGGCATAATATTCCACTAATAAATGCTATGCCTTATAAGCCACAGAGGAGTAAAAATCTAACATGCTCCAAGGTTAAAGGAGGCAGAGGAATGAAGATCAATCTAGGAAAATTTACAACTGCATTTGTATGAAGTGTCATGGTTATGAATCCTGTTTCCCATCCTGTATCTCAAGTACAAAGTAATTGCTGGTGGTTTGATTTTTTTTTTTATTCTATAAACTTCCTTGTATAGAAAATGTAAATATAATCAAGAAGGAGAAACATATGTGTCACAAATAGTTTAGACTGCTTATTGATGATCTCATTTCTATATTTAAAAGCATATAAATTACAGACTTTTTCAACCCTGTTGATTATTTTAAAACAGAGTCATATATTGAAACAACATCTTAGATTCCTGTTGCATAAGCCTGAAGTATAGTTGCAAAAATCAAACTTCAGTTTGATTCAAACTTTATAAGTTTTAAGCCCATTTTAAAATATAATTGAGACTTCTTTCGTATAAATATCACTAGAGTGGTTATATCTATAACACACAAACATCCACACATACATACATCTGTGCAAACTGTTCTCTTCTACAACCCTATAGTTTAGAGCAAACTCAAGCCCAAATATTTGAGTCCATTAAAACTCTATCAATGTTGGAACAGTCCTATCTGAATCATGATGCCCTACAGTTCCTAAAGCCCCAATAAATACTCAGTTTACTTCAACATTCCTAGAATATCCTCAGCCATATATCCTCCAAACCAGAAACAATTGCTCCTTCCTTTTCACTCTATTCCATATGAGTTCACACATACCACCTTATTATTTGTGCTAAAAACATTTGTTTACATTGAGTTCATCCTTTGATAAAAGGATTTCCATATTAATTACATATCCCCAGTAACTCAATCCAACAGCACCTTTCACACAGGAGCCAGTCAATAAACATTTGCTGCAAGTAGTTGAAGTTTAATGTCTGAATTTGCAGGGGAGAAAAAAAAAAAAAACAATAGCAAAGGCTTTCAGTCCATCTTTCTTTCACTAATAACATTCCCAAATACAGAGAATGTGTACTTTCCCATATTTCTTCCAAATGGTATCCGAGTGCTCTTTCCTCTGTCTTAGTGATTTGT
Source organism: Herpailurus yagouaroundi (assembly GCF_014898765.1). Taxonomy (NCBI): domain Eukaryota; kingdom Metazoa; phylum Chordata; class Mammalia; order Carnivora; family Felidae; genus Herpailurus; species Herpailurus yagouaroundi. The sequence goes on along the minus strand of NW_024412376.1, from coordinate 138,878,847 downwards.
CTATTAACATATGGAATAATTTAGATGAACTTTAAGTATTTGCCTTGTTGAGCATCATTTACCAAGTGTAGCTTTAAGCAAACTGAACGTTTTTTCCAGAGGAACTGCTTTGAAAATTCTGTAGACTAAGTTAAGAGTCCCTTAGTCCTTTATCTGACAGAATGACAGATTCACTGAACAGATCAGTATTTTTAGCGGGGAATTATTTCAGTTTCCCAATCATCCAGGACCTAAAGTCAAAGATATGTGCATTGAGATTAATTTTTAAAAATGCCAAGAGACTTTCCTTGTGATTTTTAATGCAATAGTTAAAACTGCCTGCATGCACACTTTGAATAAATAACCTAAGAGGTCTGAAAGTGTAATGTCTTCTCTGGAATCTCTGTTAAGACTATTTTTCCTCTTACTCCATTCCCCCTCCAAAAAGCTTTTTAAAAGAACAATCTGCCTTTAAGAGTGGACACAATGAACTAAGTATTGATTCACTATTGATTCAGAACTGATTCAACCAGAGACTGCTTCATGAGAATCTATTATGCACCAGGTACCATATTGTACAGCAAGGCAGATTAGATTGGTACAGGACCTTATCTGCACTCAGATTGACCTTAGGCACAAGGAAGAGATAGGCCATAAAGGTACATGAGGTTGTATAATATAACTTTAAATAATGATCAGTGTTTCAAAGCACTGACAGAAAGGGACAGTGAGTGGCCGGTGGGGAGTAACATTTTCAATAAGTTGCAAAGCAAATTGGGAATGGAGTACTTCAGCAGAGAATGGAATTCAACCTTCAGTGACAGGAGAAGAAACTAAGATATGGATAGATATTCATGATAAAGAAAGAAAATTAAAAACAAAAACCAAAAAAACAAAGGTTACCTGATGAAAGTATGTCAAGTTGGTTTTTTTTTAATTTTTAATTATCATTTAGTGTCCTAATCTTAAGCATTAACAAATAATCAATGATCATCGGATATTTAATAAATTTTCTTATTAAGAGGGAAGCACTAAACTAAGTAGAACAAGTAAGAAAATAGAGCACCGATTCCATGAGTAGAAGTCCTTAGAATATACTCAGTTGATATACTCAGAGAATTCAAAGAAAATATTATATCCAAAAGATATATACAAACATGTTAGTACTATTCAGTTTTTAAACTATGGGCATGTATATCAGTAACAAGAATGATAACGTAAGAAATTCCTTTGTATAATATACTATTAAGTAGGTTATCTTTGTTAAAAAAAAGAAAGTATATATTTTTATGGTAAATTGTGGTAGAAAGAGGAGAAAACAATAATAAATGAAACAAGATGGTTCTGAATCTTCAGAGAAACATTATGTTGGTCTTTTTGATATAGGACTTTCTCTTATTGATCATCTAAAGTACTATGATTCCAAGTAACAGAAAAAGCAATGCACACTGACATAAAAATGATGAAATCTAGAGTTAATTTGGGTTCCCTGAGGGTCAACTTAATCAATGGTTCTGGTTTCTTTGCACTACTGTTGCCTTGAATGTGCCTTCCTCTCTGTGTTCCTTCTGGCTGTTGTCTTCACATGAAAAATGATTAAAGCATTTCCTGTGCTGATATTTATTCTTTACAAGATTCAGAGGAAAAGAGTTCTAGAAATTCAATAACTTTCCCGAAAGATCCAACAAACCTTTAATAATGACTCAAATGCTCAGTGTATGAGGAGGCTGTTACTGAACTAACCTCTTGGAAGGGGAATGGACTCACTTAGATCATTCACCACCTGGAGCTGAGAGTACAGTCAGGTTTCCCTGAGACATAGGGCTATATGCAGAGCGGTTGTCCTAGAAATAAGGGAAGTGGGGCAGGACACTGAAAAGTCAACCAGGACTGTCCATCACAGCATATCCGTTACACTGGAACATTAAATTATTTAACACACAAAGGTATTTCGAGCATCTGCTACAACCATACTAACAAAGTGATCACTTGCAAAATACCAGTTCAATAACCAAATGGATGAGTGGCAGGCATAATAGGAAGACTATATATAAGAAGTGGTGAAATAATAATAGAAGAAAACCTCATTCTAAAAATTTGTGAGTATGAATTTACTCTGAAGGGCCAACGTGTTCCCCCATGCGGAGACATTATTGCATTCCGCGAGATAGTATCCCTGGTTGTTGAAGCCTGCTGGTAGCCTATACAGCATGGCAGGAGAGACCATGGAAGAGGAGAATTTCTGGTGGTATCATTTCAATGGAATTATTTGATAAATATTTTAGTATTTCAAGTTAGCATAAGGTTTCATAAAGCTAGGAAACACCCTCTAAAATGCCTCTCTAAACTCTCAGAAATGGCAATTGAAAATCAAAGGTCTCTCCTTTCTGTCTTTCTTTCCCTGAGTTAAGTTTTCTACATTACAAGACAGGATTAACAACAAGTCAACTCTCATTCAGAAGGCGAGTTGTGCGAAATCCCTTTGTGCTTTATTTCTAGTGTTTATATGACATTTAAAGCACCTTTGCTTTGTTGATAGATATTGAACACCAGTAATTGTACTACCTGAGTTAATTAGGCAACTAGAACATGTTTACCATGCCTATCAATTTTCTGTCTGGCAGAATATCTCAAAACCAGTTAACAAGCAAGGACAGTGTGAAATGCTTGCTTAATTGTGTATACAGTATTCTCTGAAGCTAACCAATGACCTCAATTAACAAATCGAGGTTAGCGTTGTTCATTTCATTGCCATTTTGCAGCCTTCTGCAACTGCTTTCCCCAAATCAAGGCTCTATCTTGCAGAAAAGCTCTACTGGGTTTGCATCAAGCAGAGGGAGAATTGTCAAACCATGAAGGAAATTATGCAGACTTTGGTTTAACCTAAACCTGAGTAGAGCCACAAAGAACAAAACAATTTTAGCATGCTATTTTTCTTTTCAGAGTGCTTTAAGAAAGAATGATTAGGAAAAACAGAATTTTATGTCTTCATATCATGAACATCTTTAGGAGATATACCAGAATGTTAATAAAATGCTAGGTCTTGTACATATAATTTTCCAGTGACAGGAATGTACTCTCTTTGCAGCATTAAATAAGCTGTGTCGTTATCTTGCACATTAGCTCATAACTTAAAATAAACCTTGAACGTAGCTCAGATATTTCCAGTGGTTGGAAACCATCATTAAAGAGGAAACAGATGGGACTGATATTCTTTAATCTGAGTAGACTTTTGTTTGTAGAAAGTTAAAAGGATAATATACTCAGTTTATTTATTTTTTTACTCTTTATGTAAAACTTAACTTTTAAGACTAACCATAGACAGAGGGCAGCTTTAAAGAAAGAGAAAAAAACTAGCTAAAACTTACTAAAATCAGACTACATCAACTAAATTATTTTAATTTTTTTAAAACATTGAATGCAGAAGTAGTCCTTCATAGTCACAGCTAAGCATGTCGTATTATCTTCACATTATATCTTATAAACTCGCATAGTGCATTCAACTTCCATTATAAGTTCCTTCCAACTCTGGTTATAATGAGGAGAAATTGTAGTGTCGAATGCACTCTAGGAAAGATATTAAAATATTCTACAATCATCACTGTACTATCTGAACAAACCCAGTTTCATTTTTATTACTTCTTTCTATATGCCAGGAAAAGTTTTTAAAAAGCATAATTAAATGATGGGGAGATCCTTTCATGTATTTACAGAGAAACAAAATATTCTGTAGAAAGTTTTAAGTAGAACAGATGGAAAAACAAAAAGGAGAATATTATATTCCTATTCATCTCTTATAAGAAAAGAAGGGGAAGATTTTTAAAAAGATTTGTCTCCATTGTTTTAAACATTTTTTGGAAATTTGGAAGAGGAAGTTGAAAATGGAAACTTTTGTGGTAATCTAGAATATCTAATTTTGTATGATTCTGCTAGTATTCATTAAAATTCTGTTTTCCCTGTTTTTATTCTCTCCCTCAAATAACCCTTGCATATTGTACTTAATATCTCTATAAACCAGTTGGCTGAGAAGTGACAATGTAAAAAATAATTTTGCTCACCATTTACAATAACCCCTCCCCACATGCTTTCTAATAAGGGAAAGCATGATTTTGAAATGTGGGTTCTGGAGTCAAACAGATATGAACATGAATTCAATTTCTTCTTATTATTAGCTATATAGTTTTATGTGGGTTACTTTTCTGAGCTTGGATTTCCTCATATTCTAAGTCAAAATAATAACAAAAAAAGTTTTGCCTCAGAGTTTTGATTTTTGACATACTCCTCCTTAGAAGTGTTTCTTTGACTTAAATATTAGCTATTATTTTTTATTGCTATCACCATCACTATTATGAATTCAAATGATTACCAGTTATCCTCCCTTTCCTGACAGAATCGATGAGGATTATAGATTTGAGATGTGTAGCTGTATAGATATGTTACTTAATCCTATGGACAGTAAGAAAAATCTTTATAAAATAAACAGATATTGGGGCGCCTAGGTAGCTCAGTCAGTCAAGTGCCTGACTTCGGCTCAGGTAATGATCTCATGATTCGTAGGTTTGAGCCCCATATCAGGCTCTGTGCTGACATCTCAGAGCCTGGAGCCTGCTTCAGATTCTGTGTCTCTCTCTGCCCCTGCCCTGCTCATACTCTGTGTCTCTCTTTCTCAAAAATAAATAAACATTAATTTTATTAAGTAAATTAAATTAAATTAAATTAAATTAACAGATATTTGTAAGGTAGAAAAGTCTCATTGTTTTTATCTTGGAGTCCAGTATAAAAATCACACATATGTAAAAAAAAAAAGTCCAAAATCCACAAGTTTGTTCTATTTCCTTCCCCTATGATAAAATAGACTTCAGTTGCCTTAACTAGTCTTATTTAGCTCTTTTTTAAAAGTTTTATATTATTACTAAGTGTCTAGAATAGCAGGTCATTTTTATGGATTAGCTCGAAGAAATCTACACACACATTGAATTGAATGTAGATTTTACGGGGCATCTGGGTTGAGCATCCCATTTCTGGTTTTGGTTCAGGTCATGATCTCACAGTTTGTGAGATTGAACCCTGAGTCCAGCTCCACACTGACAACACGGAGAGTTCTTGGGATTCTCTCTCTCCCTCTCTCTCTCTCTGCCCCCCCCCCCCATTCTTTCTCTCCCTCTCTCTCTCTCTCCCTCAAAATCAATAAAGAAATTTTAAAAAATAAAAAATAAATGAATGCAAGTATTAATAAGTATAGTTTTCTAAATTGTCCCCCCCAAGCCACACTTGTCCTCATCTTGGTTTTTCTTCAGATTTTTCACTGGAGCCAGATCATTTTTATTTTCTTAATAAAAATACAATACCACTTAGTACATCTAGTTGAGTAAGATAAATATCAAAATCCTTAACTTGCGCTGAAAGATTCTGTACAGTTTGTATTTTATCTACTGAAATTATCTCATTTGTTTCCTTTCACTTTCCTAAAATATATCTACTCCCTCCCACTCCATCCCCACAAAGCCTTAATACCTGCTTCTCTTTTTGCCAAGATGCTGGCTCCTCTCTCCCTCAATAGACCCTACTTCATCCTTTAGATCTCAGTTAAAATGAAGGTCTTTTCCTAAGCTCTTTGAAAGGCACAGAAATGCCAACATACCCTTTCATAGTATCATGTAACCCCCATGTAAATTTTTTAACAGTTCAATTTTAAATTTATTCACATATTAATCTCATTAATTTTTGCCTCCTACATCATACTACAAGTTCCTTTCCAGAAAGTATTTGGTCTGCATCTATTCATCTTTGAATTACCATCATTTAGCACAATGCCTGGCAAAATAGATACGTACTAAATGAGTTCATAATTTTTTTTAAAAATGACAAAGTTAAAAACCCTTTCTATTTCCTATGTTTATCACATTATATTAACACCTTGAAAGTAGGAGACTTCCCTTATTAATCTTTGAGGTCTTAGTTGTTGCATGTAATGCCTAATCCATAAAATTAATCAAAAAATCTTTGTTGAATATGGAGGAAGGTCAGTAATGTATCCTCTAGACTGAGAAGACACTGTAATATGGAAAAATGAAGCAAACCACTCTGTACCATGTACCCAGGATTTTATTCACGGTAACTTCCTGACAGGGGCAATCAGGCTGGCGGAGGGACAAAAGAGCCACAGCACTATGAATTTCCATCCCTATTCTCTGCCTCAATCTGGACCTTAATCTTCAACTTTTATGGAGCAAGAGGCATGGACGTGAGGTCACAGAGTAGTTGTCTAAAGTGGTGCCTCTTTGTGCCAGAGGGGAGAACAAGATGGACCAAAGATGGAGTCAGTGTTATCAGCTCTCCCACATGGAATAAAGAGAGAAATAATGTCTAGTTCAGTACTGACAACTGAGTAGTCTCTTAAAAGCGATAACTAGTAGGGACGCCTGTGTGGTTCAGTTTGTTGAGCATCCGACTTCAGCTCAGGTCATGATCTCCCCGTTTGGGAGTTCGAGCCCCGCATCAGGCTCTGTGCTGACAGCTCAGGGCCCGGAGCCTGCTTCAAATTCTGGGTCTCCCTCTCTCTCTCTGCCCCTCCCATGCTCATGCTCTGTCTCTTAATAATAAATAAACATTTCAAAAAATGATAACTAGTACTTACTCTCATAATTGTTTTCATGATTATTTATGACCTTGAAGTAAACTATTACTCACATTTTTCAATATATATGAACATGTGCAAGCATTTTGGAAAGCCATAGCTTATTCTTTACTTTAAAAAAGAATTCTAAAGATTTTGTTGAGACTTTTAAAATTTGAGATTAAATTGAAATCATAATCTTAGCATTTGATATTCTACTCACTTTTAAATCAGCCTAATATATTTATTAACTTAGCTGACTTCATCCAAATATAATCATATTAATATTTATTTGCCTGGTTTGAAAAAGATGAAGAAATAACTATTCAAAAAGGCATTCAATGGCATCTCTTTCTTGGAAATTAAGATAAATGTCTTTTTCAGTATTTCATATTGAAAATATATATTACAGTTCATCTTAGGTATAAACTTCCAACATAATGTTAAGTTATCCCCAAAGAATAAATACTATCAAAGAGTAATTCAGAAAACTCACAGAACTCTATAACTTCATAATACTTTTGAAAAACATATGGTAGATGTGGTTTCACTCTTATGTGGATCCTGAGAAACTTAACAGGAACGCATGGGGGAGGGGAAGGAAAAAAAAAAAAAAAAAGAGGTTAGAGTGGGAGAGAGCCAAAGCATAAGAGACTGTTGAGAACTGAGAACAAACTAAGGGTTGATGGGGGGTGGGAAGGAGGAGAGGGTGGGTGATGGGTATTGAGGAGGGCACCTTTTGGGATGAGCACTGGGTGTTGTATGGAAACCAATTTGACAATAAATTTCATATATAAATAAAAAAAACATATGGTAGAAAATAAAGTTGTGGATTCAAAGGAAAAATCCAGTACATCATTTTGAGAGCCAGATAAAACTTATAGACTTACCCAATTTATCCCAAAGAGTTAGGGTTAGAAGCAAGAGTCTAAACAGGGCATAAGTAACTTTGGTGTTATGCAATGATTCACATGAAAATTTGACTTAGAGTACTTGAGGGAAAAGTAGCACTTTAGCAATTGATGCAATTAAAATCTACTTATTTTACAAAATCTTATTTCTTCTTGTTTCGCTTGATCACCTTTCTGCCTACCTTTTCCCCTTAAGAAACAAAAAGCTCAGTTTTGACTTGATGCCCAATTGAACAATTTAACACCAACATTAATAAAGTAAAATAAATAATTTCTTCTAAATGTTATTTCACCCTTGAGTGAATTTCTGTGTTGAGTAATTTCTATAGCTTTTGTCAGAGCGCCAATAGTTTAGCTCATGGCTATCCCAGTCTCATGCTCTTTTCAGATTTTTACAGAGATAATCAGAAGACCAGATTCTTTCACCTCTTTCTTCCTATGGGTAATTGTTGATTGGTGTTTGAGAAAATGATAAAAGCATAAGACTGAAATTAGACTATCACAAAATTAAAGTAAATTTTAGTCACGTAAAAAAGGAAAGAAATACAAAAGTGATGTATTGCTTTGACATATATTTTGTATTTTATGTTCTACTATCCTGAACTCAGGCAAAACTTTCCAGTGAATGCCAAGAAACAAAATTAAATACCAATCTTTAATAAAACAGCAAATAAGAATTAAATGGCTTCAAGACAGAACTATCCACTTACTGAGTTTTCTGTGTTCTGAAGCTGAGACACTAGACAATATTTTGCAGCTTTTGTCAAACTAAGCTTTATAAATTGTAAATATATTGACTGCGTAATCCACTTTCTTTTTTAAAAAGATTATTTTAAGCTTATTTATTTATTTTGAGAGAGAGAGAGAGAGAGAAGAAGAACAGAGAGAATCTCAAGCAAGCTCCGCACAATCAGCACATAACCCCACGCGGGGCTTGATCCCACAAACCTTGAGATCATGACCTGAGCTGAAACCAAGAATCAGACACTTAACTGACTGAGTCACTCAGGCACCCCGTTAGCTTTCAATTCTATGGGAGCAAAAGCAAATTCTTCATAAAATTCCACCTTCATCCTGCAACTTTATGTACATAGGGCTAATGAAAAAGTGTGTTCAAATATGTTGACCTCTAGGGTATCTGAGTACTAACATCTGTTGTCCCAGTTATTGTTATGACACTCAGCACAAACTCTGGTTTGTGATGCTGGGGCTGGGACTTGCCCATCCTATTTCTGTTTTGTTATGCTGGCTTCTGTGAGTCTCTGCTGATAGAAGATACTAGAAAAGCACTGGAAGACTTAGGGAAAAAAAGAGGCTCACTCCTTCCTGTGTGTTTCCTGTTCCTGTGTTCTCTTCTTGCTGCACTCAGTCACCACAGCCATAATTTTTCACCCTGATAGTGATATTTCATTTCAGTAGCAGTGGCTGGTTTCTTTTCCAACACCTTCTGAACCAACCTCATCACACCTTCTCAGACATGTCAGCTTCACAGAGTGAGCAGTGACTCCTCCTTAGACTTCTGATTTTCAGGCACCTGAGTTTCAGCTCTGCAGATTCCCTCATCTATCTCTGAAGTATTAATAATTTGAAAATTTAATTGTCCCAGCCTTGGGATGGACTTATTTTTCAGTAGCTACTCTCTCTAATGCCTTACTGTTTCCTTTCTGCTTTTCAGTCCTCCAAAACTGGTAGCAAAGCTTTTTATTAAATCTTCCGATCAAAAACAAAAACAAACAACAAAAACTGTTGTAACTTCTATATCCTGACTGGACCTTGGATGATACATGGGTCATGGTCATGGATTAACAAATGAGGGCTTAAATCCTTTTGCCCACATATCTTTGTTTACTGACATATGAAATCATTGTATGAGTTCTTATGTAATTTTCAGGTGAACTTCAATTCCCAGAGGCCTTTCATAAAGAGACCAGAGTTGCATGTAAACACTTTACTTCTTTAAGTAAAAAGTGAATTACTCTTGACATTACTAACTCAGTGAAAACTAGTTCCCAACAACTTTTCAGTTATCACCAACAGATTTGCAGAAAGGATTGTCCTCTCTTAGACATTTAAGTAGTCTGAACGAGTAGCAGCTCTAATTCTTTACTCAACTGCATGCACTTGTGTCTCTTCCAATTAAATACGCTTTTGTGTGCATGATATATGCAATGTCAAGAAAACCCAGGATTTCAAACTTAGCAATGTGAGTTTATCTAAAAATTCCTCTTTTATTTTTTTCCAACCTAACACTAAGTTGAGTAGCTCTTTTCTGTGCTTCTTTACCATCAAACGTAAACACTTATCATACGTATTTCCTTATTTTCCTGCCTTCTGAACTACACTATCAACTTCTTGAGATAGAAAATATTCTTAGTATCATTCCTACCAATCATGATTCAGTTCAATGCCGACCTTTCTGCATGCTGTCAATAAATATCAGATGAATGAATGAATGAATGAATGAATGGTTTTAATTAATTCATGACTACTCCTCTTGTGTTATATAACAAACACTTGCCATGTCCATACATTTCTATGATCTGGACCTTAGTGTTATTCACTCCCCACCCAAAATAATCTAATCAAAACCTATTTTTTTTCCCTGTATACGTTGTATTTGTGCCACATTCTAAACTGCTGCCATAAAGTATTTCTCCCAAACTCTACAGTCATTAAAATGATTAAATTGCATTGATTTAATTTAGTGTTAAGTACATTCTATTGTTTTCTAATTCTTTGGAAAATTGGTAATCCCCTATATAGTGTATGTGATAATTCCTTATTAATTAAAAAATCTGTTTAACAAGGACAGCAATTCCCTTTCTACAATAGATAACACAGAGTTTATTCAATAATTAGCTCCCTGTCAAAGTTCTCAAACTAATTTCGTCTTAGGTTATTTTCCGAGATGCTTCAGCTCTATCTATGATTCTAGAAACCATCTGGTACAAATCTCCCTTGATTTTTCTATTTATGATGTAATTTTCCTACATAAAACTATAGTTAACTATATTTTACTATAAATTCATTTTACTGTATTATTCAACTTACCTCTTCTGTTGGTTCAAAACCAACAGTATTTTATGTTCTACTACCCAGGAGCCTCCTGGGTAAAATCTGAAATGGGCTTCTGAACATGAAGGGCAGGGAAAGACCAGATTGGTAGGTAGGCAGGGTTAATAAGCAAGGGAACTTACATAGGAGGCTTGTCCCCGGGATCGCAAAATGAGCCGCTTGCACCCACATGCCAAAATCTTAAAAGTTTATACAGAGGGCCTAAATTGGACAAGTCACATATACCATTCACATGGTCCCAACAACATGTTACTAACTCTAGGCCCTGCCCTTTGGCAGAGGACTTTGGCTCAGGAGGAAGGCAAGCAGAGTGTACATTCCTAAGACAGAGGAGGGAATAGGGAGCTGCCAATCCCCCCAGATCCAGCTCATAGGTCAACCTGTGGTCACATCCTCTCCATGACCCCCTCCAACACTTGCATAGGTTTTATTTATTTATTTATTTATTTATTTGCTCACTTTCATATTTTAAATGACTGGTTATTGTTTTTACTAGTCCTCTTCCTACAATATGTATCTTCTTTTAAGAGTGGCAAGCTAAGTGTTCTAATCTCTGCTGTGACATTAGCATATTATGTGAAAGTAAAAATTGTTAGGTTAAGTCAAGCTTCTTAACTTGGGAGAAAATTTCTTGCCTCAGTGTGAGAGTATAATACCTTTCACTTACTAACAATATCGTTGAGAATATAAAACAAGATGACACACGTATGTTTGCTTAGAAAAGTAACCATTTAAATTTAAGACACATTAAGGGGCATCTGGGTGGCTCAGTCAGTTAAGCGTCTGACTTCAGCTCAGGTCATGATCTCACAGTTCATGGGTTCGAGCCCCTTGTCGGGCTCTGTGCTGCAGCTCAGAGCCTGGAGCCTGCTTCAGATTCTGTGTCTCTCTTTTTCTCTGCTCCTCCCCCACTCATGTTCTGTCTCTCAAAAATAAATAAACATTGAAAGAAAAACATTAAATTTAAGGCACATCTGGGGCACCTGGGTGGCTCAGTCAGTTAAGTCTCATGATCATGAAATTGACCCCCGAGTTGGGCTCTGCACTGTCAGCTTGAGATTCTCTCTCTCTCCCTCTCCCTCTGCCCCTTCCCTGTGAGTGTTTTCTCAAAAGATAAAAATAATAATAAGATAAAACAAATTGAAGGCACAAAATACCTTCTTAATTTTTAGATTCAAGCTTTGCAGAAGTAAAGATATTCAGTCTCCATTGCTTTTCAGGCCCATATCCTGACGTCTTTACAGTGACTGTTTTCTTTATTCTGTCCAGCTAACACTGATAATGATAAAATTGTTATCTGAATAACTTTCTAAATGATATTAGTTTTCCTATGGAATGCTCTTTTCTATGTATAAACATAAATGCAAACTCTTCCTATGTCCATTCAAATCACATGCTACCATTTTCCCCATTTTTCCATGAAGTCTTGATCCCACAGCACTGGTCCCTTTTAATTTTTTATTTAAATTCCAGTTAGTTAACACACAGTGTAATATTTGTTTCAGGTGTACAATTTAGTGACCCAGCACTCATCACAAGTGCCCTCCTTAATCCCCATCACATGTCTGACCCATCCCCCCCACCCACCTCCCCTCTGATAACCATCAGTTTGTTCTCTGTAATCAAGAGTCTGTTTCTTGATTTGCTTCTGTCTCTCTTTTTTCCCCTTTGGTCATTTGTTTTGTTTCTTAAATTCCACATATGGGTGAAATCATATGGTATTTGTCTTTCTCTGACTGACTTATTTCAATTAGCATAATACTAGTCCCTTTTAAGAATACCATACCTCAACACCTTAGGACTTTTCATGCTTACTAGATCTTATGAATCTCTTCTCATTTTCTTTTGAACTAACTTTGTTCAGACTTTCACCCCACTTTTCCACTGAAACTGCTTTTGTCGAAATTACCAACAATTTCTACATTGCTAAATCTCATGGCCAATTTTCACTGGTCATTTGCTCATCCTTGAAAGAATTTCTTCACTGCGTTCTCAGAACAATCTTTTAATTTACTATCTGCAGCCCACTGTGCCAGATTCTACTTATATCTTCAACCTGTAAGGATTTTGTCAGCCTATGTAACCAACGACCTACTGTACATTTCCACTCAGATTAATAATAGAATTTCAAACTTACGATGCCCAATATAGAACATGTTGGACATACGATATTGCCTTTTCTACTCTTAGAAAATAGCAACTGTATTTTTCCAGTTTTCAAGGACAAAAGTCTTGGACTCATTCGTGACCCGTCTATTTCTCAGCTGTTTAGATATCACCATCCTTATTAGTTCTAGCCTCAAACTAAAACAAGCATCAAGTCATTTAGCAACTTTGCAGTTAGCACCCTTGTCCAAGCCAACATTATCTCAATAGCATATAATTAATTTTTATACTTGCAGAATCGCCTTCCTGTAGCCTATTCTCAAACACAGCCAGGAGGTGAATTTTTCAAAAATGTAAGCCATATATGTCACTGGTCTGAACAAAATACTTAAATGACTTTATATTCAAAGCGAAAGGCAGTATCTTAATAATGTTACACAAAACCCTATGTGATCTTGCCCCCATTACCTCACTAAGAGCTCATTTCTTACCATTTGGCAATGGTTCACTCTGCTCCAGTCACACTAGGCTCCTTGCGATTTCTCCAACACACTAAGTTTACTTATGCCTCAGGACACTCACACTTGCTGTAAAGCTGTGCTTAGAATCCTCTTCTCTTAGACATAACAATCCCAGACTTTAGCCTCTAGTACAAAGCTATAATCATCAGGACAGTATGGTATTGGCACAAAAACAGATAGACCAATGGAATAGAATAGAGAACCCAGAATTGGATCCACAAATGTAAAGCCAACTAATCTTTGACAAAGGAGGAAAGAGTATCCAGTGGAAAAAAGACAGTCTCTTTATCAAATGATGCCGGGAAAACTGGACAACAACCTGCAGAAGAATGAAACTAGACCATTTTCTTACACTATACACAAAAATGATTTCAAAAATGGATGAAAGACCTGAATGTGAGACAGGAAACCATCAAAACCCTAGAGGAGAAAGCAGGCAACAACCTCAGTGCAACCATTTCAGCAACCTGCAGCCACAGCAATTTCTTACCCAACACATCTCTAAAGGCAAGGGAATTAAAAGCAAAAAGGAACTATTGGAATCTCATCAAGATAAAACGCTTCTGCACTGCAAAGGAAACAATCAACAAAACTGAAAGGCAGCTGACGGAATGAGAGAAGATATTTGCAAATGACATATTGGATAAAAGGCTAGTATCCAAAATCTATAAAGAGCTCACCAAACTCCACATCAGAAAAACAGATAATCCAGTGAAGAAATGGCCAGAAGACATGAATAGACACTTTTCCAAAGAAGACACCCAGATGGCCAACAGACACATGAAATGATGCTCCACATCTCTCCTCATCAGGGAAATACAAATCAAAGCCAAACTGAGATAGCACCTCATACCAATCAGAGTGGCTAAAATGAACAAATCAGGAGAATATAAATGCTGAGAGGATGTGGAGAAACGGGAATACTCTTACATTGTTGGTGGGAATGCAAACTGGTGCAGTCGCTCTGGAAAACAGTGTGGAGATTACTCAAAAATTAAAAATAGAACTACCCTTTGACCCAGCAATAGCACTGCTAGGAATTTATCCAAGGAATACAGGAGTGCTGATGCATAGGGGCACAAGTACCCCAATGTTTATAGCAGCACTTTCAACAATAGCCAAATTGTGGAAAGAGCCTTAATGTCCATCAACTGAGGAATGGATAAAGATGTGGTTTATATATACAATGGAATACTACTTGGGAATGAGAAAGAATGAAATCTGGCCATTTGCAACAATGTGGATGGAACTGGAGGGTATTATGCTAAGTGAAATAAGTCAGACAGAGAAAGACAGATACCATATGTTTTCACTCATATGTGGATCTTGAGAAGGGGGAAAAATGTTACAGAGAGGGAAGGAGGCAAACCATAAGAGACTCTTAAATACAGAGAACAAACTGAGGTTTGATGGGGGTGGGGGAGAAGGGCAAGTGGGTGATGGGCATTGAGGAGGGCGCTTGTTGGGATGAGCACTGGGTGTTGCATGGAAGCCAGTTGGACAATAAATTATACTGAACAAAATAGGATCCTCTTCTCCTAGATTTCCTTAAAGATTGCTGCTTCATTTTTCATAATTCTTTTCCAAAATGTCACCCTAGGAGTGAAACTTTCTCTGTTCATGTATTAAAAATGGTAACCTGACCAAGTCTCTTCTCTATCAGTCCTCCTATTTTCTTCTTATAATACTTATTACTTACCCTAGATTTTACTTATTTGACTACTCTCTGTCTTCATCTACTGAAGTAAAAGACCTATGTGGATGAAGCTATATTCTCTTTCACTGACTGATATATTCTCTGCTACCAGAAGACACTGTATATATATTTATAGCTCATAATAGGAACTCAATAAATATTTGTTGAATAATTAAATAAAGTCAAGTAAATAAAAACTTAAAAACATGTCTGAAATACTGGAATTAGACTATTTACCATGACCTAACTAGTTATCCCCTGTAAATAGAAACATAGTCTGCTATGTAAATAATCTTGATCATATAGGTATAGGTTAAAATATTAAAAGGCTTGACTATCTGAAAGAGAGAACATAAAACAAAATATTGAAGATGACTTTCCTTGGAGGTTGTATTGGCTAATTGCTTTCTATCATGCAAGACATTTTTAGAAAACTCAACAATAGATACTTTAGGGAATATGAAGTAGGTGAAATAAATACTAGATACACAGCTTAAATATTTTTCCCAAAGTCTGAGGATTCATTTAGAAGTATTCACACTTGAAAAACGGGCTTTCAAATTAAGAAGGACTCTTGGTTAGGAGGTATGCATGTAAGATGAGAGAAAACTTGTTTTCCATAGTACCTGCTGGCATGTGTACACTAAATATTTACTATACTCATTATTCATTTAATTATAGTGGTAAAATTCTATAACAAGATCCCAGTAGGTAATAATAGTAAATTGAAGAACATTGATTTTTAAAGCAGAAACTACAGATGACATAAAACTGGCTCTATTTACTTTGCCAGAAGAATGTTTTCTGAAATTACAATCCTGTATTACTGAGTTCATTGCACCCATATTTTCAAAGTACCTAAAATCATGTACGTGGTAAGGTGTGAGTAAAGACGTCACGAGGCAGCAATTTGAATATAAAAAACATGAGCTGAATCTATAGTTCTTCAAAACCCAGAAAGCAGTTCAACTTTAAAACTCGCAATTCTACAATGGGTATATAAATCAATATAATTATCTTATTATCTTTATCATAACCAATCCTTATTTAAAATTACCTAGAATCCAAAAGTGGCTTAAAACATTACCAATTAAATCTCATGAAACTCTCCTAAAAGAGATTATATAATAAGAATGCCAGTTGACTGATGAGAACCATAAAACTTTTAGCACAAAGGACACCATCCAACCTCCCATGCTAAGAGAATTGGCCAAACTCTAGCATACCTTCTATTGACCCAAGACCATGTTCCTAGGATAATCACAGCCACCACCTCCACCCTCTTAAAATGTCTACTTGAGAAAGCCCAACAATGTTGTAATGGTTAATTTCATAAGTCAACGTGACTGGGCCACGGTATACCAATGGTGTTGGTGGAGCATTACTGTCGGTGAGGTTGTTTTAGAATGAAATTGACTTTTGATTGAGTAGAGAAAATTGTTCTTTCAGTGTTGGACTTCAGCTCCGGTCATGATCTCACACTTTGTGCGTTCAAACCCCACATTAGGCTCTGTGCTGACAGCTCAGAGTCTGGAGCCTGCTTCAGATTCTCCATCTCCCTCTCTCTCTACCCCTCCCTCGCTCATGCTTTGTCTCTCTCTCTCTCTCTCTCTCTCTCTCTCTCTCTCTCAAAACAAAGTAAACTTAAAAAAAAAAAAAAGAAAATTGCTCTTCCTAATGTGAAGGTGTCCTCATCTAATCAACTAAAGGCATGAATAGAAAAAAAGCTCACCCTCCCAGGAATAAGAGGAAATTCCTCCTGATTGACTGCCTTGACCTGGAACATTGATCTCTTCCTGACTTTCAAACTCAAACTTAAATGCTTTGGCTCTTTTCAGGTGTTGAGTCTGTTGGCTGTAGGCTAGAACTTAAACCATTGATTCTCTTGGTTCTCAGGTCTTTAGATACAGACTGGAACTACATTATGGCTCTCCTACATCCACCTTGCAGGCTGCAGATCTTGGGACTTTTCAGCCTTTATAACCATGTGAGCTGATTGTTTATAATAAATCACATATAATTGAGTGTGTGTTTACATGTATGTGTGTATCTCATTTGGTTCTGTGTCTCTGGAAAAATCTAATACAGCTGACAAAGGAATTTACTCTTTATTCCAACCAGACCTAGGCCCCTGACCTCTATTTTTTCTTACAGGAGTTACTTATAAATTATTTCACTGTCCCTTTGAGGTGTAAGTCTTCTACCACTCAAAATTGTCTCCTTGAATAACTGGGGGCCATTGCTTGAAAATGCAAATATCCAGGGGCACTCAGTCAGTTAAGCATCTGACGCTGTTTTCAACCCAGGTCATAATCTCACAGTTTCATAGGTTCAAGCCCTGCTTCAGGCTCTGTGCTGGCAGGGCACAGCCTGCTTGGAATTGTCTCTCTCTCTCCCTCTCTCTGCCCCTACCCCACTCGTGCTATCTCTGTCTCTCTTAAAATAAATAAATAAATAAAATGCAAACATCCAGGGAGATGGCTGTCCTATTTCCCAGTTCCCTTGGGACAGTAAGCCTAACTTTGGTGGGCACCTTCTCTAATTTGCAAAACTATCTCCTGTTCTAAAGATATAAAAAGTTCGTTTCTCCCCCAGGTAACTGCCAATTAACAAACTACGATGGCCTAGTCACATTGGCCAAGCCCCTTTAATGCAATTCAGTACTTTTCCTAAATTTAGTGCATTCTTGCATTCTAAAAACCTCCTATATTACATTTTGGTGGAGTTGAACCCAGATTATACTGAAATATCTCTCTCCTACTGCAGTAGTCTGAATAAAATCTGTCTTGCAACTTTTCTTATTTTTAAATTATTTTTTAATGTTTATATTTGAGACAGAGAGAGAGCATGAGTAGAAGAAGGTCAGAGAGAGGGATACACAGAATCCAAAGCAAGCTCCAGGCTCTGAGCTGTCAGCACAGAGCCCAAACACAGAGCTGAACCAACAAGGCACTAGGTTGCAACCTGACCCGAAGTCATATGCTTAATGGACTGACCTACCCAGGTGCCCCTTTCTTCCAACTTCTAAAGTTTTTCTTTTTTTAAATGTTTATTTATTTATTTTGAGAGAGATAGAAAGTGCATACACACACACACAAGTGGGAGAGGCTCAGAGACAGAGCAAGGGAGAGAGAAAATCCCAAGTAGATTCTGATGCTAGGCTGTCAGCACAAAGACTGGTGCCAGGATTGATCTCATAATCTGTGAGATCATGACCTGAGTCAAAATCAAGAGTTAGATTCTTAACGGATTGAGCCACCCAGGTACCCCTGTCTTGCAACTTTTAACCAGTGTCTGCTGAATTTCTCTTTGACACTAACTTGGTCACTCTCTAGAACAAACACTGACCTTGGAAATGTGGTTAGAATCAGAAAAAGTAATACAACCTGATTTAAACATTTTTTCCTGCTTGTGGAACAATAGACCTCACACTTTCATTTTTCAATGGGCTCCACAAATTATGTAGGTGACATTTATTGTAGTAGTAATAGTAACAGTAGTCATGGCAGCAGCAAAAGCGGACATGTATTAAGTGATTCCTTTGTACCAGACTTTGGCTTAACTGTTCTTTGTGTATCAAGTTATTTAATCTCATAACAGTGGTAAAATGTACTATGCTAATACAAATCCCTTTCGATAGTTAAAAAACTGAAGCAACAGAGAAATTCATTGCTTTTTTTTGGTAATAGACAGCACCCAGTGCTCATCCCAACAAGTGCCCTCCTCAATGCCCATACCCACTTTCCCCTCCCTCCCACCCCCCATCAACCCTCAGTTTATTTTCAGTTTTTAAGAGTCTCTTATGGTTTGCCTCCCTCCCTCTCTAACTTTTTTTTGTCTCCTTCCCCTCCCCCATGGTCTTCTGTTAAGTTACTCAGGATCCACATAAGAGTGAAACCATCTGGTATCTGTCTTTCTCTGCCTGACTTATTTCACTTAACATAACACTCTCCAGTTCCATCCACGTTGCTACAAAAGGTCATATTTCATTCTTTCTCATTGCCAAGTAGTATTCCATTGTGTATATAAACCACAATTTCTTTATCCATTCATCAGTTGATGGACATTTAGGCTCTTTCCATAATTTTGCTATTGTTGACAGTGTTGCTATAAACACTGGGGTACAAGTGCCCCTATGCATCAGCAGTCCTGTATCCCTTGGGTAAATTCCTAGCAGTGCTATTGCTGGGTCATAGGGTAGATATATTTTTAATTTTTTGAGGAACCTCCACACTGTTTTCCAGAGCAGCTGCACCAGTTTGCATTCCCACCAACAGTGCAAGAGGGTTCCCGTTTCTCCACATCCTCTCAGCATCTATATTCTCCTGGTTTGCTCATTTTAGCCACTCTGACTGGCATGTGTTGATATCTCAGTGTGGTTTTGATTTGTATTTTCCTGATGAGGAATGACATTGAGCATCTATTCATGTGCCTGTTGGCCATCTGGATGTCTTCTTTAGAGAAAGGTCCATTCATGTTTTCTGCCCATTTCTTCACTGGATTATTTGTTTTCCAGGTGTGGAGTTTGGTGAGTTCTTTATAGATTTTGGATACTAGACCTTTGTCTGATATGTCATTTGTAAATATCTTCTCTCATTCCGTCAGCTGCCTTTTAGTTTTGTTGGTTGTTTCCTTTGCAGTGCAGAAGATTTCATCTTCATGAGGTTACAATAATTCATTTTTGTTTTTAATTCCCTTGCCTTTGGAGATGTGTCAAGTAAGAAGTTGCTGCGGCTGAGGTCAGAGAGGTTTTTTCCTGCTTTCTCCTCTAGGGTTTTAATGGTTTCCTGTATCACATTCAGGTCTTTTATCCATTTTGAGTTTATTTTTGTGAATGGTGTAAGAAAGTGGTCTAGTTTCATCCTTCTGCATGTTGGTGTCCAGTTCTCCCAGCACCTTTTGTTAAAGAGGCTGTCTTTTTTCCATTGGGTATTCTTTCCTGCTTTGTCAAAGATTAGTAGGCCATACTTTTGTCGGACCAATTCTGGAGTCTCTATTCTATTCAATTGGTCTATGTGTCTGTTTTTGTGCCAATGTCATAAAGTTTTGATGATTACAGCTTTATAATAGAGGCTAAAGTCTGGGATTGTGGTGCCTCTCACTTTGGTCTTCTCATTCAATATTACTTTGGGTCCTTGGTGGTCTTTTGTGGTTCCAATTTAGGATTGCTTGTTCTAGCTTTGAGAAGAATGCTGGTGTAATTTTGATTGGGATTGCATTGAATGTGTAGATTGCTTTGGGTAGTATTGACATTTTAACAATATTTATTCTTCCAATCCATGAGCATGGAATGTTTTTCCATTTCTTTGTATCTTCTTCAATTTCCTTCATAAGCTTTCTATAGTTTTCAGCATACAGATCTTTTACATCTTTTGATAGTCCCCTCTCACCGCTATTGTTTAACATAGTGTTGGAAGTTCTAGCATCAGCAATCAGACAACAAAAGGAAATCAAAGGCATCAAAATTGGCAAAGATGAAGTCAAGCTTTCACTTTTTGTAGATGACATGATATTATACATGGAAAACCTGATAGACTCCACCAAAAGTCTGCTAGAACTGATACATGAATTCAGCAAAGTCACAGGATACAAAATTAATGTCCAGAAATCAGTTGCATTCTTATACACTAATAATGAAGCAACAGAAAGACAAATAAAGAAACTGATCCCATTCACAATTGCACCAAGAAGCATAAAATACCTAGGAATAAACCTAACCAAAGAAGTTCATTAGTTCTAAGTATTAGAACTGAGATAGGGAAGAAATAGTGAAAATGGTATGAAAAAAAACAAACAAACAGATGAGAGGGTAGAAAGAGAATCAAAAAGAAATAATGAAAGCTTGGAATGAAGTACTTATTTGTGTCAACAACATTCTTGTTTTTGTTTAATTTTTGCTTTGTTTTGGTTTTGATCTAGGGGTGGTGCATAGTGCCACGATAATTGAGATGGTCTTAAAGAATGAGCGAAGTCCAGCTTTAGTTAAACTGAGTTTATATGAAAATGTCTAACAGGTAATTGGAAATATGGGTCTGTCACTCAAAAGCAAAGTAAAGTTGAGGAAGGAAATTGAGAATAACCCAGCAAGGTAATATTTGAGCTCATAGGAATACATGATATTGACAAACCAGAAAGACATCCAAAGAAAGAAACTTAAACAAGGCTGTTTTAAAGACCTGGAAAAGGGGGAGGCAGAAGTATGGTCTGAGAAATGCTCTTTATTCCAGGTGCCTGCAGTTGTCATTGAACTCAAGAGAGGGGAGAGAGTTTAAGTCAGCAAATGTTCAAGAGTTCTAAATGCTGCAGAGAGCTCAAGGATGGATGAGGAATTGCAGAGAACCAAATATTGGAGTTAAGGATAAACTTTGGTGAATAACAAGAGAGCAATTTCTCCGTAGTGAGAATAAGGAGCCAGATTGCAAATGTTTACAAAGGGAATTGTTGGTGAGAAAGTGATGGTTGTTTGTTCCTTTCAGGTGTTGGAATTGAAGAGAAAGAAAGAATAGAATGGTGGGGGAAAATAGAGTCAAGGAAAACAGTTTTGGGATCAGAGAGGTTTGTCTTATTTAAAAGATGAAGGACAGAAAGAATTGAGAGGGAGAGACACAGAAGGTGTTAATCATTGGAAATGCATCTTTCACCTCTCCTTATTGGAATCTTTCAATCCCTTTTTCATTTTATTTATGTATTGGGTATATGGGTTTTGCCACTTTCAAGCAGATAATCTCTATCAATAGACTTTGGCTCACTGTATCTCAGTTTCCATTTAAAAAATTAAAGTTGTCTGAGTTTACTCACTCAGGGGGCCAAAGTGGAAATGTTTGCAAAACAGACTATAAAATGCATAAGTGAAAATTAAACACAAAAATATAATTATACAGAAAGTTTAAAATTTTTGTTTTATTATTACCACATGTTTCCTGTTCCTTGGAATTCTTCCAAGGAGAACCACGAGAGTTCATTTTGTTACTCCCTTACAAGGAAGGACCTGCCCGAAAGTCAACCTCAACCTCTTCTAGCTGTAGATCAAGTTTGCTGTTTTTCCATTCAACTGTGCCAACATTCTAAAACTATAAGGGCAGAAAATAAGCAAAAATACCAGTGAAATAGCTGTAGGTCAGGTCTAATAAAAATGACATATTCACCATTGTTCATTTAGGTATGTGAACTGACATATTCACATCTTTATATTCATTACTCAGGAATCCATTCTGATTCTTAAAGTTAGTGTATTATGGTTATCATATGATTATCTGTGGCATCAATTTTCCTTCCTGCTACATTCTGTTTTTACAAGCTGTAAGCATCATAAACTTGGAAGATTTTATTGGAAAGTCAAGGTGGCAGAGTTATGGAAATGACTCAGAAATGATGCTTCCCTGCTGCAACAATGTTGATTTACTTGTAATGCTAAACACACTCCACTAAGTCATACACAGCGCTTGGGAGAGGGATGACTAATTAGCTCAGTGACTTATCCGCCCACATGCTCTGCTGATCTGATACATTAAAACATTTTATTAGCCTGCAAGGTCAGGGAATCTTACTGCTTGGGTAGTATTTCTAAAAATTTAATAGCAATAGCCTGATGTTAGTTCCTTTGCATCTGTAGATTGAAAATAAATCCTCAAAGATAAATAAACTCATATACTTATTTCTTAGAACTTCTTTTCATGTAGAGATCTCAACAAAGATTGAAACGTTTAAAATGGAATAATCATTGGCAAAGTCAGACAATTATTCATATGGTGACAAATAAATTCAGTTCTCTAAAAACTTAGAATCCTCAATATAGTCTACTCATTGTGCATTTCAATATGAGATAAAGATCTGAAGTTCATACTTGTGTGTAAAATGCCCTCTTTTAGCATAGCTGATCAGTGGATCATCTTCAGCAAGCATTTCTAAAGACTGACATGTTTCAGGATGTTCAATGTGCAGCTGTCAATGGTAGAGCTGTAAACAGAACCAGAGTAACTAAATATTCAAATAGGGATTCTGTAATCATAAGTGACATTAGCAGACATTCAATCTTTAGTAGATAGAACACACACAAATTGAAAATTTATTTTCCAACATCATCACCATAATCATTAGTTGGGCACAGAAATATTACATTAGACAACTATGGGCCATGTTAAGTTGGGAGAATTATGCTCATCTCTTAGATTTCTGCCATTGACTAAATCCCACAGTTGGTGCACTGTCTTCTTTGCATACAAAAGATGGTGGCATTTATTTCTAGGCAGTTAATTGCTTTTCCAATGTTAATCACTTGAAATACCCTATACATTTGATTAGCATTTCTTAGAGCAAAAAGTACTGAAGCAAAAGTGTTGTGGGGAAAGGAAAAAAGGTAGAAATCAAAATAAAGCCAGAGGGCAAAGAATGAGCTGGGTAGTTTATTTTTGAATGCAGAAATAATACATTGATTAACCTGAAGCAGGAAATATTTAAGATTCATATATGTTGCAACTTTTCCGTAAGTACCATATTGTCCCATGTTATTAAAAACATGCAATGCCATTTTTTTTTCTTTCCACTTTGGACTCAGTCATTTTCTATTCAACTGCTACATTCTGAAGACTACCTACCTCTAAGAAAGCACAAAAATATTTGAAGTTGAGGAAATATAAAAACAGACTTAATGAATTATTAATTGCTTTTAAATTTTATGTGTAAAAGTTTGATAATCCTGCAAACCAAAGTGGTTCCCCAAATCCTTGAGCACAAAGCACACTTTTTCTACTTTTTCTGTTTCCTCATTCTGACACTTTTCATTCATAAAACAATGATTCAATTTTTATGTATGTATTTTTTTTTCTCAAACTTTACAGTTCTGACAACGAATCATGAGTTTCAACTGTGCCCACATCTTAAACTATCCAACTCTGCCCATATCCTAAAACTGTAAGGATAGTAGTAAAAATTCCAGGAGAGTAGCTTTGAGTAAATTCTAATAAAAATTACTTACTCAGTATTATTCACTTATGTATATGAACTGACATATTTGCTTCACTTTGGGTAGAACACAGCACAAGAAAGAGTATGGGTGATTGAGATGTCACAGATCTGAGTTCAAATTTAAGTTTTGCTATGAACCTCGCTGTAACCTTGAAGATATATCATATTCCATCTCAGCATCAATTTTTTTGAGCTGTAAAATGATGAGATTGAGTCAAATGACCATACTTTGTGCCCAATAACATGCACCCCAATTCTCAGTACATATACAAATAAAATGTGGATGAATTGAAGGCTTCCACATATGCAGGGGGAAAAAAGTACTTTTAAACACAGTTGGCATCTGAGTTAAAATGAGAAAATCAATAAACATTTAATTCAAGACAGAAAAATGTGTTCAAGCTTTCTTACCATAGTTAAGGGAAGGCATCTTATGACTTTGAACTTTACTTCCTAGTTACAAACAAGTCGCCTTTCTTCTTTAGAGAAGGCGGAAGTATTTTAACTACCAAATCATCTAGTCATTAAAAAGCAGTACACTGATGTAAGAATTTCCACTGGAAATCAGGAGCTCTGTTCCACTTAGATAGTGTAATATCTATATTATATCTCTATGAAGCCCCAGAGTCTTATTAACCTCAATCCTTTTCATGTGCATTTTACTTATTGAGCTAAAGTTGTGTAGCACATAGACTGTTAATATCCATTTATACCTCCTTAAGCCTAGCTGAATTTCTTGAACCCACAATAAAGAGTTATTTTTTAGAACATATGAAAGGGAAAAAAATCTTCTGTTGAGCTAGATTTATGAAGACTGAAAAAGTCACCTAATCACACAATCATCATGTAAGTAAATACAACCTTAAGTAACAAAATGAACATGTACGTATTGGGATATTTTTTCATTAATATTCTAGTTAAATTACAAAGAGATTGTCAACAGTTATATGGGCAGAAAACAGGTCATTTTTCACATGAGTAATTTATGAATGCATTCTCAGATGAAATAGAGGCACCCATACTTGGTGTCAGCTATCCCCCCACAGAAAACTCACCTCATGGTTGAATGCCCTTAAGGCAGGCTCTCCAGCCATCCATTTTAAGATGGGCCATGATATTTTTACCAAAAGGAAAAAGGGACTCAGGATCTGCATGCTTTGTTCAAAAGCAAATGGTTAGCAGAGAGATACCTGTAAAGATTTCACCTCTGGCCTAAGACCCTAACTCTCCCCAGGAACTCACCTAAAATATTGTACACAGAGATGTTTAAAACCTGTGTCTTTTTCTATATCACTAAAATATCCTTTTTAAAACGTGTGATATATGAAGGGGAGATTAACACTGAAGTACCCATTTCAGAGCAGTCATTCTAAACAGCATATACAAATATATGAGGAGAGTGTTGGAGAGTAAGTGTGACAATGTCCCTGAGATCTTCTGAAATTGGTTAGGAACAAATTAGAGTTTCTGGATTTCTTTTGATTTGTAATTATGCAGAGAGACAGAGACAGTTTCTTATTATCAATAATGTGAGCTTCATGTCCAGGCTTGTTTGAACTGGGGAAACTTATGGCATATTTGGTAGGAAAAAAATAATAAAACAGATATGATATAACTCATAAATCTAAGTTTTCCTATTGTTCTCTAGGAAAGATGCCAAAAAATAAGGTATG
The DNA here is from genome assembly GCF_014898765.1 of Herpailurus yagouaroundi. Lineage (NCBI taxonomy): Eukaryota > Metazoa > Chordata > Mammalia > Carnivora > Felidae > Herpailurus > Herpailurus yagouaroundi. The sequence goes on along the minus strand of NW_024412376.1, from coordinate 138,853,306 downwards.
AAATGAATTTATATCACTTATTCAAGCAGCAATCATTAAGTCCTGAGCCATTTTCCCGTTTGAATAATGATGGGATTGCTCTCATGGAATATGGAATGTTTTCACATAGGAATACACATTTTTATATACATGTATATTCCTTTGAAGGTGTTATGCTTTCTGGTCTCTATGCAGAATATATAGCTTAACTGATTCAGTTTCTTGAGCCACAAAATGAGACATGCAGAGATCAAACACTTAATATTAATTTGGCTTTTATGCTATAGCCTGTATAAGTTCAGGTTCACAAGTCTGTGAAGGGGAATATGTCATAAACAAGAAATAGTGATGAGTCACAGGAATTTGCAAGTCTTTGGCCCTATTCAATCTTTAGTTCTGAATTTAAATCACCTTTGAAAATAGGAACATAAATGAATTTAGACCACAAGAATAAGTACTGCATTAAATACATAGTCAAAAAGTAAATAAAATTCCTGCAGGAAGGTAAAATGTACAAATCCAGTACTAAAAACTAACCAAGAATCTACATTTCCAAAGTCTGCAACTGTTTTCTGGTAGTGACCCACACCTTGCCATAACCTCAACAAATTAATAGATATGCGCTGAAGAAAATTACTACATTTCTTATTTCTTTCCGGGTTGGCTACGTAATGTATACTGTAATATCTATTTTTAAATACTTTTCCTTCCCCCTAGAGGATTTGAAGACTTAGGCTTTCTTAGAAATGACAAAAAAACATAATACGTCTTTTTGAAGGCAGAACTGCAGGTAGTTTGAAGAATGGTCTAATCCAAAAAATTCTCATGCTTGTTATTCATTAACCCATTCATTCAATCACTCAAAAATTATTTGTGCGTTCCAAGACATGTCCAGCACAGTACCATGGATACGAATATATAAAAAATCCTGACTCATGCCCTCAAGGAGCACAGAGTCTAGTAAACCAAAGAGGTGAAACAACATGTATGAGGGAAGGAGTAGCACAAAAGAGGACAATGTTTTTCTGAGGTAGAAAGAGAAGAGGGAAGTGCAGAATCCCTATGGCAAATCAAATATGCTTTGTGCAGCCACCTGTAATAACTGCAATAGTTTCCACCTAGTAGTTAAGAAGAAACGTGTTCAGTTCAATGTCAGCTTACAGCTAAGAGCTTTTGCTCACTTCTCAAGCTCCTCTGTGGAACTCTGGTGAGGTTTTGAACCACAGAGAGCAGCAGACATAACTTCTGCCCCCACCAGGCAGGCCTGTGGGAGGTAAACTATATATTCACCACTCCGTGATGAGAAAATAATCAAAAGAGCAGCAACATAACACCCTTTGCTATTTTCAAACCTCACTTGAATGCATATAATTGATTGATTCAAATTTGCATTCAGAATCCTAGCTGTTAATGCAGATAATTTTAATTTTCCAGCTTCTGCGGCAAAAGGAGAATGGAATGGACAGTTAGATACTCATTACCAGCAACCATCATCACAACAACAAAATCCTAAAAGGAAATGCTACGGAAAACTGAGAACTTTTAGCCTCTTCCATCTTCATACATAAAGTCACATGGTCACATTCTGTTCTTGTCTTTGATAGTTCCCTTAGTAGCCTTCCTCTAAATAAGTATTGCATATTGGGGAAAAGGTTTAGGATAAGAATAGAAAAAGAGAGGGAGAAGGAAAGAGAAAAGACTTCATCTCACACTGGTAGTGTATTTCTGTCTTTCCCTTAAACCTTTGAAATTATCTTTTAAAGTTTCAAAGACTTAAAAATCTCATTACTTATGTTCTAATGCTATTGTTTAATATGTTTGGTATGCTCTCTGTGGGCAAGGAATTGTCACCAATCCATTTACATAGAAAAAAAATCTTTTGGAATTTTCAGATGGCCCTGGTGCCATTCTTCTATTCAAAGTGATTGCTTTCTCCCATTCTGTAGGCTGCCTTTTAGTTTGTGATTGTTTCCTTCACCATGCAGAAGCTTGTTTTTTTAATGTGTATTTATTAAACAGTGAGTGAGTGAGTGGGGGAAGGGTAGAGAGAGAGGAAGACAGAGGATCTCAAGTGGCTCCATGCTGACAGCAGAGAGCTGGATGCAGGCTTGAACCCATGAACCACGAGATCATGACCCAAGCCCAAGTCAGACACTTAACTAACTGAGCCACTCAGGTGCCCCAAGAAGCTTTTTATCTTAATGAAGTCCCAATAGCTCATTTTTGCTTTTGTTTTCCTTGCCTCCAGCAATAGTCTAGTAAGAAGTGGCTCCGACCAAGATCAAGGAAGTAGCTGCCTGTGTTCTCCTCCAGAATTTTGATAGTTTCTGATCTTACACTTAGGTTTTTTCATCCATTTTGAATTTATTTTTGTATATGGTGCAAGAAAGTTATCCAGTTTTATTTTTCTGCATGTTGCTATACAGTTTTCCCAACATTATTTGTTGAAGAGACTGTCATTTTGGCATTCAATATTCTTTCCTGCTTTGTCGAAGGGGAGTTGACTATACAGTTGTGGGTCCATTTATGGGATTCCTATTTTGTTCCACTGATCAATGTTTCTGTTTTTGTGACAAAACAATACTGTCTTGATGACTACAACTTTTTAATATACCCTTGAAGTCCAGAATCGGTAATGCCTCCAATTTTGCTTTTCTTTTTCAGGATTCTTTGGCTATTCAGGGTCTTCTGTGGTTCTATACAAATTTTAGGATTGTTTGTTCTTCCTTTGTGAAAAGTGCTGATGGTATTTTGATAGGGATTACAATAAATGTGTAGAATGCTTTGGATTGTATCGATATTTTTATAATATTTGTTCTCTAATCTATGAGCATGAGCTTTTTTCCCATTTTTTGTGTCCTCTTCAATTTTTTCATAAGTGTTCTATAGTTTTCAGAGTTGGAGAAGATATTTGCAAATGGTATAGCTGATAAAGGGTTAGTATCCAAAATCTATAAAGAATTTATCAAACTCAATACCTACAAAACAAATAATCCAGTTAAGAAATGTGCAGAGACATGAATAAACATTTTTCCAAGGAAGACATTAAGATGGCCAACAGATGCATGAAAAGATGTTCAACATCACCAATCATCATGGAAATATAAATCAAAACTATGATGAGATACCACCTCACACCTGTTAAGAATGACTAAAATTAACAACACAATATACAACAGGTGTTGACAAGGATATGGAGAAAGAGGAACCCTCTTACAGTGTCAGTGGTAATGCAAACTGATACAGCCACTCCGGAAAACAGTATGGAGGTTCCTCAAAAAAGATAAAAAAGAGAACTACCCTACAATTAGCAATTGCACTACTAAGTATTTGCCCAAAGAATACAAAAATAAAAATTCAAAGGAGTACATGCACCCCAGTGTTTATAGCAGCATTATCAACAATAGCTAAACTATGGAAAGAGCCCAAATGTCCATCATATATATAGATATGATGGAATTTTACTCAGCCTTCATTACTTCATCCAATATTACTTCAAAAAGAATGAAATCTTGCCATTTGCAATGATGTGGATGGAGCTACAGTGTATTATGCTAAGAAAAATAGTCAGAGAAAGACAAATACCATATGATTTTATCTACATGAGGAATCTAAGAAACAAAACACATGAACGTATGGGAGAAAGAAAGGGAGGCAAACCACAAGAGACTCTTAAAGAGAACAAATTGAGGGGTGATGGAGGGAGGGAGGTGGTGGGTGGGCTAAATGGGTTATGAGTATTAAGGAAGGCACTTGTTATGATGAGCACTGAATGTTATATGTAAGCGATAAATCACTAAATTCTATTCTTGAAACCGATATTACACTATATGTTAACTAGAATTTAAATAAAAATTTAGGGGAAAAAAGTGATTGTTTCCCCAATATCCATTCATGATAAAAACTCATTCTCAGTAAACTAGGAATAGTGGGGAACTTCCTTCACTTGATATAGAATACCTAAAAAAAATCCACAGATAATATCATACTTAATACTGAGAAACTCGAAATGTTTCCATGAAGACCAGGTAAATGTCACAAATGTACTTCCTCATCACTCTTTTCAACATTGTACTGGAAGTCCTTGCTAATGCAGGAAGGAAAGAAAAGGAAATTTAAAAAGGCAGGGCGCCTGGGTGGCTCAGTCAGTTGAGAGTCCAACTTTGGCTCAGGTTATCATCTCGCAGTTCGTGGGTTCAGGCCCCGTATCAGGCTCTGTGCTGACAGCTCAGGGCCTGGAGCCTGCTTCAGATTCTGTGTCTCCCTCTCTCTCTGCCCCTCCCCTGTTCACGCTCTGTTTCTGTCTCAAGAATAAATAAACATTAAAAAAAAATTTTAAAGGCATATATCTTTGGGAGGAATATATAAAAATGTCTTTGTTGACATATGACATGATCATCTACATAGAAAATATGAAATAACAAAAAAAATCTCTTGGCACTAATAAGCAATTATAACAAGACTGCAAGTTATAAAGTTAGTATGCAAAAGTCCATTGCTTTCCTAAAAACCAAAATAAACAAGTAGAATTTGAAATTTAAAACACAATATCATTCCATAAAAAATGAAATACTTAGGTATCAACCTAACAAACTAGAAAAAAACTAATAAAAGAAATCAAAGAACTAAATAAAAGGAAGACAGTCCATATTCATGGATAGGAAGTCTCAATACTGTAATGATCTCAGTTGTTTCCAGCTTGACCTAGAGATTCAATGCTGTGTCAATCAATATCCCTGCAAGTTATTTTATGGATATTAACAAAAAAAACTGATTCTAAAGTTTATATGGAGTCCAATACACAAAATAGACTAGAAAATATTTAGGGAGAAGAACAAAGTAGGATGATAGATAGTACCTGACATCAAGACTTACTACAGAGCCTACAGTAATTAAGATGTGTGGTATTAACAAAGTAATAGAAAGATCAATCGAACAGATTAGAGAGTATAGAAATAGACCCACACAAATATAGTCAACATATCTCTGGCAAAGAAGCAAAGTCAATAGAGTGAAGTACAGATAGTGTCTTCAATGAATGGTGCTAAAAACAGTAGACATCTACATGCAAAAAAAAAAAAAAAAAAAATGAATTTAGACCCAGACCTACACTCTTCACAAAAATTAACTCAAAAGATATTGAATCCAAATGTTAAAACATAAAATTATAAACCTCCTAGAAGATAATATAGGAGAAGCATATGTGATTTTGGATATGTTTATGCCTTTTTAGACATAACATCAAAGACATGACCCATGAAAGAAAAAAATTGATAAGTTGGACTTCATTAATACTAAAAACTTATGCTCTGTGAAAAAAACAATGTCAAGAGAATTAGAAGATAAACCACACATTGGGAGAAAATATTTCAAAAGAAATCTCTTATAAAGGACCGTTATCCAGAATAAACAAAGAACTTTTTTTTTAATTTTTTTAAATGTTTATTTATCTTTGAGATAGAGAGACAGAGGGAGACAGAGACAGAGTGCGATCAGGGTAGGGGCAGAGAGAGGGAGACAGAATCCGAAGCAGGTTCCAGGCTCTCAGCTGTCAGCACAGAGCCCGAGTGGGGCTCAAACTCATGAACCACGAGATCAACTTGAGCTGAAGTCGGACGCTTAACAGACTGAGCCACCCAGGAGTCCCTAAACAAAGAATTCTTAAAACTCAACTATAAAAAACAGAAAGCCCATTTAAAAAAATAGGCCACAGACCTTAACAGACACCTCACTAAAGAAGATATATAGATGGGGAAAAAAAGCGTATATCAAAAAGTGCCCATATCTTTGTCATTAAAACAACAATGAGATACCAGTAGGTACCGAATCAGAATGGCCAGAATCTGGAACACTGACAACACCCAATCCTGGTGAGGGTATGGAGCAATAGGAACTCTCATTCGTTGCTGGTGGGAACACAAAATGATTCAGCTACTTTGGGAAATGGTTTGGCAGTTTTCTGTAAAACTAAACATATCCTTATCACGGTACCCAGTAAGAATGCTTCTTGGTATTTACTCAAAGGAGTTGAAAATCTATGTCTACACAAAAACCTGCACATGAATATTTACAGCAGCTTTATTTATGATTGTCAAAACTTGGAAGCAACCAAGTTGCCCCTCAGTAGGTGAATGGATAAGTAAACTTTGGTGTTTTCAGAGGATAGAATATTATTTATCAACAATAAAAAGTGAGTTATCAAGCCACGAAAAAAAACTTGGAAGAAACTAAAATACCTATTACTCAGTGCCAGAAGCCAAACCAAAAATAGTGTGTACTATAGGATTCCAACTATATGACATTCTAGAAAAGGTAAAACTTTGGTGATAATGAAAAGATTTGCTAGGAGTGAAGGGATGAGGGAAGGATGAATAGGCAAAGCACATAAGAGTTTTAAGGGAGTGAAAATATCCTGTATGATATCATAACGATGAATATATGTCATTATGCATTTGTCTAAACCCAAGAGTGAACCCTAAGGTAAACTATGGACTTTGGGTACCTCTGATGTATCAGTGTAGATTCATCCTTGGTAACAAACGTACTACACTGGTGGTGAAGGAGAATGCACATGTGAGGACAGGGAGTATGTGGGATATCTCCACACCTTCTCAGTTTTGCTGGAATTTACAACGGCTCTAAAAATATTAAATACTGTTTTACAAAGTTATTGTTCTCAAGGTACATAACATCTACAAAGGGAGTCCAGTCTGCTTAGATCAAGGAAGCTGGAGAATGTTGACTGGGAGTGGGCTTATGGAGAAGTCAGGCACTTCAAGCAAAAGGTATTTAATAACCATTAGTCAAATGAAGGGGTACTAAATCTGAGTTTGTGCTATACTGTGAGGGGGTAAGTGTCTATATTTCTTCTAGAACTTAGTATATGTACCCTTGTCTAGTTATTTCTCAGCTCCTAATGTGGTGCAGTGTATGTGATTAGTATTTAATTAAAATGAGCTAAGTAAAATAATGTCTATGGAAATGGCCATTGACATCGGGAGCCTATTTATTGTACTAGTTGTGGGAACAGAAATGAGATCCTGCATTGGAATTTAAGGATGGAATAATAAACTCTTCACAGAGTGTTATGACCAATTCTCTATTTCAGTGTCCTAGTGCCTGCCACCCTGAAGTTAGTGCACAGTGATCACTAAGTCAGGAAAATTATTGCATAAATAAATAAATAAATAAATAAATAAATAACAGAACAAAGCAACTGACAAAAAAGCCCAACAACTAAAACTTAACTATTCATGGAGATGTGAAAAATGACCAAGAATCGGAAGTAGTTATTTTAAATTATGAATTTAATACAATTTACGATATCATATAAAAATGAATTAACCTGGCTTCTTTTTTAAATCTTTTTAGGGGCGCCTGGGTGGCGCAGTCGGTTAAGCGTCCGACTTCAGCCAGGTCACGATCTCACGGTCCGTGAGTTCGAGCCCCGCGTCAGGCTCTGGGCTGATGGCTCAGAGCCTGGAGCCTGTTTACGAATGTGTGTGTGCCTCTTTCTCTGCCCCTCCCCCGTTCATGCTCTGTCTCTCTCTGTCCCAAAAATAAATAAACGTTGAAAAAAAAATTTTTTTAAATCTTTTTAAATGCTTATTTATTTTTGAGAGAGAGAGAGAGAGAGAGAGAGAGCGCAAGGGGGAGGGGCAGAGAGAGAGGGAAACACAGAATATAAAGCAGGCTCCAGGCTCTGAGCTGTCAGCACAGAGCCTGACACAGGGCTTGAACCCAAGAACTGTGAGACTGTGACCGGAGCTGAAGTCCTATGCTCAACCGACTGAGCCACCCAGGCACCCCAACCTGGCTTTTAAGATCAAAATGTAATATATTAATTTATACCTTATAATCTGTAACAATGGAGGAGTGATACAAATTAAAAGGTAAAAATTAATCAAAGGTATATATCCCTCTAGAAAATTGAAAAATATCAGTTACTTTGATCCTCTGCAATCAGAATGGACAAAACATTGGAAAACGCATTGCAAAAAATACTCTCCGCCTGACTTACATCAGTCTCTTTTATCTTCCCTCTAGCTGACTCAGTAATTAATAGATACTATCTCTGTCTATATTGGGCATTGTTGACATCATTTTTTTTCAGCTAAGTTTTTTTCTTTTAATGAGCATTAACAAATAATCTATTCTAATATCATTTTCCAAATTCATTGGAAATAATCATAGAATTATGAGCACCTGGGTGGCTCAGTCGGTTAGGCATCAGACTTCAGCTCAGGTCATGATCTGGCGGTTTGTGAGTTCGAGCCCCGCATCAGGCCCTATGCTGGAAGCTCAGAGCCTGGACCCTGCTTCAGATTCTGTGTCTCCCCCTCTCTCTGCCCCTCCCATGCTGATGCCCTGTATCTCTTTGTCTCCTAATAATACATAAATGTAAAAAATTAAGAAAAAAAGAAATCATAAAATTAAAAGCAGAATTCATATTTACTAATAAAAATGTGAGGGAAGAAACATCAGTATATTGCATGAAAGATTTTATAAATAAGTCGAGCATGAAATGCAAACAACGATGGAGCTGACAATGTCATTTTAGAAAAAGCAGATGACCTATCTGGCTCTGAAACACCAACACAAAATGCATTTTTATTTATCTTATAATACTTCAGGGTTTCCCTATAAAAGATAAAATTGAAGTGAATGGAATTTTTAAAAATCTAAATTCATTATGCCCTTGAGTTTTCTTTCTCTTTTTAAAATTATTTATTTGCTTTGAGAGAGAGAGAGAGAGAGCGAGAGAGAGAGCGCACATGCTTGCACAGGCACGCAAGTTGGGCAGGGGCAGAGAGAGACTCCCAAGCAGGTTCCACCCCTTCAGCACAGAGTCTTTTGCAGGGCTTCTCGATCATATGTATCTATTTTAAGAGAGGAGATAGGACTTTCACTGATTATTAAATATGTCTGTATTAGGATCTTCCAAAGAAACAGATCCAATAGGTTATTTATTATATGTTATTTTGAAATATATTTATTACACATTATTTTATTTATATTTATAAAGTGATGTATTATAAGGAACTGATTTATGTGATTATGGAGGCTGTGAAGTCCGACAGCCTCCCATCTGCAAGCTGGAGACCCAGGAAAGCCAATGATATACATTAGTTCATGTCCAGAGGCCTGAGAAGTAGAAGGCAATGGTTTCAGTTCAAAGGCAGGAGGAAACTGATGTCCAACTCAAACTGGCAGCAAGAAAGAATTCGGCCTTCCTCTGCCTTTTTGTTCTGTACAGGCCTTAAATGGGTGGGATGATGTCCATTCACACTGAGGAGAATCCACTAATTCAAAGGCTAATCTCTTCCAGAAACACTCCCACAGACCCACTCAAAAATAATGCTTAACCAGTCAAGTTGACACACAAAATTAACCATCACAATATCTATGACCAACAAAACACTAAAGACCATTGAAAACTCATTCAACTGTACTTACTTTGCTAAAGACTCGCTAAAGACTGAGTCATTTGATCTATCTTCTTTTAATGAGCAAAAATCTTACAGTAAATCTAATTTCTCTCTGATTCAATGTCATTTTCATTTGCAGCCTAAATTTCAGTTTTTGTCTTTAGTCATTGGCTCTTTGCCTCTTTTTCCCCCTCTGAGAGAAAGCAAGAGCACAAGAGGGGAGGGGCAGAAGAAGACAGAGAGAAAAAAAATCTTAAGTGGGCTCTAAGCTCAGCTCAGAGCCTGACACAGGGCTCAGTCCATCGCCTGAGCTGAAATCTAGAGATCATGATCTGAGCAGAAATCAAGAGTTGGATGCTTAATCTATCGATCCACCCAGGCACCCCGAGTCATTGCCTCTTCTGTTTATGCGTGTTCTTTCTTACAATTTCATCTTCTTTTTGGCTTTAGTTACCGTTTGTGTACTGTTGAATGTTTTCGCTTTATCTCAATCTCTGATCCTCCTCCCGTGCTATAACAACCGAAGTGCAGCTTTGGTATATCTTTATTGCATGTTTCACATTTCTTTAGTGTGTGTTTCTAAATGAACTGATTAACATTCACCCACTCAAAACTATTGTGAAATTTTCATTTCCTGTAACAATCAATGTCATCATCCATTCAGTTTCTCAAGGTCTTCATTAAATCACACCTATTGTAGCTTCTCCTTCTTTTAGGGTACAAAATTTCTTTAATTTTGTTGAATAAATGTCTCTTGAATCTTCTCTTCTTTCACACCATTATATCTAAATTTAAGCTCTTTGCAAGACTTAATGAGTAATGGCAACCTCCTCCTGAATCTTCTTTCTCCTAAATCCATTCAATTTCTCATCTAATGTCACCAAAATAAATTACTCAAAAAAACAATATTTTTGGGTAAACATGCTTTCTTATGTTTTCAACTCCTAGCACTTACTTTAGAGGCCACTTCTGGGCAATAGACTTGAAAAATGGAAACCTGAGTAAGGTGGAAGTGCCCACAGTGACCCCAAACCCCTGGCTGAATACAAACAGGCTCATTAAGTGACTCACCTTGAAATAACCATAGGCCCTAAGTAACCAATGCGCTACCAATTTTTTTAACTAATTATTATTTATTTATTTATTTATTTATTTATTTATTTATTTATGTTGAGAGAGAGAGAGAAAGCATGAGTGGGGAAAGGACAGAGAGAGAGGAGAGAGAGAATCCCAAGCAGGCCCCACACTGCCAGCACAGAGGCCAATGTGGGGTTCAATCCCATGAAATCATGAGATCATGACCTGAGCTGAAATCAAGAGTTGACACTCAACCAACTGAGCCATCCAGGCACTGCCCAATGGGCTACTTAAAACCAGCCATAGTTACCAAAAAAGGGAAAAGTCCATACGTCCCCCTACCTCCTCACCTTTCCAATTTAAATATACACTCCCAGGGGCGCCTGGGTGGCGCAGTCGGTTAAGCGTCAGACTTCAGCCAGGTCACGATCTCGCGGTCCGTGAGTTCGAGCCCCGCGTCGGGCTCTGGGCTGATGGCTCAGAGCCTGGAGCCTGTTTCCGATTCTGTGTCTCCCTCTCTCTCTGCCCCTCCCCCGTTCATGCTCTGTCTCTCTCTGTCCCAAAAATAAATAAACGTTGAAAAAAAAATTAAAAAAAAAAAATAAATATACCCTCCCAAATAAATAAATAAATAAATAAATCCATCCCCACCCACTGGTTTGTGGCAGATGGTTCTCTCCTTTGATGTCCTGCCCACTGCTCCCTTGTGGTGTATTCAATAAACTTCTTTCTCCTTTGTTCTGCCTTGGGTGAATTGTTTCACCAGTTGTGCCACCAGCTTCCACAGATTCAGGTCACCTCACATTTTGGAACTCCTGTGTGATCAAAGAGACCCACCCTTCCCACACAGCACTACATTTTTTTTTTTTTTTTTTTTTTTTTGCATTCTTGCTTCCCTCATTACATAGTAATGCTGGATGTCTCACCCACCTTTCCAGTGACTCCCCTAGTCCAGAGCATGTAAGGAACAAATAAAACTATAGCCAAGATGGCTGGCTATCTGTCTACAAAACGTGTGCTTCCCCTTCCATAGTGTTGAGTTTGGGGACACATCGGCATAGCTGTGGACTACATTTCCAAACTCCCTTATAGTGCGTGTGACTAATTCCCAACAGTGAAATTTAGGAGAAGTGATATATTGCTTCTAGACCATGACTTTTAACAACTTGGTAGATGTTACGCTCATTTTTATCTTTCACTAGATGAATTTGGAAAATTCCAAGGCCTTGTAGAAAAAAAACAAAAAAAAAAAGCCAAAGATTGAAAAACTCTAAGAACCTGAAAACATACATTAGAGGGGAGGTTTTGCCCTGCCAGAAGGACATTCACTGGGGAACATGAGTGAGAATACATTTCTATTATATTAAGACATATTTGTTTAAAGTGTTACGGCTGCTAATTATTCCAACATAACTAGATTCCAGTATAACTAATTATTCCAATATAACTTAGTATTCCAATACTTAAGTATTTTGAAATAAATGTTTATAATATACCTACAGGTTATACATTGGCACAAATGGGTGAAGGCAGCAAAAGAGAAAAGCATTCCTCCTTGCATTTCCTAAAATGTGATTACAGTATAATGATCTGTCATTCAAAATATACCTCTTCCTTCCAATATAGAGGGGAAAAAAACAGTAGAATAATATTCAGAACATATCACAAAATTTGCGTCCTTATAAAATTTCTCCATTTTAATAGGATTTTACTTTTAACACACAATTGAAAAGGACCATTTTGTTCAAGAAATTTAAGAAAAAGAACAATACAAATAATTAAAGAAAATCCAGACCACACTGACAACTAATTAGGGCAATGAAAGCATTTGGATAAGAGCCCAGTTAAAACTATCCAAGAAAAATAGATTAAGCTATTTGAATAACCTCATTATACACATTGTTTCTTCATATAAACTGTGTGAGTATCTTGAGATTGCTTATTTTGCCCAGTTTGTATGTAATGGTTTTTCCCATATTTGCATTGTCAGTCATTTTGGTAGAATTGAATTAAGTGGGAAAAGAAAATTTAATCAAGAACTTTCCCCTCCAGCACCCTATCCTTCCTGTTATACATTAGAAATTTGTGAAATGAGATACATATATATATATATGTGTGTGTGTGTGTGTGTGTGTATGTACATATACACACACACACACATATACACACACATATATACACATATATATATACATATATACACACACATACACACACACACATATATATGTACACATATATACATATATATGTATATGTATGTGAGGTGATGAATGCATAATATAGAGACCTATTTAGACTTGAATTTTATGTAGATATATGCATCAGGTCTTTTTGAGTATAATACAATACATGTTCAGAGTACAATAATTACTAATTTTTATTGATCTTACTATCTGCAAAAGTCTGAAGTCCACTTGGTTCTTGCTACTCAAAGTTTGAGCCATGGACCAATTAAACCAACATCACCCAGAGCTTGTTGGAAATGCAGAACTTCAAGTCTCACCTTAGCTGATTTAGTTGATTTGTATATATGTTAAAATTTGACAATCACTTCTCTAGGTAAAAAAGAGGAAATAAATAATGTGTTAATGACAGCCTTAAAGGGATGCACTACTCTGACAATTTTTTTATTCCAGTTTAAATAACATATTTCCTGAAATTAGGACTTTTGTGAGTAACATTATCTAAACTAAATCAGTTGCCTCTTTAGCCTTTGAGTACTAGCATTAAGCTTTAGAGAAAGAGGCAAGATCTTCTTATACAGGCTTTGTGATCAGTTAAGATGCTTCCAGCTAAAAATAATGGAAAAAAAATTCATCTCCACTATTCTTAGGTAGGAAGAAATCCTTGGGATCACAGGTTAGGGCGGCCCTCAAAAATGACTGAGTCCAACAGCTCTGGTTTCTTTTGTTGGCAGTTCCCTTGGCTTTACCTTCTTTTCTATGGAGCTTCATTTGGAAGCTACCAAAAGACAGCAGAAAAAGTGACAGGTCTTGCATATGGCAAAGTGATTCCAGATGAATAGAGACTATCTTTCCTTGTGACTAACACTTAAGAAAAAGAATTTTTTTTCAGGTTTCCCACAAATATCTCTTTGCTTTTCATTGTTTCATTAGGACATCATGCCCTTGCAAAATCAGTCCTTGCAATCTCCAGGAATGTGATTCATTCATTGACTTTGACCAGAATTCTTGAAATAATGATTGTCAAGGGCTTGAAAGTACCTTCACTGACCTACTGTCTTGGATCAATTTCTTCAACTGTTTCTCAAGTACCTATTCAATAAGGGGGAGGGGTGAAAGTTGAAAAGCGAATCACAGTGTTTACCAAATTCTACATTTCTTTTATGAGACTCTCATAATTGTGCCTCTCTCTTCTCATTACCATCTCTCTGATCATATTGTCACATGACCTTCTAACACTTGACTAAAACTAGTTGCTTAAACATGACACTTGTTCTACTGTACAGTTTTCATTATGTCCAAAGCTTTACCCTGGCTCTTTGAGGGATGAATCTTTTTTTTTTTTCCTTGTTTTAATGTAATTGTTTTGTTTTGTTTTTCCTACCATAATTCCCACTTCAAGGATTCACTAAGGCCACCCAACCAAGCATAACCTCCATGCCCAGGAATTTCTTTCATCTGTATTTCCCATTGCAGAAGCATGCTCTAATAGAGTGGAGCCAGCTCTTCAGGAAGCTGAGACCACTGTTTACTGTGCATGACTAAGTGAGAGGAAATCCTGTTGCCTTTTGGATGACCATCTTGAATGTGTTCCCCTTAGTTACTGAAAGATACTAAACAACATAAAACCGTATCAACTCTTCCAGGTATGATTCTATGGCACACAAAAGCACAGGTCCAGAGAGATACAGGACAGGATTTGTCTGTATCTCAAACACATTTGAAATGTCAAACACATTCCAGTCTCAAGAAAAGTTCAAGTTAGTGTACCAGGGCTGCAGTGGCAATTTTTAGTCTTCCTCTCTGTTAGCAAACCAGGCTCTTTTTGCTTGCTTAAGTCTCTGGCATATATATGTATATTTTTTTCCAAATATATTCCAAATATATTTCTTGAATGAAGGAACTCTAATCTTGAGTAAACTGGCTGAGAGTTCCATATTTTTAAAAATGGTCCATGAATTTTGCCTTATTAATTATGATCATTGCTTGATACTCCAAACAATGATTAGAAGAGAGTGGTAGCAGAATAAAAAATCTTTGTACTTGTCTCTCTTCTTGGCTTTAGAATTATTTTTTCTCTTTTATTTTAAGACTTGGAATTAATCATAAGATAGACGAGCAAAGCCTAAACAATAAATGGGCATATTAAATTTTTAAATGTTTTAATTTATTTTTGAGAGATAGAGAGAGTGAGTGGGGGAGGGGCAGAGAGAGAGCGAGAGAGATAGAGGGAAAGAGAATCCAAAACAGGCTCCGCACTGTCAGGGCAGAGCCTGACATGGGGCTCGAAGTCACAAACTATGAGATCATGACCTAAGCCGAAGTCGGACACTTAACGAGCCACCCAGGCAACCCAAACGAACATATTAATTTTAAAAGAGTTTAAGCAAGCCAATTTTCATTGAAATTTGCCTGACATGAGTCAATGGTAACTGCTTATAAGTGAAGAATAATATACATCATATATGTGCCCTTCATGGTTGATATACATAAATGAATTATCAAATGAATTAAAGATATCCACAGTATTTCAGAATATCTGGAAAATTTTTCCCCTTTAGGATCTGATAATTTCCTCCATCTCTTCAGATGCTATTCATTTTCACTCCTCATTCCATACAGTCTTCTGGTGAGACTTCCCGACTGGACAAGTTCATAGAGTTTTTTTTTCCATTTCTTATACGTTAATAGCCCTTACAGACTAGATATTAGTCTCTAATAGTTTTGTGGCTATCAATCTTATTTTGCCAATATAATTCAAATTTCTCAAGACCACAGTAAAATCAGCATACTTATACCCTACACAGGATGGAACATAAAATAAGCCCTTGATGAAAACTAATTGACTAAAAAAAATCACCAAAAGTCCATTTCCTTTCCTTCATTTCCAAACTAAATGTGACATTTACAAAGAATATGGTAAAAATCGTTGTGGCTTAAAATTATTTGTTCCACCTTAAAACCACCTCCATATATTTCTAGCATGACTCTTCTCATTGTTGATTCAATGATGCACAGATGGTGAATCCTCTCTCCATGTCTTGTGCCTTGCTATGATTATTCTGCTTCCTCCGGTGCCCAATCCACCAGCAAATGACAACAATAATACCTTAACACTTCTAACAACTGTATTATTTTTTCCAATGCTATCTTTTTTTTAATTTTCTTTTTTTAACGTTTATTTACTTTTGAGACAGAGAGAGAGCATGAACAGGGGAGGGGCAGAGAGAGAGGGAGAAACAGAATCTGAAACAGGCTCCAGGCTCTGAGCTCTCAGCACAAGCCCGATGCGGGGCTCAAACTCACGGACCGTGAGATCATGACCTGAGCCGAAGTCGGACGCTTAACTGACTGAGCCACCCAGGTGCCCCACCAATGCTATCTTTGTACAAACACCTCTAATATTTGCCTAGCAAAGAGTGAACATATTAAGAATAAATTCAATAAAGTATATTTTAAAATATAAAAATACAGGAGCACCTGGGTGGCTCGGTTGGTTAAGCATCTAACTCTTGATTTTGACTTAGATCATGATCTCAAGATTGGTGGGATCTAGCCCTGCTTCAGTCTCTGCACTGACAAAGCGGAGCCTGCTTGGAATTCTAGCACTCCCTCTCTCTCTGCCCCTTCCTAACTCACGTGCACACTCTCTCTCTCACAAAATAAAGAAGCATTTTTTTTAAACTTAAAAAAATATTTATATAAATACAAATAGAACCCTATTATAACATATCTCATTACTAGATTCAGATCATATTGCAAACAACATCCCTGGAAACAGCAAAATCACGGAGAATAAAATTATTAAAGACAGGAATTTGCACTGTAAATTGCCTATTTCATAAAAGATAGTAAAGTTTTCAGAATAATGTAACACTGGGGTTACCAAAGCCTTGATCTAGAAGACATTAGTAAGAGTGTCTTGAAAATGTGATATTCACATAAGACTGGGACATGTTGAACTTAAATCCCTCTCCCATGAATTTATTTGGGGTTGAAGGCTCTAAAGTACATGGGAAAAGGAAACTCCTTTGAATATGTTGCAACTATAGAATAAAGTTTCAAATCTATTCAAGCACAAAGGAATATTTCTATGGAAAACCTATTAACTAGTAGAGGTGTTTTGAGGGACATTGGGGAAATGCTGAGGTAAAATGGATTTGTACTGGAAATCAAGAAAGCTAATTTCTAGTCTTAGACAGGTAGCTCCAGGGCTTAGGGAATCACACAATTACTGCAAAGCAGACACGTGCATTCTGTTCCAATTAAAATAGATCTTTAAATGCATTTCATCCATGAATTAAAAAATATAGTACTGATATTTCTCTTTGGATTCTCTGAGTCTCAATAAGAGCAGCCCCAATTCAAATACATGTCCTAAGGCTTAAGGTTACACAATGGTGTAACCGGTCCAGGCCACACTTCTTTGTTTTTTTTTTTTTTTCCCTTGTCTCTACTGGGTGTCCTACTTTTACTTCAATGGGTAGAATTCCCCTCCCTCATTGTCTCAAAATGCTTTCTCCAGCTACTTGGCTGCATTCATCTGTATTCTGCAAATGTGGGAGAGTATTTTTTCCCCAAATTTTCAGCAAATTCTGAGCTTTACTCCAATTAGACTCAGCGTTATATACTCCATGAACTAATCACATTGGCCAGACTTTGAAATGCACCTGGGTTTATCCCAGGTCATGTGCTCCACCCCTGCAAGCAGGAAGGGTCTTAGTTTCCCTCAAGCTGTAAGGATCTCTAGTGGCAAATGGGGATCTCGAAAAATACAAAATAAGATATCGGCATGCATTCAGCAACAAAAATTATCCTTTTCATTAGAGAAGAATGCAGAAAGGATCAAAATTATAAATTTATAAAATGATAAAAGCTTAAAAAGAGAAGAGTAGTAAATGAAAATAAGTGATCTGAGCTGAATCTTTAAAAATACACATAAGTTATGTGAATAATAGACATTGTTATCTAAGCATATCTTTTTAAAACGTAATCCTCACTTTGTCAGTGAATCAAACCATTCTTTTATAGCAAACTAATCTGTGTTTTCGGTAAGACATCCAAATACCTACAGAAACTGGACAGTTGCTGATTTTCATCAAAAATTTAATTAGGAACACAATTTCAAAGAGTGAATGACACAAAAACCAAATGAGATGACAAGTTTTCCGCAACTTTTTTTCACATGCTTAAGAAAATACACTTTTGATTTTACCAATGAAATTTTAGTGCATTTACTCAGATTTTGAAAACCCATTGATTAATTGTTTATATTATATTATATTAATTATATTTATTATATTATATTATATTATATTATATTATATTATATTATATTAGATGTACAAACTTCTGAAGTGAGAAATGTTAGCTCTTAACAGTGACGGACTAAATTTTAATAAGTAGGAAATGTTTAGCTTACTTGAATTCAAAGAGCCCAAAACATTTATGTATTCATTGGTACTATATCGAAAACAACAAAGAATGTTTAAGTCATACATTATGTGTTCTTTAAGACAAAACAAAAATGATAAAGAATGCTTACTGACATAATTTGTTATACTTGCATGAAGAGGTCAACATGAGATTCAGCACATTATGAACTGCTCTGGTAATACATATCTCTAAAACCCAGAAAAGACCGTGTCCTACCCCTTGGCTTATGAGCAAGGTACAAGCCTAGAGATAGTCCCATGTTGGGTTTGGTAGGTCTGGTTTAAACCCTGTATGTTTTTGTTTTTGTTTTTGTTTCTTGTTTTAAAGCACCCTAGGAAACTTCTACAAGCGCCTGCAGCTTGTAGCCATCCCTGATGGAGGTACTGGCAAGGTGATGCCGGCAGTGGGTGAGACCCACCACTTCGCTCCCAGTGTGCGAGGCTCCCAGAACCCTGGTTCTCTAAGGATACGCAGTCCTTCTTCACCCCTGGGCAGTGAGCTCCTCTTTATGGAAGAAGGTGCAGCACCTACAGGTTATCTCAGCACTGCTTTCTTTGAGCACTCCTCATTCTGGGCTCCAGAGAAAGTGTCACCAGCCCAGCCCTGACAATTTTTGACAAGTAAGCCACAGTGACTCAGGAGGAAGAGTCTGACAGGGTCACTCATGAATGTCCTTCAGGAGAGGGAGTGTTCAGGCACCTGGCTCTGCTGCTTCCTTGCTAGTTCCCTGGGGGGGCCAGGTGTTCCCCTCAGCCTCAGCCCCGAGGTCACCATCTGAACACAAGGGACTGAAGTGTAACCATAAACCACCTCACTTCTCCCCCTGGGTTAGATCTCACAGATGTGGCAAAAAGTAGGCCTTCAGCTGGGCCTGGACCACAGGCCTGATAAGCTGTGCAGGTCTGGTCACTGGAGAGCCCTCTGCTCTCCCTCACCTGCGGCCACTTTTGTTTTCATCCTCTCCCCACCCTCCCTATCCTTGCAGAATCAGGCTTTACAAAATAGCTAAGATTATGGGGCACCTGGGTGCCTCAGTCCATTAAGCATCCGACTCTTGATTTCAGATCAGGTCATGATCTCAGGATTGGTGAGATCAAGCCCCACATTAGGCTCCGTGCTGGCAGTGCAGAGCCTGCTTGGGATTTTCTCTGTGCCTCTCTCCCTGCCCCTCCCTGACTTGCTCTCTCTCTCTCTCTCTCTCTCTCTCTCTCAAAATAAAGAAACTGTAAAAATCATTTAAAAAAACCCAGCTAACTCCTTCACTTCAAAGGTAAATACTCCATCTTTGACAAAGACAATGAGTGTTAGTGTCGATCTTAAGTAAAGTGCTGTGCACATTTGGCATTGAGCTCCCAACTTGCAATCAGAACAGCTTTGTGTCCCTCTTATTTGGAAATTATCAAGTTACCACTGCATCACATCTTATACCAACACAATGTATTTTTTTAAAACTGTTGCTTGAGATTTCCTTTTGTCAATCTAGATCCAAAGAATACTGAGAAATTCTTTGTTCTAAATGATCCAGTCCTATTTCTTCTTTGACCTCTGTTCTATTCTAGTGTAAGACTCAGTCATATGCTGGTAAAGGCTTCTTCTGGACTGAAGCATCTTGGTAACACCTGTCAAACAGAGGACCTTTATATTCTGTTAACTGTAAAGGGTATGGGCTTGTTTTCGCTTACTATATTTACAGTGATGGGGGTGAGTGTGACATTTAACCAAACAAACGACAGTGCTGAGCACTGTGCTAAGTTTAAGTGTAACGAGGTTAGAGAAGAAATGAGAATGTGATTTTTAAGGCGTGTGCACCATGAGGTGACCATGCTGCAAAGTGAAATTATGGCAAACAATATAAACAGTACAAATGTTAAACTGTGCAGTACGGGGGAGCTACAGGCTATAACAGTCATGGAAAGCTCTATACGATTAAAAAAAAAAGGCCGGCTTTATTTATATCATTACACACACCTGCAACCTGATGATTTCCTTGCTATTGTCTTTTCTTGGCCCCTCTACCTCTTATACTTATTTTGTATTGTTTACATAATTTACAAAGTGACAGACACACAGAAGACCCTCAACTAATGATTATAGCATGAGTATTGAAGATGAGTATCAGGTATGTCCCTTAGAGGGTTAGATGTTTTCTTACCAACAAAATGGTTGTGTGTTTCCTCACCTCTCCAAAAACCATTGAGCCGGAGTGACAATTCTCACATCTCATTCTGCACTCCAGGATTGTTTGTAACATATTCCATCCATCCTTCCCCAAACTTGAGTGCAATATCAGTAATAAACATTATAAGCACCAATTATTAATTATGCAGGTGGAAGAAACATTATATGCTTAGAAAAAATTCAGTTCAACTTAAGATAGAAATTCTTTCTTAATAAAATAACCTTTCTTCAGGGAAATATTTCACTACTTGGAAGATTCTGGTCAACATTACATGCAGATCCTGCTCTACTTTGGCATGACAAAAACAATACAAAGATATTTGTTCAACAGGAAAAAAAAAGATATACATGTTTTCCTAGTTGCTACTGTGATGGAAATGTGTCTGGAATTCTTCTCTGTGTACTAACATGAACATATTTCAATGTTACCCAGATCGTGTGATCCTTCATCATTGTGATAAGCCCATCCTATTTGCACATATGAACAATGTTTTTAAAAAATGACTAATATAAAGCGATGGAAAATGAAGTAGACAATAACACAACAGGTGAAGTAGTCATTTAAATTTCCCAGAATACTTCTCAGTGATTTGTCCATCATTCACTGTTCTTTACGGTTTAAGTAAAATATTACAGTAAATATCTTCCTCACCCCTAAATCAATTTTCCTTTACAAACATATTTTACTGTAAAAAGAGCAATAGTTCATGGTGTGTGAATAATAAAAAAAAATTGCTATCATCTCCATGCTGCCTTCTGTTTTTCTTGTACATATGGATATGAGAAGAGTCTGTGAGCAAATCAGAGTAGGCTAAAATTAATCACGTATCATAATTTTGTGGGAGCACTATTTGGCTCTTAGATTTAGATTTCACAACAATAAGCAGATATTGTAGGTGACACGGGCATTATCTACACCTCTTTAGCACAGTTATGCTCTTATTGAACTTGGTTCTTCGTGTTATCAGGCTTTCAAAATCTTATTTCATGTTTTAATGAATACTTCAAACTCTGGGTTTATAAACATTTGCTTTATAGGAAGAAAATGGCTTTTAGTTTCTCCTTCTAAACCCAGTTGTCAAAATTGTACACATATCAAAATTATTCAGTTTGAGAATGAAATATCCAATTGAGAGCTATACTCCTGTTTTGTTCTTAGATCACCTTTCGTGGTATTTCTAGGAATTGGGTTGCATTGCTTAACAGTATTAAACAAAAGTGACTATAAAAATAGGAAACAATTGTATGTTTTCTTACATACAGAGATCGACTTCTTCCTCTTGTTACTTGTGAGGTTTTTCCTGAATAATCTTCATAGCTCCAACCAGTTGAACTTTCAACATTTGCTGATATCTTAGAAGCTGCTTTGTGTAGAGATTTTCCCCTAAACTACAATATATATATATATATATATATATATATATATATATATATATAGTATTAGAAAAAACACTTTTTTAAAGTTTATTTATGAGAGGGAAATAAAGTTTATTTTGAGAGGGGGGGAAATGGGTAGGGAGAGGGAGCGAGGCAGAATCCCAAGCAGGCTCCATGCTATCAGTGCAGAGCCTGATGCAGGGGTCCATCATCGAGATAGATCATGCATGACCTGAGCCAAAATCAAGAGCTGAATGTTTAACCAACTGAGCCACCCAGGTGCCCCAAAAGAACACTTTGTTTTACAGATTTGGCTGAGGTGTTCCATTGGGTGGTTAAAAGTTTAGACAAAAGTTAGTCATCAGTGACCAAGTTTCTTGCAGATTTTGATTCTACTATGTCTACCTTTATGCAGAAAGTTTTGTAAATTTTAACCCCAGCTATTAAAATAGAAATCTAGGGGCGCCTGGGTGGCGCAGTCGGTTAAGCGTCCGACTTCAGCCAGGTCGCAATCTCGCGGTCCGTGAGTTCGAGCCCCGCGTCGGGCTCTGGGCTGATGGCTTGGAGCCTGGAGCCTGTTTCCGATTCTGTGTCTCCCTCTCTCTCTGCCCCTCCCCCGTTCATACTTTGTCTCTCTCTGTCCCAAAAATAAATAAACGTTCAAAAAAAATTTTTTTTTAAATAAAATAAAATAGAAATCTAGAAACTTCCTAGGACAAACATAAAGTCTGCAAGTAATTTCAAATTCTATATTTTATATGGAAACTCAATTACCACCAGAAATATGGTGGCAAAGATGTTGTTACTATCCCCATTTCACATGTAAGAACACTGAAACTCAGAGAAAAACCAGACCAATCCACAACACTACTAACTTGGAGGTCTGGGAAACAATCTGAAGTTTTTTTTGTTTTTTTTTATTTCAAGTTTTCAACCATTTTCCCTCCAACAATAGGCCTTTGCAGAAGCCAATTTACTTGTGTAATATGCTTTTCTTACAACACATTAAATCTCAATTTAATATTGAACTCAATTGGTTCATCACTTTATTTAACACAATGTTAGTGTCTATGAATATGTGCTACATTATATCCACATTCTACAAAACACATGCACAGGGAATAATTAATTAATGAAGGAAACTTTTAAATATAAGTATAAGTACAACTGCAAAAACACTTTTAAGTGTTGGAGTCTTGCTTACAGGCCATGAGGGTCTTTAGTCATTAAGATATTGAGTGTCATACTAATACTTTTATATGAAAACATCCTTAGACATAACCCAATAAAAATCAGGCAGGCTTTCTCTGATCTCTTCAGTCTTTAATGATGCATTTCTGCTCTGAGTTTGAGGTTAAGGCATAATTCAACAGCTAATTAGATGTGGTCTTTGATCTCTCACTTGTGTTTCATAACTGTCTCATCTCCCTGACTAGATTTTAACTTCTTTGGGAGAAGATATCCCCACAATCTCTTCTTTTGAATCCTGGAGATTACTTAACATCCAACCTTGTACACATCAGGAGATGAGTACAAATATTTATTTTTTATCAGATCATAATAAAAATGTTTCTTTAGTGATCTTTTTAAGTTACCAGAAACAGAAGATAAAGTATGAGCTTTTAAAATCATGTTCCTTGGTTTCTACTCTTCTGTCATTCAATCTGCAGCTTACTATATGATGTAAACATACATGGTCTGTCTATGATAAAACATTTTATACAAAAAGTCTTATCAGCCTGGGCCTATAACTTAATATAAATTAGTTTTTCCTACTTGCATGAGAAATCAGGCTTATAATGAGAATGCATATCCAGTGTACCTGCAAAGAAAATTCTTTGATATGCTGTAGAGCAAATAGGAACTGCAATTTCATTTAGAAGTTTGCAAGTGGCTTATGTTCAAAGAGAATAAGCCAGGAAAAGTGAGCCTGATTTTCCTTCACTGCTGACTGCTAAACTGAATCAAGTAAGATCCTTTCCATTTCAAGTTATGGAACACACAACTCAAACTGCTTTAATACACTGGTTTATCCACATTGCTGAAAAGTCCAGAAGTAGAGTCAGTTTCATGCATTTGATTAGGACTCCTCCTCTTCCTTTCCCCTGCAATTCTCTCGGCTCTGTCCTATTCTAATACAGAATTTATTCTCAAGCAGGCTTCTATCACTATAGCAAAATTACCGTGGACTTTTAGGCATGATATATGCATCATCACAATGTTTTTTTCTCCATCAAATATAATAAAGTTAAACCGATTACATTATGTTTCAGTTAATACCTGGGCATGAGAAAAAACCACGGGAGTATTTCATCGGTGATGGAATTATCTGTGATTAATTTTTACATATTAAAAATCAATCCTAGGGGCGCCTGGGTGGCGCAGTCGGTTAAGCGTCCGACTTCAGCCAGGTCACGATCTCGCGGTCCGTGAGTTCGAGCCCCGCGTCAGGCTCTGGGCTGATGGCTCAGAGCCTGGAGCCTGTTTCCGGTTCTGTGTCTCCCTCTCTCTCTGCCCCTCCCCCGTTCATGCTCTGTCTCTCTCTGTCCCAAAAAAATAAATAAACGTTGAAAAAAAATTAAAAAAAAAAAATCAATCCTAAACTGATGCCCACTTCAATTCCTACCACGAGTCATAAGAACAATGCTGGGGAGAAAAATCACAATGAATTCTGTAAGAAATAGAATTGATTGTTTCCTTATAAAGGTCCTACTTTTAGTTTCATATAGGTTATTATTAACCTCACCCATAATGATACTTTGAATACCAAAGAATAACTCAGAGGCATGGGCACACTGGATGTCAGGCTTCAATTGTGAAGTGTTCATGATAACGTCGGCACTATCTCCCTAATAACTGTGACCTCATCAATAATAGGAACATTTTGAGAATTCAATTAGTGTAGTGGTGCTTGGGTGGTGCAGCCAATTGAGCCTCTGACTCTTGATCTGGGCTCAGGTCATGATCTCATAGTTTGTGAGTTCAAGCCCCACATCGGGCTCTGTGCTGATGGTGTGGAGCCTGCTTGGGATTCTCTCTCTCCTCTCAGTCTCTCCCCTACTTGTGTTTCTCTCTCTCTCTCTCTCTCTCTCTCTCTCTCTCTCTCTCTCTCCTCAAAGTAAATAAATAAACTCTTTCACGTTTAGGAAACCCACATATCTCAGTTCGTGGAAAATGTTGCAGTTTCTCTATACTTCCTGAAGCACAGATTCCTGCTTCCACAGACTCCATTCTACCCAACTCTCACCGTCTCTTTCAATTTCTCCCTCTTCAATGAATTAATTCCAGAATCAAACATGCTTTTCTTCTTCACATTGAAAACTAAATTATGGTTCTCTCCCCATTACCTCCAGCTACTGACTCCTTTCTTTGTTCCATCCAATGCTTGTCTGTGGTCACTGATTTTTAATTTTATTTCACCTGTTTGAACCCTTGCATACAAAACCACTGTCCTCCAGTATTCCACTGACACTATAAAAACCAAGGTCAGCAATTTTTCTAAGTTGCTGATTCCAATGTTCCATTTTCAGTTATCCTAGTTAACCTAGAAGCAGCATTTGACAAATTTCATTATTCATCCTTGAAACGCATCCTTGGCTTCTTGGACATTGTTCCCTTTTGATTTTTCCTTTCTCATGCTCTTCCTTCACTTTGCAGAAAATTAGGTATTTTCTAATTGCCCCAACCCCCTGTATGTTGATGTATGTATGTTGATGTGAACTTGGGCCCACTTCACAAATACTTCCATTTCTTTTTCCTATACTTATTCTCTAGGTGATCTCATCTAGCCCCTTAACTTTAAATATCATCTATATGCTAATGACTTCAACACTTATATCTAGAGCCAGAGCCTTATTCCTGAATTTCAAGCACATAAATTCAGCTGCTAACATCAATCTTTAGATGTCTAAATTTCTGATCTCCTCACCTCCCTACACCTGCCCTTCCCATAGTCCATCCCTAAGTCAATAAATGGGAACTTAATTCTTTTACAGTCCCATCTATCAGCAAACCCTGGCAGTCCCATAGTCTAAATTGAGCCAGTAACGGTTTTGAATGCCATTACAAATATATATATAGAGATACATATATATAGAGATACATATATATATATCTATATATACATATATATAGATACATATATGTATATTTATATGTATCTCTCTCTCTCTCATATATATAAATAATATGGTCCTTTAGCTCCATAAAGTTTGTGCTTAAATGTCACATTTGAGTGAAGCTTTCTTTCCTTTACATATGACAATTATTACATCTGAAAACTGAAAGATTTTTCTTTTTTTTTTTTTTCCATTTAGTATTGATTTCTCTTGACTAGAATGTAAATTCAATGAGGAAATTTTTTTTTTCCCTATTTTACCCCTTCTCTATCCTAGTGCCACAATAATGTCTGGCATATGGTAGTTTGTCAATAAGTATTTTTGAATCAATATATGATTATTTATCTTCAATGTCATTTGATACTTAATCAAATACTCCTTTAGAAGCTTTTTAATTTTTTTTTTTGGAAATTTGTTGTGAGAAGTTCCTTGTAAATTGCTGACTCTGTAATTCTGCAGCTCAGAATACAAAACAACGAACAAAATAGATGCTCTATTAATGTATGAAGAAGGTAGGAGAGAAATGGAATTGAGGAGAAAAGTAAGGATAGGAAGAAATTATTCTGAAATAGGAAATAGGTCATTTCTGATTGCTTAAATCCACTACAATATTAGTTATTTGTTGTCACAGAATAACCCAAATTATCCTGACTGGTACATCACTTTAAAATTTTCATAGCCCTTTTATGTAAATGGTCAATGTGATCATGATTAGTACATTGAGGGTAATATGACTATACTATTTATTATCTAAACTGGGATACTTTGGGGTCCTCAGAGTACTAAAATAATTACAGTTATATATTTTTTGAAATATTTATTTTTTGACTGAAAATGTGTTATGTTGGTAGGCTTATATAATAGTTCTGCTTAAAAATTATCTTCAGAAATAGTTATTTCCAAAAAATAAAATGTCAGCAAATATAAAGACAAAACATCAAAATAAATGGTATATTAACATCTCATCATATAATATTAAAATTTAAAAACAACAGAATAATTATACTTGGCACATAATCATGAAGTTTATTTTCTTAGCTTTGTCTTTTTAATACTATATTTTTTAAATGAATTTTTTTCAATATGGTCTCAATAAATTTTCATTTTCATAAAATTATCTTAAATCTACTTCAAAATTGAAACTTAGGTTTAAAGATTTTGAAATTGTCATCAAATTTCAGTTGGCTTCTGTGTTAGTTCAGTTCCTTCTAGAAGATCCCAATATGGATTTATATTATACCTGAAAAACTATGGAGGATAAAGGAAAGAAAGACCAAGACTTGGTAGGAAAAGTCTCAAGACCACAATGCTGGTCTGACATCTGTGATATCAGGAAGATACTATAGAAAGAGCTGAGGGCTGGGAAAATGTAGGCTAGGCTGCTATGGCATCCATAAGCAAAAATTACTCTTTGTATAGAAAGGACCCAGCTCCAGCGCCTCCATCATGCTCGGTTATTGGCTGATGTCTTAGTCTCCTCAGACTTCTTTATTTTTTAATGTTTTTATTTATTTTTTGATTGAGAGAGAGAGAGAGAGAGAGAGAGAGAGAGAGAGAGAGACAGTGAGCTAACAGGGGAGGGGCAAAGAGAGCAGGACAGAGAGAATCCCAAGTAGGTTCCACACAGTTCTCAACACAGAGACCAATTTGGGGCTGGAACCCACAAACCATCGGATCATGACCTGAGCTGAAATGGAGTTGGACACTTAACTGACTGAGCCACCCAGGCACCCCATTCTTCTCAGACTTCTATAACCGAGTACCACATACTGGTCAGCTTAAACAATACAAATTTATTTCTCATAGTTCTGGAGGCTGAGAAGTCCAAGATCAATATGCTGGCCAATTTGATTCCTGGTCAGAGCTCTCTTTTCCGCTTGCACATGGCCACCATCTTGCTGTGTTCTCAAATGGCAGAAGGAGAGAGAGAAAGCAAGTTCCCTGGTGTCTCTTCTAAGGACACTACTTCTTTTTTTTTTATTATTATTTTTAATGTTTATTTTTGAGATGGAGAGAGAGACACACAAACAGACTGCAAGTCGGTGGGGGGGGGGGGTGCAGAGAGAGAGGGAGACACAGAATCTGAAGCAGGCTCCAGGCTGTCAGCACAGAGCCTGATGTGGGGCTCAAACTCACAAACCACTAGATCATGGCCCAAGCCGAAGTCAGACGCTCAACCAACTGAGCCACCCAGGCGCCCTTAAGGACACTACTTCTAAGGACACCATCCTTTTGACCTCATTTAACTCCTCCTTAGAGCTCCTATCTTGAAATACAGTCACATTGGAGATTAGTGCTTCAATATATGAATTTGGGGATACAATTCAGTCCGTTACAGCTGGGCTGATCTCAGAAGAAATATACTTCATCATGAATGCCACAGCAGATCTTCAGGTGGTAGCTGGAAGATATAAGACAACTACTCTCCTTGCAGCAATTTCTCTGAAAAAAAAATATATGAGCAGCCACAACTCCTCTTTTGGTAAATCTTTCCATGGAAAGCCAATATACTCAATGGAAAATACTCTAAATTCAATTTTTATATTAAAATGTATAAATATTTTACCCCTAAAATACCCACAGTTAATATTATTTGTCTCCATTAAAAATAACTTTCTTTGGAGCATTTGAGTGGCTCAGTTGGTTAAGAGTCTGTCTCTTGATTCCATCTCAAGTTATGATCTCATGGTTCATGGGTCCGAGTCCTGTGTTGGGCTCTACACTGACAGTGCAGAGCCTGCTTGAGATTTTCTCTCCCTCTCTCTCTCAAAATAAATAAGTAAGTAAACTTAAAAAATAAAAGTACATTTCTTTTACTAATATATTATAAAACATAAAAAAATAATTTATTTGATGAGTTTATCAAAATTAGATATGCAAAATCATAGGCATTTCCAATTTTATTCTATAATGATGAAGAAAGAAATGTATGCAATTAAAAATAAGACTTCCATCAAAGATATTTTCCATAGGTTAAGATATCCAAAGTACATTTATGGAATTACAAAAATAAATCTCATACATAATTTCAGTTACCAATTAATTTTTGGTTTCTACCTTGATATTTTAACAATATTCTTCAATGTCTTTTTATTTGCAAGTTTTGTTTTAACAATTGCACAGTGCCTGACTCATTGAATGATTAAAGACCTTCAACTGATTTTAACCAAAATGCAAATCAAATTTAAAAGACATATTAAAATGTTCAGTATCATTGCAGGACACTGAAGGTATAAAATCTTCTAAGTTCCACTTAAAAGTTCCTCTAATAGTCAAACATCTTTAAAATCTAATTGGTGATAAGCAGCAAAGAAAGCACATGCTTTCATGCAGATATATTATTTTGTTTCAACATCATCCATGTTTCAAAAAATGTGCATTTCTGTTATTCTGTATGTGTAGTACTCTAATATTTGTCAGTTTTGACAACCACACCATCTATTTTGATAGGTAGTATATCACAGCTTGTTTGGAGACAATTATGAATTATATGTACAGCTCAATCAATTCAAAGTACACTTATGCTCCATAGAATTCTTAATTCATTAAAGACACTGATCTTTGCCATAACTTCTTCAAGCAAAAAGAAAAAAAAAAAAGGATTTTTACTATCACTGTTAAAGCAAAAAAAAAAAAAAAAAGTAACAGAACTTACAATAGTATTTGAAATGGTAATGGAGGCTTCACCTTCAATAGAATGAAATCTGAATATCTTTTCTTTGATTGGATAGAAAATTAAATCATTGTGTTTAATTAACTGATATTTTGTTCCAAGCATGTAATGACACTGATATAAAATGGATAGTATTTAGTTTTTTGAGAAACTAAATTCTTCTAGTAATGTAGCAAAAATATTCATGCATATCAACCCAACTTGTTATATGTGTATAAGAAACTTGGGAACTACCAAATTTAACTTAGAAGAACAGTTTCTGATCAAAATAAAAGGCCATGTTTTCCATACTGATGTAAAAACAATTTATGGGATTAAATCTTCCTTGGGCACTGTCTTCTTTAACTTTTGAACTCAGAACTATTACTTCCTCATTATATTTGTTTCTTTTGAATTGCACGTGTTCAGCAACATCCCTATGATCCCCATGGTATAGATGGTAAAGAGCAACATATTTTATGCAAGTTCCATGTTTAACATTCCTTGTGTTGTGTAAGTTGTGCGCTGCTATATTCACTGCCTTTATATTTCATCAAAAATATTTTTATTTCTATTTAACTCATTACTGCTGAAAAGATCATTGCAAAATTTGAAAAGAAATTGTTACCAAGAATACAATAAATAGTTGTTGATCTACACCACACAATATGTGGCAAAAATAACTTTAGCAAGAGAGTTCGGACTATTCTCCATGGCAAAACAGCTTGGTCCCTATCTCTTGCACATATGTCATGAGTACTGAAGCTATGATTTTCCACGTTTACCACTGTGCCCATTAATTGGCAGCATTCCTGCATCAGTCAAGCCAAGCATGGACCACAGCACAATTGGCTGGTGCAGTGGCAAAAAGGCAGGAACACCAGATCAAATACCTCCCCTACTACCACCCAGACAAGGAGATAGCTGACTATCTGTTTGTGTCTGAATTCATTTCATTCGGGAGTATATTACATGCAGTCCTGAACAGGAGGTATTGGTTATATTACATCTGGAAAGAAGTCAGGAAAAGAGAGGGAGGTATCTCAGTTTTGTTTTCTTTGGTTTTTCACATGTAACCACACATCGAAATGAGTTCTCTCTTCAAAACACATGCATTCCACACAAGCACTGGACAACACCACAGCAGAAGCTGGAAGGACAAACTGGAAGGTGCCCAAATTTGTCCTGTTTAATACTTTACAGCAAATAGTAATAATCCTTCTTTAAAATATGAAGGAGTTAGAATAAGGGCCAGGTATGAGGCCTAAACCAAACGATGTAGGCCTTTTACCTTAGATTACTGTGGTAGTAATTGTTTTAGGCTACCCTTTATTTTCACCTTTTTTTAGTCATCTTCTGATAACAAATCCAACCCATCTCTTGAATCACATGTGTAAGCGTGGGACCCAGGCCTACCCAATCACAATACCCAGGAATGATGATGTGATCCAGGCTGAGGCAACCAGTCAAGTGTGAAACTCCCAACTATTGTTATTGCCAAAAACTGTCCCTCTCCCCAGTGTCATGAGGCTGATGACCCTCTTCCTCACCACATG
The DNA here is from genome assembly GCF_014898765.1 of Herpailurus yagouaroundi. NCBI lineage: Eukaryota > Metazoa > Chordata > Mammalia > Carnivora > Felidae > Herpailurus > Herpailurus yagouaroundi. The sequence goes on along the minus strand of NW_024412376.1, from coordinate 138,822,319 downwards.
CAAGGAACAAAGCTGAGTGGTGGAGGGAGAGACAGAGACAAAAAAGGGATTGAGCAAATCGACAATACTGAGCCCTAGGTTCACTCTTGACTGACCCCAGCTCTATGGCAATTCTCAGGGAAGAGAAAGAGTCATATACAATTTTCTTTTTTTTTTTAATTTTTTTTTTTACTTAAAAGTAACACATAAATACAAATGGATATCTATCATTCCTGATTCTCAAGTAAAGATACTAAAAAATAGAAATGTTAAGTGACACGTGCCCATCTGGTTAAGGGAAGAAAAAAAAGATTCTAGCATACATCCTTTGTAACCTGAATTTATATAAAGGGATCACTGCTTTCTACTTCATACAATTTATAAAACTACATGCATAAAACTAAAAGAAATAGGTCAGTTCTTATAATAAAAAGATAAATTCTGGGGTGCCTTGGTGGCTCAGTCGGTTGAGGGTCTGACTTTGGCTCAGGTCATGATCTCATGGTCCATGAGTTTGAGCCCCACGTCAGGCTCCGGGCTGACAGCTCAGAGCCTGGAACCTGTTTCAGATTCTGTGTCTCTTCTGCCCCTCCCCCCTCATGCTCTGTCTCTTTCTCTCTGTCAAAAATAAACATTAAAAAAAAAATTTTAAATAAATAAATAAATTCGCCAAACTTTAAAATTACTTTAAAATAAGATAATAGCTTTATGATAAAACACTAATATTTTAGATCTTATTAATCCTTGAATGTCTTTCTATAACCTTCTTAAAATAAATGTGCTTCAAATATATTACCTATTACATTACACCTCTTCCAGTCTAGCACATTGTTGCTATTAGAGAAGTAACAAAGTCAAATCTTTAGCAAAATAACTTGCTTATGACTAGTCATACTATTTTGAAATTCTAGCCTATCCTAGGTCGTTCTTTTACACTAGTTGATCTTTTCTCATCTCCCAGATTCAGTGCTATAACAAAGAGTAGTGAGCCCCAGTAGTTATGAATTATGAGTGAATAAGTATAACTCTCTCATTAACAATTGTTCAACGGATCCTATCATTTTAACTAGGCTGCATTAGATTATAATTAATGTCAAGGGAATTTTCTTTTGTTGTTTAAGTTTATTTATTTTGAGACAGAGAGAAAGTGAGCAGAGAAGGGGCAGAGAGAGAGGGAGAGAGAATCCCAAGCAGGCTCCGTGCTGTCAGCGCAGAGCTCAACGTGGGGCTCCATCTCATGAACCATGAGATCATGACCTGAGTCGATATTAGGAGTCAGATGCTTAAACAACTGAGGTACCCAGGTGCCCCAGGAATTCTTGACAGAGAAAACAAATCACTGAGGTCATCTGGAAGAGACTGTTCACATATGAATAAGGTCTGTTCCTTTACTGTGACAATGGTGGGAATCTCTGGGGGTTCATTATATGGCTAAAACTGGAAACTTTTAACACATTTTTAAACCAGTATTTCCCCATTTTCCATCCTCCCAATCAGTATTATAGTCTTTGAGTTACTGCGCACCACCAGTAATGGGAAAACTTCCCAAAAAGTGAAGCATGGTTAAGGATGCATCCCTGGTTCATCATACATAGATCCTGTGCTGCCTGATTGTTTCATCTCACAGAGCAGCTTAGCTCACTCAATGGTGATGGCACCAGTATGCCATCGTGACAAGGATCATGAGGCCATATCTAATCTCAAAAGGAAGTGTGCCATGAGTGAATGGAAATGTTACTCTGGAAAAAGGAGGAAGGGAATAATAAGATGACTGCTATGTACTCTCCCTGTGGGACTCACTTTTTCTGCCATGTTTCCACATGTAGAATTCTGATCTAGGGTGTTTCAGCATACTGAGATAGGGGGAGACACTCATAAAGCCAAGGCTTAATTAACCTATTGATTCTCAGAATTGAAAGTCTAACACTTGCTGCAAATGTGTACTTGTCAAATGTTGGATTAGCACCAGACATCATTCCATTGGGTGTTTTCCGAAAATGAGATGTAGGAATGGATTTCAGACTGGCTGAATCCTGGATTGGTTAAGGGATATTTTTAGTACTTTTTTTAGATATTTCAAAGTACCTAAATCACTTCATTTAATTCGCATACTTTCATGTCATTGGTAAATGGCAAATTGGATTTGAACCCCATTCTATCAGGCTCCAAATCTGCTTGACTCTTTTCTCTATACTGGATTCAAATTCAATGATGTAAGAGTCCCAAAACCATATAATGTTAGAGGAAGGAAGATAATGTAAATATGCAATGTTGGCCTCATAGACGATAGAGATAGGACTACAAAAAATATTTAATTTTCCTTCTCACTCAACAATAAGGAAAACAATAGCACTAGTGCTCTGCTAAATAGCAAATGACATTTAGCCTCAGTATTAGGACACAATAGAAAATGGTGGATACTGTGGTAAACTGCAGCCAATAATCAGGATGTTTAAAAAAGATTCACTGGTATAAAATTTTATTTTTTTCAAGAAAAGTCAATTATTCAAATATGAAATAAAATCTCCCAGTTCTAATTAAGAATAAAATATAAATACTGTGTAGGCCAACACTGTCTGAGTCAAACAAAATACATCTGCGGACCATCTGGGACCCTCCAACTGCCAGTTTGCAACCTCTGAAAGGAAAACACACTCAGTACAGCACTTAGATTTGTGAAGTGCTATACACAGAACGAGAAGCCAAGAGAGGCTGGGATGGGAGAAGCCAGTGAAATGTTTCCAAATAAATTTATTTCTCTTCTTCCTCTTCCAGTTATTCAACAGACAGATATAAAGCATTGATGTCAACGTCTTTTATTTGTTTGTTTGTTTGTTTGTTTGTTTGTTTATTTATTAAGAATGTAAGGGAGGGGCAGAGAGAGAGGGAGAGAGAGAATCTCAAGCAGGCTCTGTGCAGTCAGCAAACAGCCCAAATGGGGGGAGGGGGCATCTCGATCTCATGAATCGGGAGCTCATCACCTGAGCTGAAATCAGGAATCAGACACTTAGCTGACTGAGCCCCTCAGATGCCTCTGACACTAACATCTTTTAAAGGGGAGTCCTGGAATCCTGTTCAAGATATTTTGTTTAATAAATTAGGAATATATGTGCTCCATTTATACATATTTTTTTAAATGTGTACTCCATGCTAAGAAGTAAAGCTAAAGACATGGTGTAGGAGCAAGATTATTCAACGCTATTAAATTTTTAGCAGTGTTATGTTAATTTTTTTAATTTTTATTTATTTTTGTGAGAGAGAGAAGCAGACTGCAAGTGGTGGAGGGAAACAGAATCTGAAGCAGGCTCCAGGCTCTGAGCTGTTAGCACAGAGCCCAATGCAGGGCTCAAATCCACGAACTGTGAGATGATGACCTGAGCCGAACTCAGGTGGCTTAATCGACTGAGCCACCCAGGCGCTTCAGCAGTGTTATTTTAAATACAGCAAAATTGTATAAATGATCTATACAACTTAATATTTCCAAGTGAACTTTAAAAGACCTGAGTGTCTTTCTTAGACTGATTGAACTAGATAGATTTATGTACATAGAGGTAAAATAACTAAATTTAAACACATGCACACACATGTGCACAGAGATACACACATACACTTACACACACACATGGTAAGGTTTCCCTCCAGTGAATTCTAAAGCATTCATTTCTTCTGACTTTCATATGGCACCACAAATATGCTACTTTTGACATTATTACATTCTGTTGATGCCTGACTATTGCCACAACTAACTTGAGTCTCTATGATAACAATAATTCAATCCAAGTCTGACTGATTCCAATAGTTATTTAACTACATGACATTGCCTCATTTACTTTTGCATCTCTTGATATAAATCTACGCATGACACATAGTAGACACTCAGTAACTATCAAAAGACTGAATAAACACATAATTACATAAATGTATGCCTCAGTGTGGAGCAAACGGGAAGATAGTATCAGTGTGAGAGGCACTATAATACAGTTGAGTGAATATAGACTTGGGGATAGATTTCTAAAATTTTAAAGTTATGAATACCAGTCTGCTTACCTATGAACTAAATGAACTCAGACAATTTACCTATCTTTTGTGAATATCTTCATAAGACTATGGTGAGGAGACCATGGAAAATGCCACATTTCAGGATGTTCTTTCTCTTTGCCTCTCCTTCTCTGTTAGTCTTTTTCTTCTAGACAATGTTATTTGTTATTAACCAATGCCTGTAATTTTATTCATAAGCTGACATTGTGAATTACTGCTAAGCCTGGTAAAGTAGTCATCTCTGTTGACTGTGAACTAGAAACATATGGTATTAACTGGGCTAAAAAGGAATGTGCAAAATCTAAACACCAAACCCCTCCATTCCCACAATCTTGCCCCTTATAATGTTCTCCCTTTAATAAAATTTCTAATGTAATCTGAAAGTCTTTAGATTCAAAATTCCAAGCAGCATCTATAGAATTCAGGTCGTATATACAGCCCTAAGTCCAGAGAATAGAAAAGGCTAAGAGACATTTACCTCTCTAGAAAGGAATTGTTCATATATATCCATCATGGAAATGCGTAGGGAACAAAAACGAGATTTCTAAACTTTGAAAATTTTATATAGTCCCAGGTCTCTGATCTCTGAAGCCCTACAGCCTCTGGAATGGGTCAAGGATCATCCTGCAAGCATTATTATAGATGAATGGACTTGTGTTCCATGGAGCTGGAACATGATGTGGTTCATTGTGGTTCACGATAAACGTGTTAGATGAAAAGAGAGAGGGAAGCGAAGAGGGAGTCAAGGAAGGATAAAGAGAGTAACTGAAGGAAGAAGGAGGGGGTAAAATAAGAAAGAAAGAAAATGTACTTATATTAATTGGTTGGATTAACCAGTACATAACATACCTTTTATAAATATTATGTTATAATGTGTCTGAGAAGAAACTTTATTTAATATACAAGATATGATACTATCTTCTAAAGCACTTAATATCAAGATACAAATGTAAATAGGATCGTGGCATAACAAAAGTAAAATCACAAAAATGATTTTCCCCTATTGTCCACAGTCTGTGTTTTGAGCACAAGCAGTAGTAGGCTCTGTGCTGTTACCAGTCTTTGAATTTATATGCTGCCAATAATGTTCATTGTAATTCTGGGCTCCAAATAATAGGTAAATGTGGGTCACAGAGTTTCATTTTTTTGAGAAAACATTTACTTTATGGTTGAAAAGTCTCCTAGGTTTAGTGAGAAATGAAGCAAACCCATATCTTGGCTCTGAATTATTTGAAAAAAAAATGTGCTTACAATCTCAAAATGGCAGAACTCTGTGACAGTGTGGAAATAAGTCAAAGAGTGCATTTCTTTTTCCTGTGAAGACAGCAAATATGTAAGGTTCACTGGTTTCAAGTTCGCTTTTATGAAAATAATATCTCAGTGCTGCTTCAGGGTTATAGTATTTAAAAGATATACTGTATGTGCAAACTGAGAGCCTGTGAGGCTTTTCAAAACATGTGTCTAAAACAGAGCTGTTTAGTTTGACGGAGCTTCAAATGCCAAGAGACTGTGTTGAATGCAAAATCAAGTTCTGAAAGTGAAGAGCAGAAAGGTAATTGGATGAGCTTGAATCCTGACAAAGTTCAGTACTGCCTTGTCTCAAGATGGCAATCAACTCATCTCAGACTCCTCTCAAGATTTTTTAAGTGGTGTTCTGGGACTTTCCCCAAAGAACTCTTTGGTGCAATACTTAAATCTGAATGGTAGATCCTTGTGTACTTTTTTTTAAATTATATGTCATCGTGTAACATATGACATCAATGAAATAATTGAATTCTCAAGTTCTAGGAGACAGAAAACATGTTGACTTCCATTAAATACATTGATTTGTGTATTTTGATAATACTCATCTATATGCTTATTGGTTAAAGCCAAATAGAAAACGTAAAAATACAGCAATCATACTCTAACCACATTTTGAATGGAGTTCAAAAAACAGAGACCTTTACTGTATTCTTCTCTCCTCTAATTCCAGCGCCTACCCCTGAGTTGGGAAAAGGTTATATTTTAATTTATATTTAGTTTGTGGAAAATGAATCAACATTTTAAAGAATCATAATTAAGTAATATCACAAACATATAAAAATCCAGGAAAACTGGATTAACATTCACAGGCATATAGGTAGTATGCAAAAAATGTGTTAAGTCTCGGGTGCCTGGGTTGTAGAGTCAGCTATGCTTCTGACTCTTGATTTAAGCTCAGGTCAGAGCCTGCTTGGAATTCTCTCTCCCTCTCTCTCTCTGCCCCTCCTTCTGCTTGTGCTTGCTCTCTCTCAAAATAAATAAATAAACTTTTTTTTTAATGTGTTAAAACTGACTCTGAAATGTGATGCAAAGGACTGCCCAGCAACCACATTTCCACATTCAATCTCTGCATTTCCAGTCTGACTTCTAAACACAGAACTACCTGACCAAGAAGTATAAAGACGTTAATGTCACTTTATATTTAAGCCTTAAATTTGCTCTGTTAGCCAAAATCAGGGTAATAAAATTTCCATATGAAAAAAAGGACAGGCCACATTGCTCTATTTAGAGGTGCCTATACTGGGAGCCATTCTCAAACTTTTCTTTTCTCCCACCAGGTCCACACTCTCTCACTGGGCTGTAAGGATATGATTCCCTAGCTCACTTACCATATAGTCCCAGGTCTCTGCTCTCTAATGCCTGTTATCTCCTGAGTCACCCCTAAGAAATATAGATCATGAACCCACATCCCGTTAGACTGAAACATGATCTGGTTCATTGTAGTACATAATAAGTGTATTGGAAGGAAAATAGAAGGAAGGGAAAGGAGAAAGAGAGAAGGAATGAAATATACTTATGTAAATTGGTTCATGCAATTACTAGAAAGCACGCTTCCCGTAATATTGTGTTTTAAAATATCTGGTAAGGAATTTAACTTTATACATAAGTAATGTACTATCCTATAAGAGTTTAAGATTAAAACTAAGAGAGATAGATAAATAGATAAATTGATTATATAGCTATAGATATAGATACAGATGATATATATAGATATATAGATATAAATACAGGTATAGATAGAGATGATATATAGATAGATGATAGATATAGATATAGATATAGATATAGATATAGATAGATACAGATATATAGATGATATATATAGATATAGATGATATATTATAAATAGATATAGATATAGATGATACAGATATAGATAGATAAAATAGGTATATACACTTTCCCATCTCTTCTGTTTATTACCCATGAGACCTTGGACAGCTTAATGTCTCTGAATGTTAGCATCCTCATAAAGCTAATAAATGTAAGAATACACATCACAAAACATTGTTGAGGGAATTAAGGAAATTCAAATATGTGAAAGAGATTCGCTGGCACATCATGGACACTCATCTTCCTGAATCTCCATAATACCGAGAATCCAACACTTTGTTTTATTCTACATCCCTAAATTTTCTCTTTATGACTTTATATAGAGACCAATTTTAATCTCAAGTCTCTGAAGCCCAATTACAAGGGGATAAAAGAAGAGGATTTTGGCTTGAAATGTAATCAAAGCTTTTAAATTACATTATAAATGGTAAAACAGTAGCAAAACCCACTCTGGCCATAGGTATCTAATCATCCTTAGAGATAACTAGATTTACCCGAGAAGTTTATCTGGTTCAATAAGGCAATTTTTCTCTGACTAAATGTAAGGAATTACATCCATTGGTAAATAATATGGGAAAAGATAAACAATTTAGGTTGAACTGCCTGATTGCTGGAGCTGTGCTCATCTTTCAATTCTCCAATTTGGTCCACTTTACAGTGCATCCCCCTTTTCTGTGGCTTATTTCCCAGCAAATGAAAGGGAAGCAGATTCTTCCCAATGTTTTCTTTTTGGGAGGCACTGCCAAAGATCAAATATCCTAATTACTTTTTTTTAAGTTTATTTATCTACTTTAAGAGAGTGAGAGAAAGAGCAAGCTGGAGAGGGGCAGAGAGAGAGAGAGAGAGAGAATCCCAAGCAGGCTCCACACTGCCAGCACTGAGTTCAGCAGGACTTGAACTCACGAACTGTAAGATCATGACCTGAGCCAAAATCTAGAGCCAGATGATTAATCCACTGACCCACCCAGGGGCCCCTCAAACATGCTAATTCCTTTTGCAAGCTGCAATTACTCTCAGCTTCTCTTCAGTTTCCCATTCCTATGTAGTCTGCTTCTATAGAAGTTTAGAATGTCTTACGTGGTCAGCTGTGAGTGGTTTTGAAGAATATTTTCTTCATATTCATCGTATAAAATGTTTTTTAAAGAAACACATTAAAATTATATTTAGGGTGTATAGGAGTATTTCTTCAGCTAAATCTGTTTCAGAGTAACTCTCCTGTATATTAGCTCTTGTAAAAATTTAAAGAAAATGAGCAGAGACACAGGCACTGGTGAAGTTCAGACTTAAATATTGGAAACAGGAGTTGACAGCACAAGACATCAGCCCTAGGACAGCCCAACACTTAATGAACTATTGACACTGATGTGCAAATAAGATTTCCAGTTTCACAATTTGAACAACAAACAAAACATTGGAAAGCCAAGATGACCCAACACCATTAGCTATCACTTTCTCTTGCTGTGGTCAAATAAAAGTATAGCAGTTTTGGAGGCTCACTATGGAGTTTGAGGTCTTAGGTATTCATTACAGCTTCACCAATCTGGCTTAGTGAAGCTGAGAAACTTTGGTCAAGTGACTTGATTCAAAACCTTAAGTACTTATCTGAAAAATTATGATGTTTATAATAGTAACTTATAAAATTGTTGTAAATATCATATTCAATTAAAGGTGTAAAGTTTTTGAACAGTGCCTTAAAAACAATCAATAAATGTTTAAATTTTAAATGGGTCGATAAATTAGAATGTCTCTTGATGAATAAGGTTAAAGTTATATCACCATTTCTAAGATGATGGTATATCTACTACTCCAACTGGAGAGTTTATGTGGAGAGTTTATATCCCTGATCCAGAGTACCATCAATCATAGCAAATGTTTGACAAGTATTCTGAAATCCTTTTTTTCTGCTCCATGGCAGAACTAGCCTATACTGGTTTCTTTGTGCAAGGTGATATGGATCAAACTGTGTTCTTCTGAAATTCATTATGTTGAAAACTTAACCCCCCGGTGCGTCAGAATGTGATCTTACTTTAAAATAGGGCCATGCAGATGTAATTAATTTAGGTGAGGTCATATTGGAGCATGCTGGGTCTTTAATTCAATATGACTGGCTTCTTTTTTTTTAATTTTTTTTTCAACGTTTATTTATTTTTGGGACAGAGAGAGACAGAGCATGAACGGGCGAGGGGCAGAGAGAGAGGGAGACACAGAATTGGAAACAGGCTCCAGGCTCTGAGCCATCAGCCCAGAGCCCGACGCGGGGCTCGAACTCACGGACAGCGAGATCGTGACCTGGCTGAAGTCGGACGCTTAACCGACTGCGCCACCCAGGCGCCCCAATATGACTGGCTTCTTAATGAAGGTACAAATTTGGACACAGGCACATAACACCAGGAGAATGCCATGGAAGATGCAGGCAGAGGTCAGGATGATGTCATCCACAAGCAAAGGAACACCACAGATTGCCAGCGAAATCACCAGAAGCGAGGCAAGGCATGGAAAAGATTCTCCCACACAGTTCCTAGAAGGAATGTACCCTGCTGATACCTCCATCTTGGACTTTTAGACTCCACAGCTGTGAGACAACAAATTAATGGTGTTTAAGCCACTCAGTGTGTGGTGTTCTGTCAGCAGTCCTACCAAATAAATACACAGGGTAAGACTTCCACCCTGATTATAAACAACTTATGTTGGTCTAGAATTATTCTGCTTTTAAAAATAAATGTCATACAGAGAAAGACAGATACCATATGTTTTCACTCTTATGTGGATCCTGAAAAACTTAACAGAAAACCATGGGGGAGGGGAAGGGGAAAAAAAAGAGAGAGGGAGAGAGCCAAACCATAAGAGACTCTTAAAAACTGAGAACAAACTGAGGGTTGATGGGGAGTGGGAGGGTGGGGTGGGTGGTTGATGGGCACTGAGGAGGGCACCTGTTGGAAGGAGCACTGGGTGCTGTATGGAAATCAATTTGACAATAAATTTCATGTTAAAAAAAAAGAAAAGAAATGAAAATAAAAATAAATGTCATATCTCTGTTCAGTTTCATTTTTAAAAGACTTTAGAAAGCATATGTATCATCCAGCGTCCCAACTGGAAAGAGTTAACAGTCTCAGCTGAGAATTTTTAATGAAGAAACTACCTATTGAGGTATGGGTGAGGCTAAAGAAACCCACGAGATGTTGAGACCCACAGGAGGAAGCAATAGCAAGAAGCTGATATCATCCCCTTCTGCCTAAAAGAGAAAGAGAAGAAAATAGAGTCAGTAAGCCTTGTTGAGTGCTGTAGCCATAAAATAAAGGCTACCAGACAGAAGCGACCATCTTAAGGAGCACAGCATGGTCAAAATTACACTGAACAGAAACACAGAGATAGGGAAAAACACTCTGATCTATAGGAGTCTTCTGTTAGCTGATGCCAGCTAGAAACCACAGGGCAAAGAGGTTCAGGTGATGTAGTCCACAGGAGTCAGCCTTCCAGGGCACACAGCAAGACAGATAAGGGCAGAGACTGGACCCGAGGGCAAATGGAGACTAATGGGAACCAGGGTCCATTATGGCAGCTTTTAACTATAAGTAACACATTGCCTGCCTAAAGGTGGCTTATGCAAACGTAATTATTTTTCTCATTAAAAAAATGTCATTAGACATAGAAAGTTCAGAACCCATTCAGCAGCTCAATAATATTAGGGCACTAGTTAAACTTCTTCAAGAGTCTCCTGATTTTCTCTCATGATCAAAGAAGACTATTGTATTTCCAAACATTACACGTGTAAGTTTAAAGCCAAGATGAAAGGGTCAGATAGCTTTATCTTTATATTTCTCTTTTACTACATATGGTAATTTTTCCCAGAAAATTTGCCCTTATATCTTGTTGGCTAGAAGTGGGTCACACAGCCACCACTAATCCAATCACTAGCAGAGAGAAATGGAATCATCATCATTGTCTTTAATTATGCATGTCTTGGGTCAGGTGCCTCTTTTTTTTTTTTTTTTTTTTTTTTAAGGGCTAGGACACCTATATAATAACAGCAAAACTGAGTTGAGCAAAACAGAAGGTGGCTCCTCAGAAAAGGCAAACATCATGCTCCCTAATTTGAAAATCCTTGGGGCCAAAGCCTCACTGAACCCACTCAGGAATGACATACTTCCCAATTCTACACTTTCTTTCCCATAGTGCTGACACCGTTTAGGCTCAGTTTTAACTGAGCCTTTACCATGGTGGCAAGGTCAACAAAACCCACTCTAGTCCTGTCTTTGTGACCAATGACCTTAGGGATCATGGAGCTTTTCCCTGCCTCTCTCTACCTGAGCTTGCTCATTACTGAGTTGAGACACAGTAGGACTTCAAGATATCATTGGCACTTTTGACATTATCATTGTTATACATAGACAAGTTGGAAAGTATGGAGTTGAGACAGCTTTTCACAATAAGAGTAGAGACTTAGTTCAAGAATTAATGTTTTTTTAAAATCAGTATTAGTGATAATAAGAAAATAGTTCTGAAATAAGTCAGAAAGCCTGTGGAGTATTACTCGGCAATCAAAAATAATGAAATTTTGCCATTCATTACTACATGGATGGAACTGGAGGGTATTATGCTAAGTGAAATTAGTCAGTCAGAGAAAGACAAATATCATATAATTTCACTCATATGAGGACTTTAAGATACAAAACAGATGAACATAAGGGAAGGGAAGCAAAAATAGGGAGGGAGACCAAAACATAAGACACTCTTAAATATGGAGAAAAAACAGAGGGTTACTGGAGGGGTTGTGGGAGAGGGGATGGGCTAAGTGGGTAAGGGGCATTAGGGAATCTACTCCTGAAATCACTGTTGCACTATATGCTAACTAACTTAGATGTAAATTTAAAAAATAAATTAAATAAACCTTTAAAAAAAAGAAAAGAAAAGAAATCCTGGTTCTAATCTCTTGTTCCACTGACCAGCAATATGAACTTCATTCAGGTAAATTCCTAAGCTCTCTGGGCTCGTTTTCTCATCTACTAGAGATATTAAGTTATTGCTAACCTTACAACTACCCCACAGAATATGTATGAGAAGTTTATGATATTGGCAACATTCTAGAAATTAAGATCTATGAATAACAGTAACTAATGTTCATTAACTTCTTGTCAATTGGCTAAATACTTTTCAAAAGGAAGGGAAGGGCAGAATTACTGATTGTATTTGCTAATGCCTTGAGTGTCTGAACCTAACCCATTGCTTTGAGGTAGTCCCCTATTCTGCTTGATGAATATCACTACGCTAATATTCCATGTCCCAGTTTCATAAAGTTCTAGTTTCATATAGCAAGCCAATCCCCTGATACCAGTAGTGGCCAGCTTGTGCAGACAGAGATGATGGTGCATACTGAAAGAGAAAGAGAAACTGCTTACTATCTTTAGAAGACCGTAGAGTCATAATTACTATCATGCAGTCACATTTCCCCCAAACCTGACAAATTCACAGTGGTCAATTTAAATCTTTAGTTTAACTGACAATGCCACCTTAACATTCTCCTATTGGATGAGAGCTAGCCGTAGAACATTTTAAATAATTGACTTATATAGGTACATTTTGAATTCTAAAAAGCTTAAACAAGTTCAAAATGTTCTCCATTAAATGTCCCTAAGGTCTCCAGGGTAAATATACCTCCATTTCTGAAAAACATATAATACTTTTAAGCTGTTAAGTTACCAGAATCCCAAAATGGTTTAAGAAGAGATATATCCTTAAAATGATCAAACAACACTAATCTCCCTGCTGAAATGACAACTGATCCCTTATTTTTACATGAAACATGCTACGTTTAAAGAAACAGGTGGGTCATTATAATATTTTCTCATGAGAAGTATACCTTAAAAATAAGGATAAAGATAACTCTAAACATAATTTGGTATATACCGTAGACACCTGAGGCTCCATCATTTTCCACAATAAGCCCAGGAATATATATACTGCATTAATGGAACATGCAGTAAATATAGTTGTACAAAGACAGGGTATCAATTTATTACATGTGCTTGTGAAACTTTGGAAATATATATTAAGCGGTGTAAACAGTATAACTCATGTAATATGCAACTGACAAAAAATTTTATTCTATTTTTTTAATGTTTGTTTTTTTTTTTTTGAGAGAGAAAGAGAAGGCATGAGCTGGGGAGGGGCAGAGAGTTAGGGAGACACAGAATCTGAAGCAGGCTCCAGGATCTGAGCTGTCAGTACAGAGCCCAACGCGGGGCTCGAACTCACAGACCACGAGATCATGACCTTAGCTGAAGTCAGATGCTTAACTGACTTGAGCTACCCAGAAGCCACAATTTTAAAATAATAAAACGTGTAATATAGTATAACTGAATTTGGACACATTTAAAAGGCTCTATGTATTCAACCTCTGCCGTAACAAATTTACTTGTACATCCATGATTAGAATGTGTGCTTCAGAAATATTTCTCAAATCCAACCTACATAAAATCTCTTCTCATCATTAACGTTATTTAGGACAAGGACTATATACATATAATTATTTGGACTCAATTTACTCACTGTAATTGTTCTTTTCAGCAATTTTTTAGAACGAAATAAAGTAGAGAGATGGTTATATGAAAAATGTCTAGGTTCCCTGGAAAAGCAATCAGACAGGCTTGTGTCATGGCCTGAGTCTGGGGGTCAAGCTATGGAATTTTCTGTAATTTCAATCATCTCCCTGGTCACTAGCGCCATTTTTGGATGATATAAACAAGAAAGATTAGAATTCAGTCTCTCGACTCTCACTTCAGAACCCTTTTCACATTATTATTAACATAGAGCTATTTTGCTCTCATCTGGAATCTCTTGACTCCTCTCCTCCTTTATCTGCAAAATGAGTGAGTATACCAGTTCAAGAAGGCAATAGCTTCTTGTCAATTATAGTAGAATCAGAACTCTCACAGTTTGTGAGATCCAGCCCTGCATCAGGCTCTGTCTTCTGCCAGCACAGAGTCTGCTTGGGATTCTCTCTCTCTTTCTCTCTTGGCCCCTCTCCCATTCATACTGCTCGTTCTCTCGCTCTCGCTCTCTCTCTCTGTCTCTCTCTCTCTCAAAATAAGTAAATAAATAAACTTAAAAAATAAATAAATAAAATCTTGCCTAAATTGAAATATGACAAAAGCAATCGTAATGAATGTTGTAACCCAATTCTTTCTTGGCCCACACAATGTGTCACTTCATATTCAAAAGTTATAGAGAGAGTAGGATTTGAATAACTTCTCATGTTATTTCTTATATAGAATGTCTCATGGGTCACCTGGGTGGCTCAGTCAGTTAAGTGTCCAGCTCTTAATTTCGGCCCAGGTCATGATCTCACGGTTTGTGAGACTGAGGTTTGTGTGACCCAGGTTGGTCTCTGAGCCAACTTAAGATTCTTTCTCTCCCTTTCTCTCTCTGCCCCTCCCCTACTTTCTCTCTCTCTCTGTCTCTGTCTCTGTCTCTGTCTCTGTCTCTCCTTCCCAAAATAAATAAATAAACATAAAAAAGAATGTTCCACAAAAAAAAAAAGATGTTTCATGACACGCAATCCATAAAAATGATGTTACCAGAATGTGCCCAAGAGGAAGAGACTGTCACTTTTCCACTTATCTCAATTATTGCCAGAAAATGCTTTGAGGAGGATTTAAGCAACTCTATTCAAATATAGAGGGACAGGCGCTGTTGTGGGGGAGAATCAGAGTATGCACCCCTGGTCTGCGATCCACACTTCAAAAAGCCTCCTTGCTTGGGCAACTGGAATAGAGAAGAAGGGTAGGGGATGGTCCCCATGCCCTCAGAGAATGTTTTACTTGAACCTCCCAAATTCTTTATCTCTATCATTCCTCCCCTTACTATACACCGTCTTTAAACTCTTTAAACATCTCTGCTGTGGGCATTCCCAAAGAAAATGCAAATGTCAGTGTTTGTTCTTTCGAATGACTCACAAATTTTACAGACGCATTGCTTACTCTTGGTGCTTTTCCTCTAGCCAGCATTGTTTGGAACTGCCTAAAATTGGAAAGTCTGTTCTCGTGATGATTGGCTCATCCTGAATCAGCTAAAGTGATCTTGTTCTCTAGCTTTCTGGGAAAAATGGGTGTGAATAAAACAATAAAGGGATGATGAGGGGTTTTGCTGTTGGCTGTACTTTGTTCTCCCATAAGTTCTTGATGTTAAAGTCATCTCTCCATCAATAGGATTGTTTTTTTTTTTTTTTTTTTTGGTTTGTTTTCAAGATTCATATGGACCAACACAATTTTTAAACTCCGCTTATCTGAAAAGATTTTATTCCTTGCAAACTGTAAACTCCTTTAATGATCCTAAGAGAACATGTGTATACTCTCTGACCTAGTCAACCTCAAATCTTATTCTTCTTCAGCACCTTCACTAATTTCCATGGACTTTAGTTAACAAATAGCTCTTAAACCCATCTATTTCCTTCCAGTTATTTGAAAACTACATGTTTTCCAAGACTATAGGAATCTAGGTTTCCTCGTGTCACCCAGAGTTAGCTAAGCCACAAGGTTAAGTCATCCAGACTGTCAAATCTGCCCAAAACTTCTGATGCCTCCTGCAAGATGTTAGGGTCCAACTACAAAATTAGAGGGTAGAGTCCACACAGATTATGCTCACTTCTGATTCCAATTGCAAGTTTAGAAAGTATATGAGTGAGAATTTTCTAGAGAAACAGGACCAATAGGATGTGTGTGTGTGTGTGGGGGGGGGGAGAGAGAGAGAGAGAGAGAGAGAGAAGTAAGAGAAAGATATTTGTTTTAAGGAATTGATTCATGCAACTGTGGAGGCATGGTAAGTCCTAAATCTTAGGATAGGCCAGTAGGCTGGGTAGCTAGGGGAGAGTTGCAGCTGGAGTCCCAGGGAAATCTGTTGAGAGAACTTATAACTCAGGGGAGGTCAGTCTTGGTTCTATTAAGACCTTCAAGGGATTGGATGAAGCTCACCCACATAATGGAGGGTATCGTCTTTACTCAAAATCCTCTGGTTTCAATGTTAATCTCCTCCAAGAAACATCTTCACAGAAACATCTAGGATAATGTTTGACTAAATATCTGTGCGCCCTGACCCAACCACATTAACACATACAACCAACCATCAGAATTTCTCAAAATCATCCTCAGGTTTGATAATTCACTAGGAAAATTCACAGAACTCAAGGCAACCTATTGTACTCATAGTTACATTTCTGTCAAGGAAAAGGATATGGAAAATCAGCCAAAGGAAGAGACACACAGGGGACAGACATTCATTGCCCACAGAATGTGTTACCCTCTCAGTATCAATGTGTGACAATCTGCAGAGTATTAACAATCCAGGAAGCTTCTTATCAGGCATGATTGATTGATTGTCCATGCAGTTGACACTCCTCACTCCTCTCTTGAGGTCAGGCTGATATTATGTGGCCCAAGTAGCCCATCATAGGGTCCTTACATCATTAGCATAAGCTATCAGATATCATCCATGGAGCTCACTATGAATAACAAGAGAGTTCTATTGCACAGCAAATTGTAAGGGATTAGAGGTTACCTGCCAGGAGCCAGGGACAAAGGCCCAGACCTCTCTTTGGGTAAGGCCAATTTACTTACTACACACTTGTTCATCTTCACCTACACTGACTCCTTTGAATCAGTTCTGTTCTTTACACCCTCCAGTCACAGAGCTGTTTCCTTCATGGTTTCCCATTTCTGTCATGACAAAATATTGTACGTAGTTGGGTTCCTAATTCTTCCGCCAGACTCATTTAGAGCTAGATTCCTCCTTCAAGCTGTGCACTGTAGTCATGCAATCTCTCTCCAGTTCCCCCACATAAACTGCTCTTCCCTCTCCTCTGCTGTTAGCTAGTACAACTACCTCTCATTTCTTACACAAAGATGTAGTTTTTTATTACATAGTTAACATTTTCTTCCCCACAAGATCCCCAGCTGCACCAGGCACATATCTTGTTGATGTTTGCTCCTCATTACATCCCAGCACTTAGCACAGTTTATCATGTAATAAATGTGAACGAATAAATGTTTACTTTAATTCACCATGAAGGGAATTATGTTCACATTGATTCAACCCCATCCCAGGAGTGTGATTCGGTGAATACATGTATTCTCCCCATCACACAATCAGCACTTATAGGTGGAGCACCTAAGTCCAGAGCTTTGTGTGACTCAAGCCTGTGGTATGCAAAACAGAGCCAATGGGGGAAGAATGTCTGGAGACGTTATGCCGCGCAGCTAGAATGAACAAAGAAGTGGGTTCTGCTATGAATGGGATTGATATCAATCTTCACTATTTCAAGAAACTGGAACTAGAAATACCCTGAGACGTTTCCGTCGGGTACCTAGAAATAAACTAATATTATTATCTCTAACTCTGATTGAAGTTTGTTTTCTGTTCAAGACCACAGAGCTAGTGAGGCACAAATTGACAATGCAACTACCACTAGGAACCCCCATGAGACTTGGGTAATGACTCGTGCTGATCGCAACGTCCTCTCATTATTTGTTCGCACACACCCTGCTGTGTCATCTTGGAACACACGTGCAGAGATGGAGAGATCCGGGCCTGCTTGCGCATTTGCTTTTTTCTCTCCAACACAGATGTTTGGCAGCGCTCAGGGGACAGGGCATCGCGCTAATACTGTGCCACGTTTATGTCTATGTTTATCTTCAAACATATCTAACTGGTTTGAAGGCATGAATTTTTTAGCCATAATTACGATTGCAGCTCTGGGTGACATTGTGGATGACTCGCTGTGTTCCTAAAAAGGTAGGAAAATTCGCTTCTGAGAATTAGTGAGTGAACATAATGGTTCTAGAAGTAACAATATGCATCATAAAGAATCCAAATCAATATATTTATGGCAGAAGTTGATGTGTTTGTTGCTGCTGTCTTCCAAGTAAACAGGAAAAGATCAGAATTGAAATAAACAGCTAACGTTTGCATGAGAGCCAGAAATTTTAGATGCACAGGTTCTTCCTAAAGATAACAAAAAATAGAGAATTTGAGAAACTATACAGTGAATTCATCAGCTGGTAGAAAATAGATTGGATTGTTAAGATGTCAAGACACCCTGAAACACACTGCTACCTGAATTTCCTATTATCTTGGAGTTTCAGAATGCCTAATGTTTGAAACTCTTCTCAAGGAGGAAAGGGCACAGAAATAAACTGGGGATAGGCAAAAAATAATAAAAATAAAAATTAGGTATACAAGATCTTTGGGGTTAGACTGGGTCTAAGTAGGTACATTTCAGAATGGCTGAAATTTTTATCTTTGATAGTAAATGACACTAATGTATGCCACATGCCTATTACGTGCCAAGCACTGACTAGGTGTGTAAGAATTTCCTCTTATTTCCTTATTTTGTGAAAGAAAAATCTAAGCATGAAAATACTGAGTAACCTATCCAAATATTCAAAACTTGTAATAAATAAAAATGTAAAATAGCAAAAATATTTATTCTAATCTTTCAAAATATAAGTCTACCTAAATTATAACCTGTGAATTGTCCTGCCTCTATATAACAAAATATTTGTAACCTCAGTACTCAGAGTTATGCCTGGTATATTTATTATACGCACACAATATTTGCTGAATCAATGAATACATAAAATTAAGAACAGGAAAGAATAATAGAAAACAATATGTGAAGGAAGGGCTTAAGCTTTTGTTGGTAACATAGAGTCATCATTAAAATATCCTTGAAATCAGAATCCCTGTTATGCTTTTCCCTTCAAATTTCTATGTATAATTGGTATCAGCTTGGAAAATTTTAACCAAACTTCATAGGCCTATCTAGAGTTGAGTGAAAAATAAGAGAGTGTTTGTGGATGAATGCATATCAGTCAGCATGAATCTCTGTATCATTGTTTAGACATCTCATTGCCTTATTTTTCTTCTTCTTCTTTTTTTTTTTTTAACTTCCTGACTTTGAATTATATTAGGGGAACTGCTAGATGTCTGTTTCTGGGTTTTTCCAGTTTTTGTTTTTATAGGTTTTCTTACATTAAACAATGTCTGTCCTTTATTTCCCTTCTAAAAAGTAAGTCATCCAAAGGAGGACAAGTATATATCTGTAGGTGAATGCAAACACAATTTTATTTTTTATTATTTATATATTTTTTTCTTATGGCTAGAATCGTGTTCAGCTGTAGAAATGGATCTTTATGCTTCTCATTCTATTCCCCTCTCTCTCTTCCTCTCTCTCCCTTCCCATTTCCCCACACACACAGTGTCAGCTCTGTAATCGAAAATTAGAGATAGCACAATATCTGAACAGAAAAAAGATGGCAATCTCTGGACCTCTGTGTCATAGTTCACCATCCTACTCTTTCTCCCAATAAAATTTCCTTACCAGTGCCCTGTTCAGAAGGGTTTTCCCCACTGACTCATGTGTCAACTCGCACTAAGTTATAAATTAATGATATCATTTGTAATTTAAATTAGTTCATGGATGTCTTAACCTTTGCCACTTAATTTAGTTCATAGCTATCTTAACCCGAAGAAGTGGCTAATGTGACATTCCCAAGAAGATTAAAGTCTAAAGGAAAAGTCAGAGGATTAAACAATGGATCAGAAAGAAGATGAGTTAGATGAACCCAACTCTATCCGAAGAAATACCTTTCCAAGTAAGCAAAGATGTCTCAGAAAATGGCATCTGTCAAAACATCTGAGGCTGGCACTTGTGTTTTCTGATAACCCTAGTTCTTTTGCTTTTCCTCTAAAGTTTTAAAATGTTTTTTTTCTTTCCATTTCTGGAGTCCGTTATGAATCATTTTGTAGATCAAAGAAGAAAGGGAAAAGCTGTCAGCAGTTTGTCAAATATATTAGAAAGTATAGAAATTCTCAAGATATGCATCAGTCTAAGGAGTCTAGAAAATTACCTCTCAAAAGTAACTGCTTATAAGTGAATATTTGCCTTCCTAAATCACCAAGAACCAACTTTATTGAATCATTTGAAGCAGCTCTTCATTTTATTTCCTGTTGATCAGAATTTCATTAAGCTCTTCTTTTAATGCTCCATGACTTTGTTTGCTCTGGATTTATATTACTCAACCATATCCCTTAAGCTTAATTAAGTTTGTTTGTTCATGCTTTGAGCATTTTTCTCTGTTCTGCAGCAAAAGTAGGTAAAAATCAAGGGACACTCATTCATCTGTGAAGCTGTCAGTCCATCATAACTTGAATATTGATTTGGGGTGAGGTTGTGACATTCCCTAGGTAAGCATGTCAAGTCTGTTGCCAGAGAGCTCTCTGGTTAATTGAATATGATGTCTGTATGGGAAGTGATGAAGTATGTCAGTGATGTGTAAGTGTTCTCTCGCACTGTGAATCCAGTAGAGGGTAAGGATATTCCATCGTGTACTGACCAAACTCCATGCTCCTTGTCTTATTACTTTAGTATTTTTTCTGTTAAGGACCTGAGAGCAATGCAGTTATTCATCCAAGAGATGATTATGCATTAAAAAACTTGAAGCATGAAATATCAGATGGGGATAGTCATAAATGATTTGCCACATGAGTAATAATTTTAATTTGGTCTAAATTTGCAGTGTAGTTTTACTCATCTGTAATATGGGAGTAATGATCAGCCTTCCTGTCATTAATGACTTCTCAGCAGTGTTGTAAAGATTAATTTATATTCTTCAATGGCTTTTCAAATGAAAAGTGCTGTGTAAATGTTAGTTTCTAAAGCATAGCCCTTCCTGGCCAGAGCTAGCTTAGTCTCTGATTAATGTCTAAAATGTTGCATGAGAAATAAAATTTTGCTTGGACAATCACAAAGAAATATTTTTTTTTAGTTAGTTTAAGAGAAAGAACAACTTACAATTAAGCAATGTTACATGCTAATTGTATCTCAATTAAAAAAAAGAGAGGTACAGTTTTCAATACTCTAACAAAAATAAAACACAAAGGTTAGTTACATCATTTTAAAAAATGTATTATCTAGATTCACCACTCTGTCATTTATAGGTTTCTGATAGAGAAAAAAAAAATCACTGGCTTACCACCTAATAAATTGCATTGTATTACACTGGTAAGTCATACAAATTAGCCTAAAACCATTTCTTTCCATAATACATGCAAAAATATTCTAAGGTAACATTTTGTAGAGTCTGGATTTCTCAAGGTTTCATTTGGCTCAAATATACATTTAAATGATTGGTCACTAAGGCCTCTGGCTATTTCATATCTGGCAAAATTATAAGGTACAGATTCTCATAAATATGAATAAAAACAGGAGAAGCAATTTCTCCATGTGTTAGAACCTCTGATTAAGCATTAATGCTGGTATGCAGCTAAGTAACAGACTGGGTATTAAGAGGCTGCAACATCCACAGTCTACTCTCCAGCTCCTTCCATGAAGGAAAGAATGTCGGCTAAGTTTTCTGCTCCCTTGTCAGTTTTGCTTCTGTGAAAATATCTTCTTCTGATTTTCACCCTATTGCTCTAGCTACACATTGCTTTTCAGGGTTTGTTTTTGTTTCTGTTTTTGTTTTTTCCTAGATCTTGCTCCAAATGAATGAATTTTAAAAACTTTTTCTTGGCATGTAATGTTCAACCTCCATAATACCCACAAACTGCTTCAACATCTCCACTGGCATGACCCATACACGTTGTAAACTCAACACCAAAAATAGTGAACCCAAGTGCTTTCTTCCAGCTGTCTGTGCCCTACCCCAGTGAGTGACAACATTATCTAAGTAGGGGGTACACTAAGTTCTTACCAGGAACACACCAAGACGTCCTGGAGTAATATTTTGACTAAATTTTTACTGAACATGCTCTGTCTACCAAGCAGTGTGTGAGGTAATGAGCAGAATGAAACCAGCCTCTCTTCTCAGGTAGCTTACAGTCTAATGGGAGAGATAGATTTTAATGAAATAAGGATAATGGCTAGTCAAGACAAGGACATCAATGGGATTCTGTGACAGCATGTAAAACTATGCCATCTGGGAATGACTTCATAAGGAAGTAATGACTGAGCTTATATCTGAAGACAAAAAATAGCATGAAGGAGAACAGTGGGAAAGGTTGGATGAGGAGGGCATTTTGGAAAGAGGAAGGAGGGTATTCCCTCTTCCCCATGAAATCAGACCCAAATCATGGAACTCCAGGCCAACTCTCTCTCTTAAATATCACTCTCTGCTGCCATTCTCAACTTCCACTGCTACATTTTTCACTTTCTACCATCATTACATCACTACTTTTTATTGTCTTCCTTTGTTGTTTTGTTTTGTTTTGTTTTTTTTGAGAGAGAGAGAGAGAGAGAGAGAGAGCATGTGCCCATGAGCGGGAAGGGGTAGAAGGAGACAGAAAGAGGCAATCTTAAGCAGATTCCATGCCCAGCATGAAGCCCAGCATGGGATTCAATCTCACAACAGCAAGATCATGACCTATGCCAAAATCAAGAGTCTGATGCTTAAGTGACTGAGCCACCCAGGCACCCCATATCACTACTTCAGTATGCAGGCACTATGGACGGAATGTGTCCTCAAATTCATCTGTTGAAACCCTGTCCCCAGTATAATATTATAAGGAGGTGGGGCTTTGGGGAGGTAATTAGGATTAGATAAGGTTGTGAAGGTGGAGCCCTCATGAATGGGATTAGTACCTTTATAAGACTCACAAGAGAGCTTGCATCCCATCTCTGCCCATTTGGGGGGAACAATGAGAAGTAGGCAGTCTGAAACTCAAAGGCTCTCAGAAGAATTCAACCATGTGACATCCTGATCTCACACTTCCAGCTTCAGAACAGTAATAAATAAATTTCTATATTAGCCACCTGGTCTATAGTACTTTGTTATATTAGTCCAGACCAAGACAGCAGGCCACCAACATTTATATATTCTCAAAATCTCTCACATCTTTAATAACTCCTCAAAAGTCTCTTTTCAAAACCCAGTCAGGTCCTCATAAACTCTCAAATGTCTTTCTCCCTTCATTTCTCTTCTGAAATTTTTGTTATCTTGTGCCATAAATTCTCTCTTCTGTAGTGAAAGTCCTGATAGCCTCTCAATCTTTCAAACTTCTCCAGGTGTCTTTGTTTTTCGGTTTTGCTTTTTTTTTTTTTTTTTTTTTTTTAGTTATCAGAGTGTACAAAATTCTTCATGGAGCTAATGGAGAATAAGGAAAGTGAAAGGGAAATTTCAAATATTTTTCATTTATTTTCTTTCTTCTTCTCGGTGGAGAAGACACAATTATTGGTAGTTTTATCTCTTATTGGGGCCCTAATTTAGATTTGTATCTTCTCCACTATATATCATGACTTGGAAAATATTCATTTTCATTTACAACAAGCTTACCAGTCTTATTTTATGACAAATAGGAAAAGACATTTTATTATAACACATATTTTAACCTTCTTTCGAATATATCGTTGGTATGGTAGACCTGAGGAGAAAATACAGAATTCAAGAATGAATTACTCTTTCTAAGAAAGTGGGACATAGGGGCACCTGGGTGGCTCAGTCGGTTGAGCGTCTGACTTCGCCTCAGGTCATGATCTCGCGGTGTGTGAGTTCAAGCCCCACATCGGGCTCTGTGCTGACAGCTTGGAGCCTGGAGCCTGCCTTGGATTCTGTGTCTCCCTCTCTCTCTGCCCCTCCCCTGCTCATGCTCTGTCTCTGTCTCAAAAATAAATAAAAACATTTAAAAATTTTTTTTTAAAAAGTGGGATATAATTCTTCACTGTAACATTATACAACAGCATAATTTTATCTTACCCCAACCTATACTCTCCATTTGCTATGTTAATATTCTGACATATTTTTTGAAAAGCAATTTTGTGTTCTTTCAGGAAGGATACCTGACAAGTCAGAAGCAACTCTGATTATACCCTCCTGCTTCTAAGTATTCCAAATTCATGGGAGTCAGCAGTATTCTGAAATTCAGCTAGAAAGAGAGCACAAATTTGATAATTCTTATCATCTATACTCTCTCACTTAATTTTCTAATAACCCAGTAGGATGTTTTAGTATTTTTATTTTATAAGACAAAATTAAAATACATAGAAAATAAGAAATTTGTTCTAGAATACATTTTCAGTGGAAGAATTCAATATCTGAATTAGATATTAGAGTTCATTTCTGTTCTGATGTTGAGTTATTCTAAGTTTGCTCAACACCCACTTTGAGAGTCATCCAAATTGGTAGCCAGCTGGTAAATTTTCTTTACCCTTTCAAGTATCCTACTTATGGACCACCCACTTCTATCTTTCTGGGTCAATATCTCTACTAAGTAGTTCAAGTTCAACAATTCTTCCACCAGCATCAGGTCCTCCAATCCATGTAGTGTTGTTCAATAACCTTTCACATTCCACTTCTATCCATGTCTGGTTAAATTCCATACCCATCATTATACCCAATATGGCAGAGACAACTAGAGGTCAACCAAAAGTTAATTCTACTCTTCGAGATAAATGGATAGCTAAAAAGACAGTATCCAGCCAGTAATTACCATACCCAGGCATGCTGGAAGCAGGTATAGTCATAAGATTAATTTTTCCCAATAGAATGTGAGTGGATGTGATGTGTGCTACTGCCAGTATGCTTTCTAAAAATCGGACTTGTTTTCTAGGCCTTCTAGAAAAGCTTTTAAGTTAAAGCTTTAGGGCATAATGGGGCACCTGAGTGGCTCAATTGGTCAAGTATCAGACTACGGCTCAGATCATGATCTTCTGGTTTGTGAGACTGAGCCCCACACTGGGATCTGTGCTAACAGTTCAGAGCTTGGAGCTTGCTTCCGTTTCTGTGTCTCTCCCTCTCTCTGCCCCTCCCATGCTCATGCTGTGTCTCTCTCTGGCTCTCAATAATAAATAAACATTAAAAAAATTAAAACTCTATAGGGCATAGCAAAGCCACAAAAAGGCAATGTGAGTTCCTAAATCACCTAAGGAAAAGATACCCACCAACCTGATATGTGTGTAAGAAATACATCTATTTTATGTTGAACCATTACAATTTGAATCCATTTTTACGATAATTTAGACTGTCCCAAATAATAATACATATGGATGCCTGGCCTAACACCCTCAGACATACTGGTTTGGCTGGTTCGGTCTACCTCTCTGCTTACTCACTACTGGAACTGAGCAATGAACCACAGCTCAAAGGAAAACTAAACTTAAAAAATTTGTAAACATGGAGGAGCCAAGATGGCAGAACAACATGGAAGTTTTTTGTGTGTCTTGCATCCATGAAATACAGCCAGACCAGCACTAAACCATCCTGCACACCTAGAAACTGATCTGAGGATTAACACAACAATCTGCACAACCTGAACCACAGAATTCAACAGGTATGCAGCATGGAGAGGTGAACTGGGGGAGAGAGAATCCCACAGATGGCAGGGAGCTATTTTTGCGTGCAGAGAGAAGATGGAGATGGGAATTAGGAAGAGAGAATATGGCAAAAGCACCCCTCCCCCAAAGCAGCTAGAGAAAAAGTGGAAAAGTGGAAACAGCCGCAAGGACTGAACTAAAAAGGGAGAAAGGAGAAAGGAGGGGGTTTAAATTCCATTAAGAGTATAAATAGGGGAAGCTGAAACTCTGCAGCTCGACACCTGGTGGTGCTCTGGTGGGAAGGGCAAATCCCCAGGAGCAGAGTGGAGTCTGGGTTCTTCAGGCAGGGAGGGGCGGTTCCCCTGCTGGAAGAACGCCTGGAAGGGGCTGTGTGGGTCCCCCAAAGGCCTCAGTGGACCCAGGAGAACAACCACATTTGCTGGTGCTGGAACAAGGTCGCTGGGGGTGAAGCCTGATGCCAGATGTGTGTTGTGATTTGCCATAATCCCTGAAAAGCTGCTGCTACACAATCGCGTGAACTTTTTGGGGGGGGGAGGGAGTGGGCTGGCACCCAGCTGCAGTTTCTGGGTGTCAGTAGCAGCACGGTCCCATGAATATTCCTGGGTGGTCTGGCACCCAACCAGTGCTCTGCAAGACCCTCCTGCAGAGGGGCAGAACAGGTCAAAGCTGCATCCCTCAGAAATAAGGGGTCAGGAAAAACAGCCGATTCTGAGATAAAACTCAGAGGGATGTTATGCCCGGGGCCTGGTCACAGACAGCTAAAAGCAAGGAGTGGACAGAAGCAGAAGACAAAGGACGGGTGCGCGATTGCTGATCAGGGAGAACAGAGTTCTGATACGAGAGAATGGGTAGCTGAGTGACACCATTTTCACTGCTCCCGCGCATGCATATAAGCACCTACAAGCACCACAACATTCCACACCAGTAAGCTAAGCAGCACCATCAAGTGGAGAATGGAACCATTACACCAGGCTGTGCCCAATGAGGCCAACCTCGCTCTTCAGGAACACCAGTCTCTCTGCCTTCTTAATGTATGGACTATAAAGTGCTTCATAGTTTGACTTCTAGGGGAAAACGAATTAATTTCAGCCTGTTCACCTGTCCATCTATTCAATTTTCTTTTTTTTTATTTTTTCCTTTTTTCTATTTTTCATTTCTTTCATTTTTCTTTAAAACAAAAATAGAAAAAAACTCATTTTTATTTTCAATTTTTATTTAAAATATTTTTCTTTAATTTTTTTCTATTATATTTTTTACTTTTGTGTAAATTTTTTAAAATTCTATTTTACTTCAATCATTTCATTACACTCTACTTCAGTGTGTTCATTTCTTCAAATTTTTCAAACGATTTCCTTTTTTTTTCCTTTCCCCTTTTTTCTCTAATCTATCAAGCCCCTTTCAACACCCAGAACAAAACGCAACTAGGATATAGCATCATTTATTAGATTTGTGTGTATGTGTGTATTTAATTTTTTATTTTTAATATTTTTTTAATTTTAATTTTTTACCTCATTAATTCTTTTTCTCCCTTCAAAATGACAAAATGAAGGAATTCACCACAAAAGAAAGAGCAGGAAGAAACAATAGCCAGGGACTTAACCAACACTGATACAAGCAAGATGTCTGGACCAGAATTTAGAATCACGATAATAAGAATACTAGCTGAAGTCAAAAATAGATTAGAATCCATTTCTGTGGAGATAAAAGAAATAAAAGCTAGTCAGGATGAAATAAAAAATGCTATAAATTAGCTGCAATCTCGAATGGAAGCCACAGAGGCAATGATGGACGAGGCAGAAAAGAGAATCAGCAATATAGAGGACAAACTTACGGAGAATGATGAAGCAGAAAAAGAGGGAGATTAAGGCAAAAGAGCACGATTTAAGAATTAGAGAAAACAGTGACTCATTAAAAAGGAACAACATCAGAATCATAGGGGTCCCAGAAGAGGAAGAAAGAGAAATAGGGATAAAAAGGTTATGTGAGCAAATGATAGCAGAAAAATACCTAAATTTGGGAAAGACACAGACATCAAAATCCAGGAAGCACACAGGACTCCAATTAGAGGAAACAAAAACCAACCATCAACAAGGCATATCATAGTCAAATTCACAAAATACTCAGGAAAGGAGAGAATCTGAAAGCAGCAAGGGAAAAAAATCCTTAACCTACAAAGGAAGATAGATCAGGTTTGCAGCAGACCTATCCACAGAAATTTGGCAGGCCATAAAGGAGTGGCTGGATATATTCAATGTGCTGAATCAGAAAAATATGCAGCCAAGAATTCTTTATCCAGCAAAGCTGTCATTCAAAATAGAAGGAGAGATAAAAAGTTTCCCAGACAAGCAAAAATTAAAGCAGTTTGTGACCACTAAACCAGACTGCAAGAAATTTTAAGGATGCTCTCAACTGGAAGAAAAGATGAAAAAAAAACAAAAAACAAAAACAAATAAAGACCAAAAAAACAAAAACAAAGACTAGAAAGGACCAGAGAACACCACCAGAAACTCCAACTCTACAAGCATCATAATGGCAATAAATTCATATCTTTCAGTATTCACTCTAAATGTCAGTGTACTCAATGCTCCAATCAAAAGACATAGGGTAACAGAATGGATAAGAAAACATGATCCATCTATATGCTGTTTACAAGGGACCCACTTTAAACCTAAAGACACCTTCAGTTTGAAAGTAAGGGGATGGAGAACCATCTATCATGCTAATGGTAAACAAAAGAAAGCTGGAATAGCCATACGTATATCAGACAATCTAGATTTCAAAATAAAGACTGTAACAAGAGATGAAGAAGGCCATTATATCATAATTAAGGTGTCTATCCACCAAGAAGACCTAACAATTGTAAACATTTATGTGCCAAATGTGGAGCACTCAAATACATAAATCAGTTAATCACAAACATACAGAAACTCGTGGATAGTAATACCATAATAGTAGGAGACTTCAACACCCCTCTCACAGCAACAGACAGATCGTCTAAAAATATCAGCAAGGAAACAGTGGCTTTGAATGACAGACTGGACCAGATGGACTTAACAGATATATTCAGAACATTTCAACCTAAAGCAGTGAAATATACATTCTTCTCCAGTACACATGGAACATTCTCCAGAATAGACCACGTGCTGGGACACAAATCAGCCCTCAACAAGTACGAAAGAATTGAGATCATACCATGCATATTTTCAGACCACAAGGCTATGAAACTTGAAATCAACCACAAGAAAAAATTTGTAAAGGTAACAAATACTTGGAGACTAAAGAACATCCTACTAAAGACTGAATGGGCTAACCAAGAAGATAAAGAGGAAATTAACAAGTTCATGAACCCAATGAAAATGATAACACCACAATCCAAAACCTCTGGGACGCAGCAAAGGCAGTTATAAGAGGAAAGTATATAGCAATCCAGGCCTTCCTAAAGAAGGCAGAAAGATCTCAGATACACAACCTATCTTTATACCTTGAAGAGCTGGAAAAAGAAGAGTAAATAAAACCCAAAACCACCATAAGACAGGAAACAATAAAGATTAGAGCAGAAATTAATGCTATCAAAACTAAAAACAAAAACAAAAACAAAAACAAACAGTAGAACACATCAATGAAACCAGAAGCTGGTTCTTTGAAAGAATTAACAAAATTGATAAATCACTAGCCAGTTTGATCAAAAATAAAAAGGAAAGGACCAAATAAATAAAATCAAGAATGAAAGAGGAGAGATCACAACCAACATAACAGAAATAAAAACAATAATAAGAGAATATTATGAGCAATTATATACCAATAAAATGGGCAATCTGGAAGAATGGACAAATTCCTAGAAACATATACACTACCAAAACTGAAGCAGGAAGAAATAGAAAATTTGGACAGACCCATAAACAGTAAGGAAATCAAATTAGTAATAAAAAATCTCCCAAACAACCAGATTCCAGGGCCAGATGGCTTTCCAGGGGAAATCTACCAAACCTTTAAAGAAGAGTTAACACCTATTCTCTTGAAACTGTTCTTAAAAATAGAAATGGAAGGAAAACTTCCAAACTCTTTCTACAAAGTCAGCATTACCTTGATTCCAAAACCAGACAGAGACCCCACTAAAAAGGAGAACTATAGACCAATTTCCCTGATGAACATGGATGCAAAAATCCTCAACAAGATATTAGCCAACCGGATCCAACACTACATTAAAAAAATTATTCACCACGACCAAGTGGGATTTATACCTGGGATGCAGGGCTGGTTGAATATCCCCAAAACAATCAATGTGATTCATCACATCAATAAAAGAAAGGACAAGAACCACATGATCTTCTCAAAAGATGCAGAGAAAGCATTTGACAAAATACAGCATTCTTTCTTGATAAAAACCCTCAAGAAAGTAGGGATAGAAGGATCATATCTGAAGATCATGAAAGCCATATATGAAAGACCCAACATTAGTATCATCCTTAATGGGGAAAAACTGAGAACTTTCCCCCTAATGTCAGGAACAAGACAGGGATGTCCACTCTCGACACTGTTATTCAACATAGTATTGGAAGTCTTAGCCTCTGCGATCAGACAACACAAAGAAATAAATGGCATCCAAATAGGCAAGGAGGAGATCAAACTTTTACTCTTCACAGATGACATGATTCTCTATATGGAAAACCCTGAAGATTCCACCAAAAAACTTTTAGAACTGATTCCTGAATTCAGCAAAGTTGCAGGATATAAAATCAATGCACAGAAATCAGTTGCATTCTTATACACCAGCAATGAAGCAACAGAAAGAGAAATGAAGGAATCAATCCCATTTACAATTACACCTAAAACCATAAAATACCTAAGAATAAATCTAACCAAAGAGGTGAAAAATCTATATGCTGAAAACTGTAGAAAGCTTATGAAAGAAATTGAAGAAGAGACAAAAAATGGAAAAAGATTCCGTGCTCCTGGATAGGAAGACTAAATATTAAAATGTAGATACTACCCAAAGCAATCTACATATTCAATGCAATCCCTATCAAAATAACACCAGCATTCTTCACAGAGCTACAACAAATAATCCTAAAATTTGTATGGAACCAGACAAGACCCCAAATAACCAAAGCAACCTTGAAAAAGAAAAAGCAGGAGGCATCACAATCCCAACTTCAAGCTTTACTAAAAAGCTATAATCATCAAGACAGTATGGTCCTGGCACAAAAACAGACACTCAGATAAATGGAACAGAATAGAAAACCCAGAAATGGACCTACAAACATATGGCCAACTAATCTTTGACAAAGCAGGAAAGAATATCCAATGGAATAAAGAGTCTCTTCAGCAAGTGGTGCTGGGAAAACTGGACAGCGACATGCAGAAGAATGAACCTGTAATAAAGTGGACCACTTTCTTACACCATACACAAAAATAAACTCAAAGTGTGTGAAAGACCTGAATGCAAGACAGGAAGCCATCAAAATCCTTGAGGAGAAAATAGGCAAAAACCTCTTTGATTTTACCCACAGCAACTTCTTACTCAACACATCTCCTGAGGCATGGGAAACAAAAGCAAAAATGAACTACTGGGGCATCATCAAAATAAAAAGCTTCTGCACAGTGAAGGAAACCATCAGCAAAACTAAAAGGCAACCGAAGGAATGGGAGAAGATATTTGCAAATGACTTATCAGATAAAGGGTTAGTATCCAAAATCTGTAATGAACTTATCAAACTCAACACCCAAAAAAACAAATAATCCAGTGAAGAAATGGGCAAGAGAAATGAATTGACATTTCTCCAAAGAAGACATCCAGATGGCCAACTGACACATGAAAAAATGCCCAACATCACTCATCATCAGGGAAATACAAATCAAAACCACAATGAGATACCACCTTACACCTGTCAGAATGGCTAACATTAACAACTCAGGCAACAGCAGATGTTGGTGAGGATGCGAAGAGGATTTCTTTTGCATTTTTGGTGGCAATGCAAGCTAGTGCAGCCAGTCTGGAAAACAGTATGGAGGTTCCTCAAAAACTTAAAAATAGAACTAACCTACGACCCAGCAATTGCACTACTAGGTATTTATCCAAGGGATACAGGTATGCTGTTTCGAAGGGACACATGCACCCCCATGTTTATAGCAGCACTATCAATGATAGCCAAAGTATGGAAAGAGCCCAAATGTCCATCGATGGATGAATGGATCAAGAAGATGTGATATATAAATACAATGGAGTATTATTCGGCAATCAAAAATAATGAAATCATGCCATTTGCAACTACGTGTATGGAACTGGAGGGTATTAAGCTAAGCGAAATTAGTCAGAAAAAGACAAATATCATATGGCTTCACTCATATGAGGACTTTAAGACACAGAACAGATGAACATAAGGCAGGGGAGGCAAAAATAACATAAAAACAGGGAGGGGACCAAACATAAGAGACTCTTAAACATAGAGAACAAACTGAGGGTTGCTGGAGGAGTTGTGGGAGGTGGGATGGGCTAAATGGGTAAGGGGCATTGAGGAATCTATTCCTGAAATCATTGTTGCACTATATGCTAACTAATTTGGATGTAAATTTAAAAAATAAAATTAAAAAAGATAAAAAAATTAAAAAAGTTTTTTAAACATCATGTTACATTATATTTTCTTATATTTGTGAAATCAAATTTTACATTGTGAAATAGCAAATGAATTCTAAGTCTCAGTGCTAGCCCAAATACTATGCATTTCTCTGGTCATTACATTCTCCTACCTATTGTGGTGACTCTCTGATACTCTCTCTATTCTCTACATCCAAAGCTATTTCCTTCTTTCTAAATTTCACCTGATGATCTTTTTCTTATTTTACGAACAAATGAAACTATTGATCGGGAGTTGCCACATCTTCCCACCACCAAACCCACCAGCCTGCTTACATTTGTGCCCAGACTTACTCTTCCTTCCCTCTTTGTTGGAACTTTCATTCTCCTACCTAACCAACTCACCAAATCATCCATATTCCTGCCCTATTCAATGTCACTCATGGATCATGAATCATACTTTTCCCCTTCCACCTGAGGAACTCATTAAAAATGTATATGTATATATACACACACATATATATATATGTATATATACATACACACACACACACCTATTATAAATTATACACATATTATAAATACACATACCATTAAATGTAAATATATATACATAAGTATAAAAATGCATATATTATAAATTATATTTAGTATATATCATAATATGTTAATTAAATATGCATATACAAATTACTTCACACCTAAAAAATTAATTTCCTTTATCCTTCATTCTCCTTCACCTACTTCAATCTTCTGTTCCCTTTCATAGTACAACTCATCCAGTTCCATTCTTCTCATTTTTTTCTTGAAACCACACCAATTAAGATATTTATCTCCACCTCCTAGAATTGCTGTTATCAAGGTCACCCATGACATCTCTGTTGGTTAAATTCAGTGTTCGGTTTTTAATCCACTTCTCCCTTAATTTAGCATCTATATTTAATCACCCCAATATTTTACATTGCCTTTTTCTCTATTGATTTCTGGGATACCATTCTCCTTCAGCATTTTTTTATTCATTTCACTGGATGCTGCTTCTTATTTTCCTTTCTTTTGCCCTCATCCTTGTTCTGATTTCTATGTATTAGATCAGGAATTAGACATTAGACATTTTATTTATCTACACTAGATTCTCAGGTTATCTTAGTTTATTTAGTCCCTTGCATTTAACTACCAATTCAATGCTTTGAAATATTCAAATTTGTATCTTCAGTCAAGGTCTGTCTCCTGAAGTCTGCTCCCTTCTTTTCTTCTCCTTAACATAGAATATGCATAATTGTTAATTTTTAAATTTATTTTGTGCACAAAACAATTCAACTTTTGCTACAATCTGCTCAGTCTTTGCTATCCCAGTAAATGGCAACTTCATGTATCTACTTGTCTAGGTAAAATTCTTCTCTCTTTACCACATCTAATCTCCATTATATCGGTAAATTCTGTTTACTTTACTTTAAATAGTTGCTGAGGAGTGCCTGGGTGGCTCAATCCATTGACCTTCTGACTTTGGCTCAGGTCATGATTTCACGGTTTGTGGGTTCAAGACCCGTGTGGGGTCCTGTGCTGACAACTCAGAGCCTGGAGCCTGCTTTGGATTCTATGTCTTCCTCACTCTCTGTCTCTGTCTCTCAGAAATAAATAAACGTTAAAAAAAAAAAAAGTTAAAATAGTTGCTGTTAAGGACACCTCTCACCACTTTCAGTGCTACCACCCTGGCCCAGGACAACATCAACCCTTCCCTACTTTGTTACATGTACCTTCCTAACTAGTCTCCTTGATTCCATCCTTGCCTCCTTTAGGCCACAAATATTGTCAAAATTTAAATCAGATCATATTCTTCCCTTGCTTGAAACTTTCCAGGACTTACAATCTCACTCATGAAAAAGCCAAAACATTTTAAAAGTCCTACATGGACTAGTACCCTTTATTACCATGAATTCATTGTCTATGTCTCTCCTTCCCCACAATTTAACTCCAGTGTCTCTGGTTCAGGTTATTGCCATGCTGTCAGTATACTTGGACATGTTGCAATGTCTGGGATTTTACACTTACTATTTTTTCCTCCCAGAATGCCTTCCCAGGATATTTATGTGGCGTGGGACCCAATTTCCTACAAATATCAATAAAATGTAAACACTCAGATACTTTTCCTGACCACCCTATAAAGAGAACACTCTACCATTTGCTTTTACTTTGTCCTTCTCCATATATATATATATATATATATATATATATATGACTCTATATATGTATATAAAACACTATAACAGTGTTATATGTAAGATAGCATGACACTATATATGTATATAAAACACTATAACAGTGTTGAATACAATATATCATAACATAGTATATAACACTAAACACCATTGTCCCTTAACAGTTCTTTTCTCCACACTGTTTTCTCCACACTACTTTATAAGACTTATGGCAGCAAGGACTTTGTATACTCTCATCATTCTTATATTTTCAACCCTTAGAATAGTGTCTTACATGGAGGAGGTTCAAAATAAATATTTATGGAATGAATTAGCAATCTTCCCAAATGCATTATGGATACATTAGAAACAGTATTAATAGGGGCACCTGGGTGGCTCAGTCGGCTGGGTGTCCAACTTCAGCTCAGGTCATGATCTCACGGTCCGTGAGTTCGAGCCCCGCATCAGGCTCTGTGCTGACAGCTCAGAGCCTGGAACCTGCTTCAGATTCTGTGTCTCCCTCTCTCTCTACCCCACCACTGCTCACACTCTGTCTCTCTCTCTCTCTCTCTCTCAAAAATAAACATTAAGAAATAGTACTAATAACCATGGACCGTGAACTAAGTAAAGGGAGTTTGCAAGACTTTTACAAACTGCTGTCTCTCTCCAACTACACTTAAATATTACCTCAGATCCTTTGGCTGGGGGAAAATTCTGACAAAGGTCTCCTGATTCTGATTTAATAATCTCTCCCCCAGATTTTTGAAATTCTTTCGTTTCTAGCAGCTCCAAATGGCATAATTGCTTTCACAGAGCTTCGCAGCCACCCAAGACCTATTTTTGACAATTAGTAACACAAGATGAGTTACAAGACTGCAGTTAGTGTGACAGTTCAGAGTGAATGCTTGATGCAGTAAAACTCTCCTGGGAAGATGTAGGTGGATGATGGATAGACTCCAACTGCGAAGAAACTACTCTACAGTAAACTACTGAAAACAGAACGATCAGAACTGACCCTAAGCATCCCTGAAGCTCCAGTATAAACCAAGAAGTAAAGTTTGAGAAGGTGGATCTATGTAAGTGTGCTTACTATAACACTTACAATTCTCTGTATAAAACACAGGTGGACAAGAAGTATAATTTTGTATTTATCTCTGAATTTAACTCCTAACACAAAGCCCCACTTTACCATTTGGCTGAAATTAATCTCATTATTTTGGGGGATCTTCATCTTCCTTAAAGCTTTTTCCAGTATCTGGAGCCTTTCTGTAATGGAAAGGTATGGGATGGAGATGATTGAATTGATCAATCAAATTTATTATATTTATTCAATGCAATCTGCCAATAAGTTAAATCTTCCTCTGTGGTGACCTGTCCATTTTCTCACAATTGTACCTTTTTAAGTTGTATAGCTTTTTAATCAATCTGATAAATAGGTAACTTTTTTCTGTTTTGGTAAAAAATTTAAAGTGTTGGATATAGTCCTTTCCAACTCCCACTTCCCTGATGTTCTTGAACAAGTGGAGTTTATTTGCTGTATACAAAATATCTTACTCAGTTGTCTGCCCATATACACTATGTTCTACAACATTCTTGTCATTCTTGTGTGCTTGAGACTCATTTTGCTGCTTCTGTACTTTCTGGGAATTCTTTGAAGGTGTCTAAAATCCTGTCTTCCTAAGTGTATCACAAAATCATAGACTCTCGGGGATTCTACTCTGTTCTTCCATCCAAAAATCCTATAGGATTTGCCAAGTTCTTGTTTCACCTCCAACTCTTTTGCAACTCCCAAACCAGAAACCTTTACAAATCTCAGGGACAGGAAGTTCTGCTCTAAAGTCATCTTTAGATGTATTTTTCCCCAAATGCATTATCTTTGCCTAGAATTCTTTGTTTCCCACTCTTTCCACTCCCACCCTTAAAAAAAAAAAATCCATGCTTTCATTCCTTGAGACAGTAAGTATTATCCTAAAGTGGTCAAAGGATGGATGGTGGAAAGTGGCAAAGGGCAAAAGAAAATATGAGGAACAAAAACAAGGAATAGAAATAATATTTTAAAACTTAGGTTAGTCAAAATTATAAATACAGCAAGTAGAATGGTAGTTGCCTGAAGCTGAGCAGGGAAGGGAGGATGGGGTTTTCTTTAATGGGGACAGAGTTTCAGTTTTACAAGATGAAGATTCCTGGAGATGAGTGGTGGTGACGGCTGCACCATATTCTGAATGTATTTAAGATCACTGAACTGTGTACTTAAAAATGGTTAATGTTTGGGGCGCCTGAGTGGCTCAGTCGGTTAAGTGACTGACTTCGGCTCAGGTCATGATCTCACAGTTTGTGGGTTCAAGCCCCGCGACAGGCTCTGTGATGACAGCTCAGAACCTGAAGCCTGCCTCGGATTCTGTGTCTCCCTCTCTCTCTCTGCCCTTACCCCACTCATATTCTCTCTCTGTCTCAAAAATAAACTTTAAAATAAATAAACTAATTAATTAAAAAATGGTTAATGTTTGAGTATTTACTTTTGAAAAAACATATTGGCCAAAGGTAGATCTGACAAAGACAGGGATGTTGAAAGCTCATTTGCAAGAGCAAATTGACCTTAAAACAGTATAATACAAAATGCTTTACTGTGATCCCCACATTAACACTTTTTGTCTCTTCTACTGTAATCTTGGAGCATTATTATCATACCCCTCCAAGTGCCCCCCACTCCATAAAGCACTGCCTCTGAATGTTGTCACACTTAGGGTGTCATTGATATGGAAACTTAAGAAGTTATTCTTCCCTGAAGGTTGGCATAGCTAAAGACAGGGTCCTAAAGTAAAGGCAGGAACTTGAGACTATGGGCATGTCAGTGGACAAAACAAGCTTAAGGACTAGAGGATGCCCTCTTTCTCTATGTATCAATTATACTACACTGTTTAAGCCTGCTTACTTTATTAGCCATGGGGAGACACTAAGATAGAAGGGCAAAATGGAAAAAAAAATTAAAATGGTATGTTTGATGTTAGGTGTATCTTACCATAATAAAAAAAAATGGGAAAAAGCATCATGTTGTTACATAGAGGAATAGAGAACATATACCAGTGATACCTGACTTCTTAATAACCTAATATCTCCTTAAATGTTGCCTTCACATACAGTCACTTTTCTTGCAACTCCATCCCTGGCACATGCACACACACACACACTCAGTTAACAATCTCTACAGTAAATCAATGAATTCTTTTAAAAATGCTATATTAATGTGGAAATGGATATCAATAGTCTACATATCCTCAGAAGGGATATAAATCATTGATATAATAAGAGGGTCATATGGGAAGGATTTAAAGATGAGATATTACAGAAGAGTAGTGGGTAGGCCAGTTGAGATACTTTGATATAGACAGGCTGTACAGATTATAGTATGCAGGCTTAAAACATCAAACAGAATCTAAGTGTGAAAGGAATTAGCTAAAAATGAAAAATTCTGAAAATTTTGAAAAATTCTAGTTTTCAGTTCTAAACCTTCTAAACCCCAAACTTGACAGGAAGGCTGTATCTTCAATTACTGGTTCAATGCATTTTCATGTGAGAGGGTTTCCCCTGGTTTATGAACTCTCCCCGCATGCCCTACCAACACCCTCACCACACCCACGACCCTGCCACATACACTTGGGCACCAAAAGACAATGGAAGACATAAGCTGAGTTTGGTGGGAAGTTGAAAAGGCAGGTGGAATTTTGGAAAGGAAGCAGAGAGGAAATGGGAGATCTGGGTGATCTCTAGTATTAGTGGACATCAAGAAAATGTTTAAGCAAATAAAAAGAAAAAAACAAATCAGGGAGCATGGAATTTTTCAAGAAACTTTTTGAAACTGAAAGAAAAATAGCAAGGAGTTAAAAGAAAAAAAAACAAAAAACAAGTGGTGATTGTTCTGATTTTCATGCTAGGATTTAAATTTAGCTTTTAAAATTTTCCTGCTCTAACAGTTTCGACATTTAAAAAAACTAAAGAACTTTTACAAAGTTAGATATTTGCCGTTGCATTTAAGGCACTCTGTGTGTTCAGTAAATGGAATAATGCCATTAAGTTCCCTTCACAGACATGCAATTTTATCCTTTTACTGCAGGATCTTAATACAGTGAGTGCTTCAGGGAGGACAAGTCAGAGCTGAGAGCCCAGTAAAGAGTTCTCAAATCCTTACAGTTGAGCCTGAATTTTAATATTGTGTCATTAAGAAAATGATGCTCAATTAGGATGACATTTACCCTCTCTTATTTTGTTTTTACAAGACCCATCTCTCAAAAGTTTCCACCCATAAAATATATCCTTTTAGTTAGAAAAGTGTTTAAAAATTAATACCTGAAAACTGGCATTTTATCATATTACTTTCATTATATGACACAACCAGCGCTGTTGCTAGGCAACTAACTATGGCTTTTGGAAAACTGCATACTTTATAACAGATTACTTTAGAGGCCCGTTTTCAAAACAAATAGAATAGTGTTATCTAAAAGCATCTTGTGAAATTCTTGTGAAATGGCTTTTTTAAAAAGTCAGCATCTCCAAAAGCGAGGAGGAGATGCCCGTATCATATAGGTACTATAGTTTTCACTTAATAAGATGGGAAATTGAGAGAGGGAGAAAAAGAGAAAGAGACAGAGACCTCAGATTCATTTACAAGTACCCAAACTGCTAATGAAAATGTTAAATATTTAATTTTCACTCAAGTATTTCTATGGTGAGGCAAAACTATAATTATTTATAAAAAATGAACTGTATATATATACATATATATGTATATATACATACATATATATGTATATGTATATACACATATATGTATATGTATATACACATATACATATATATATGTATATACATATATATGTATATACATAGAGAGAGAGAGAGAGAGAGAGAGAGAGAGAGAGAGAGAGAGAGAAACTTGAAATACTTAAAAATAAAGTGAATTGCTAGAGCCCTGGTTATGTCTACTGGTTTCCTAACAGCTCTCTCTCTTATATACAGAAATGATTATCAAACTTGAAAGAAACCATTTTTGGTGACTAGCACTAGTCAGCAATGATTTAATTTAGTATGGAAAGGATTATTGCATTGAGTAGAAGTTCAGAATACAGAACATCTAAAGTCTTTTTAAGCTATTTTCTATGACTCCATAAAATGTTGTATTTTATTCTTGAACAGAATTTTTTTTTTCAACGTTTATTTATTTTTGGGACAGAGAGAGACAGAGCATGAACGGGGGAGGGGCAGAGAGAGAGGGAGACACAGAATTGGAAACAGGCTCCAGGCTCTGAGCCATCAGCCCAGAGCCTGACGCGGGGCTCGAACTCACGGACCGCGAGATCGTGACCTGGCTGAAGTCGGACGCTTAACCGACTGCGCCACCCAGGCGCCCCCAGAATTTTTTAAAGAATAAGATGATATATGTTAGCTCTAGAGATTCTGGGTAATATAGAAATGCATAAAAGAAAAGATTATTTGCTCAAATTAAAAATAAAAAAAAATAAATACTGGTATTAATATTTTAGCATATCTTATTAGGCATTTTTTCCAATGTGTATTGTTTTAATTCAGATTAATTTTTGTTTTTACTTTTCTATGGACCAA
>NW_024412376.1:138764887-138782360 GCF_014898765.1 Herpailurus yagouaroundi | reverse complement strand
TATATATATATATATATATAAATATATATATACACACACATATATATATGTGTGTGTGTATATATATATATGTATATATATATATATAGTTTTATAGTTTACCTTTTCCAGCTAATGTTATACTGTGAACATTTTTCCATATTTAACTTCTTTGAAATATATTATTAAATAAGTGAGTGACAGCCTACCATATGGCTGTAACATGATTCATTTAAGTTCTTTCTACTATAGTGGAATATTCCACCAAGATTTCATTATTATAAATAATGTTGCAATGAATGTCCTTATTCATAAATCATGATCCACAACTCTCTTGATTTCCTTAGGGTAGGAGGCTAGAAGTGAATTTACTGAGTCAAAGGGTACACATGATTTTA
This sequence comes from Herpailurus yagouaroundi, assembly GCF_014898765.1. Lineage (NCBI taxonomy): Eukaryota > Metazoa > Chordata > Mammalia > Carnivora > Felidae > Herpailurus > Herpailurus yagouaroundi. Next base: position 138,781,983 of record NW_024412376.1, on the reverse strand, counting down.
TGACTGCAAATACACATTTTTCATTATTTCTAAGCAAAAAAAAAAAGGCTACTTTCTTTTAAAAAAATCTGCCAACAATGAATAAGAATTGATAATACAACTTAATTGACATTGGATAATACTAACTTGAACATTATATCATTTGTGAAAGAAAATTCAATTGTATTTTGTGCTTTTGGTGAAATTGAATAATTGTTTATTTCCATTTTTATTTCTTCTTTTGTCTATTTGGGTTCTTTATTTTTCAGTTAAAGAATTCATTCTTTTATTTTTCTTATCAATTTCATAAATTTTTAGTCTACATCTATTGGGGTGACTAATTTCAGAGAATTAGGATCAACTTGGACTCTTTTTGGTGTAGTAAAATAGAAGTTACAGGATATTGAAAAATGGACAGTCTAAGCTTTTTATCCTATGTCAGAGACAGCTATCTATTGGAGGCTATCTAGCCAAGAATTATATTTCAGGAAATATGTTTTAAGAAATTCTGCATGCTTCCTTAGTTCTTCTAATGGAGACATCCCCATTCTTCCATCCTGCCAGTTGCATGTTCTAGATGAAGCCCTACGGGATGGCAGAGCCAGCCATAAGATAGAAAGAATTCTGGTGTTTGTATCACCAAATGGAGTTGCCTACCAAAAAAGAGCAACATTCTTGGGTTGTCATTTGTGTGAGAAATAAGCTTCTAGAGCTTTGAGCCTTTCGGGACTTTTTGGTTCTATTTGTTACAGCAACTCCATATATTTCAATAATGCACTGACGATTTGTTCCCGGAAAAACATTTATTTCCTGTCGTCAACTCTATGCAAAGGTAAACCCCAGTGTTCACTTGATCATGGGCCAAACCTAGAATTCTTTTTACCCATAACTCATAACCAATCCCTGAGATTACAACCAGAGGACAATCTCCAAAGGAGAAGATGCCCTGATCCCTTGTATTATTTCTCCTGGGGCAGAAAAGATTGACCACTGTGACCACAAATCACAAATTTCTTACTGCATTTTATTCACCATCACGAGATCAATGGTGATGTCCATTCCAAGGTTGTTTGCTGACCTAATTTAAGGCCTTAAAAGGCGTCTCTCCTCTCAGTAAGATTTTAAAAGGAAACAGAAAGCAATTAGACAATTTTCATAGAATTTTTGAAGACACTGTACTTGCCCACGTTTTGTTATCTTCTGTTTTTGGGGGGTTTTTGTTTTTTGGTTTTTGGTTTTTTCCTTGAGAGTGAGAAAGAGCACAAATGGGGGAGGGGAAGGGCAGAGAGAGAGAGAGAGAGAGAGAGAGAGAGAGAATGAGAATGAAGAGAATCTTAAACAGACTTCATGCTCATTAGGGAGCCCCAGGTAGGGCCCCATCCCAGGACCCTGGGATCATGACCTGAGCCCATATCAAGAGTCTGACTCTCAACCAACTGAGCCACCTAGCTGCCCCTTTTCTGGAAACTTTTAAATGCAATAGACAATCACAGGTTTGGGTTTTTTGTTTGTTTGTTTGTTTGTTTTGTTTTTGTTTTTTCCCCTACCCTTATCAATTGCTCAAAGAAAAGGTAAGGATAAAAATTGGTTCCGGAGTAGAGTACAGATCCTTAGTTCCTTAAGGGATATTTGATTGGTTATCTCCCAGAACAACTGGGAACTGTGCTAAACTAATACACACACACACACACACACACACACACACACACACACACACACATACACACACACACACTTTTACATGCCAGTTGAACAAAAATTATTGTGGCAAACTTTCTAAATAGTTTGATTCCCAGGCCCCACACCTAAATTCTGTTTCTGAAGGTATGAGATGAGTTTTGGAGATATATATGCTTAACAACTTGCACAGATGAGGCTAATTGCATTTAGTCTTGGAAACACATGCTTCATTATTTTGAAAAATCAGTTATCAAGTAATTAATTATAAATTACTAACTTCTATTATAAATTGAAAATTTCCACACTCTTACTGCTTCTTTTGTATTTTTATTGAAATTACTTATTTTGTTACAAATAAATAGTGTTTTTCTTCAAATTTCCTCTTTTAGAGATCTCTTCATAAAATTCTCATTGTTTTATTATATTAGCAATCATTATTTCTATGTTACTATTTTCTGGTTTCAGATCACAATTTTTTATACTTGCACTTCCCTTCTTGAAAAATTTATTTTGATGCATGTTTCCACTAGCTGGATATATCTTCAAGTAATTTTTTCAGGAAGACTACTTAGGTGGTATAATTTTTATGCCCTTGCATGTCAGAGAGTATCTTTCTCCTGCCCTTGCAAATAAATGATGGCTTCACTGGGTATAGAATTCCTAGTCCTTAATCTTTTTTTACCTTCAAAGCTGCTGATGTTGCTCTATTGATTTCTGACCCTTAGTGATCAGAAGAAAAAAATCTAACATGAACCTCATTATATCCTTTGAAAGCAACTCATCTTTTCTGCTGGTTATGCAGGGTGTCTATTTTCACTAAATTAGCCTGATACTCTCTGACCTCTTTTGATTTGAGGCTTCAAGTCTCTCCTCAGATTAGGAAACTTTTTAAAGTGTTTATTTGATGATTATCTCTCCATCACCTTTTTCTGTTCTCTTTTATTCAAATTCCAGATAGCAGTATATTGGTTCTTCTGAATCCTTATCCAATATCTTACAAATATTATTCTCCAAATAAATAGGGTTTTTTTTCTACAAAATCTAATTAAAAGATAATAACCTGTTTTAAAGTTTTTTTATAATACTTTTTACATGAATACATTATTTTCTTATCTTAGATTTCCCCTTTTCAAATTTCAATATACCATATATCATTGTGATTACAAATTAGATGTTTTATTTGGCTCCACCTTTTTTTTTTTTTAAGTGAGTCCTCTCCAAATCTCCTTAGGTTCAAAATATTTGAATCCAGTTTTTGTGCTATTCAATTTTTCTAAGTTCATTATATATATATATATATATATATATATATATATATATATATATATGTATTCAAGTCTAATCTCTATCCCTTGTTTGTTTTTGAGCTATGCACTTAACAAATGTGCTGCCTCTTTTATAATTTATAAAATTTTCCTTAATAAAAGCCAGATGGATACATGCCCCGGTTATTGTGCATGCCAAACTTAAGAAAAGAAATTCTGGAAACTATCACTCTATTTTCATTTAAAAAAAGCATGTAAGTGCCCTGTTATATGCTAATATTCATTATTTTGGTAAACTTACCAATAAATATATAACATTTAATAATAATACTTAATTAACGTCTTTGATTTTTTTATAGTAAAAGGCCAAGGCACTTTGGGTGAAATCTGATAGACTGAGATAAACATCTAACCTCTATAGAATGCTTTAATGGTCAGTTACCTAGTACCTAATTCAAATCATTTTTAAAAATCTAGTATACTGTAATTCCTACCTCTTTAAAATAATGATTTTTTATTTTATTTTTTTTTTAGCATTTATTTTTTATTTTTGAGACAGAGAGAGACAGAGCATGAACAGGGGAAGGGCAGAGAGAGAGGGAGACACAGAATCTGAAACAGGCTCCAGGCTCTGAGCTGTCAGCACAGAGCCCAACACGGGGCTCGAACTCATGGACCGTGAGATCATGACCTGAGCCGAAGTCGGACGCTTAACCAACCAAGCCACCCAGGCGCCCCAAATAATGATTTTTTAAATATCATGAAGGATGTTTCTGGTATAAGATAATTCATTTATATTTATAACTGCATAATAATTATTTTGCAAGTAATATTTTCGTCTAAATATCTATTATTACTTATTTCCTTTTTTAACCAAAGATCCAAATCAATTCCTGATGAAAGTCCCCAGATGGAGTCAGTAGTGTGTGGAATATGACTTGCTGCCTATTATTACCAAGGACATTAATTATGCATGTCAAGAACTGTGTGTGTATTATTCAGGACTCCCCAGAGAAACAGAAACATAGGATGTGTATTTACATAGAAAGATTTATTATAATGAATTGGCTAACATAATTCTTGAGACCAACAAATTTCAAATCTGCAGTGTGGACCAGCAGCTTGGACACCCACAGAAGCCAATGGTGCAGATTGAGCTCGAAGGCCTGAAGGTAATCTATTGAAAATTTTCCCTTGTTTGAGGAGGTCAGTCTTTACATTGTAGTTAGGCTGTCCTTCAGCTGATTAGATGAGGCCCACCCTTATTATGGAGAGCAATCTACTTTACTCAAAGTTCGTTGATGTCAATGTTAATTGATCTCATCCAAAAACACACTCCAACTTAATACATAAAACTAACCATCACAGTGTCATCAAGGAAAATCATCATAAAGAGCCCAAACATCTTAGTCAATTTATTTAACCAATTTGAGTCTCCATACAGTTCTTTGTAAAAGGAAAATAAGAGCACACACTAAATGGTTATAAGAATGAAATAACATAACACTTTGAAGCACAGAGTGCAAGTCAGAACTGGCAAATAACCAGAGTCAGGAATTTGTCCTGAAATACAAAAAGGAAGAGAAGATATAACAGGTGGGTCTCCAGAGGATAATGAGGAAGAATTAGGAAGGGAAATATAATATCAGCTAATGCTCCATAGGTTTCCAATATAATCTCTCACCTAATTAACTTTACATTATGAGCTAGGCATTTTTTTTCCCTAAATGTATTTATTTTTATTTTTAAGAGAGAAAGAGAGAGAGAGACAGCACATGCACACACAAATTGGGTAGGGGCCAAAGGAGAGGGAGGGAGAGAATCTTAAGCAGGCTCCAGGTTTGGTACAGAGCCTAAGTGAGATCATGAACTGAGCCAAAGTCAAGTCCATTGCTTAACTGACTGAGCCACTCAGGTGCCCCTGGAGCTAGGCAGTTTCTAAAAGAGGCAGTTAGCATACTGGTTAAGAACAGCAGCATTTATGCAGAAGACCTGGGTTAGCATTCACACCCCAGTACTTACTGGTGCCCAGCCTTATGCAAGCCACCTAACCTATCTAAGTCTCAATTTCATCATCTATAAAAGTAGAAATAATAAGGGCTTACCTTTTATGGGGTTATTGTGAAGGTTTATAAGATAATGCATGTAAGCTCTTGACAAGTGCCCAATTTTAATTATTATAATAAATATTAATAGTAGACTCCCCTTGTTACATTAGCTTAAGAATAATATGAACAATTAATAGAAATATATTGAGGATACATGTATCTATAAAAATACTAAACATTGAAAAATTCTAATAGAGTTCCTCTGATATTTTTACTTTCCAAAAACTTACTTTCCAATAGGGTTATTTTGTATCAACTCTAAAATTTGATAAAAAAACAAATATGGAATGATCACTGTTATCAAGTTTCAGTGCCTCATGGGAAATTTCATTTAAATTTGCACAACCTCTTGACGATTAACCTCTATTGAATTTAAAGAAAACTTTCCACCTTTGTTTCTGAGGTTTATAAATAACAGAGAAATAGAACCTAAATAAAAAATATGATATGCTCAGGGGCAAGATTCCAAAAAGTCATAAAATCAAGTTAAACTGTATTTTGTTTCAGTTCCCATTGACAGTGAAATTTTGTATTTAACTTATTTTAAATTGCCAATATGTAGTGTTAATATACATATGTGTTTGTAGGAGAGGAAGATTAATTTTACATTAGGTTAATGAGTTATTGGATGTCAAATCTGATCACATTAAATTACCAAAGTAACAAAACAGGAACTGAAATTTCAGCATGTAAAATTGAGTCTAAATCCACAATTAAAAGGGGGAAGTGATTAACAAATGTATCATAAGTAATGTTCATAAACCTTTTCAAAAAGTTTGGCTATGCAGAGAACAAACATCGTGGAAATAGACGTCTTATCTCTAGAAAACACATTTGTTAGGCTTAGAAACAAGATATAAATTATGTATACCATTGCTGCAATGAAAAAATACAATTGTTGCTTGAAAAATTCATTAAATTGTAAATAAATTATAGTTAACCCATGAGTTGATTATTTATCTCAGGAATTTGTTTCAGGGGGATTTGAATGCCTGTAAGGTGAATAGAATGAAGGTAGACAGTGTTTTGACGTTTTATCCAATTTGAAGGTGGAAATCACACACACAAAGAGGGAGCGAAAGGTGAGAGAGAGAGAAGGAAAGGGAGAGAAAGGGAGAGGGAAAGAGAGGGGAAGAAGACAGAGCTAGTTAAAAGTAGACCCCTCAGCCAGAAGTACACAAAAAGAATCAAGTAGAAATTGGAGTACTGATTTCCATGCATTTAACCTAACCAACCAAGCCACAAAGTGCCAAATAATCTGGTGTGAGAGCTTTAGAGAGTAAACCTAAAAATCTATCAATTTGAAAATTACTTTAAAAGACCAGAAATTGCATCAAAAATGAAAAGAAGAGGTAGCAATTGTCTGAAATCTTGGGTGTTGATTGCAGTTCATGGCAAGCTTCACATTGTGTGAAATTGAAAGAGATTATATGTTTTGTTTTGTTTTTCTTACTTTTCTTCTTCTTTGTTATATAACAACTTTTTAAACAACGAAAATCAATATACTGATTTCAATAACTAAAATCAGTACACTGATGATCTCCTCATAGTCTGAAAAAATACCTTATGACACTATTAATATCCTTCTACCTCTAAAACAGAAAGAAATCCAATTGCTTCTAAAGTGCCAGACTTTTTTGTGATGAAAATGCTGTAAAGAATCTTATATCTGTATCAGAGAGGCTAGACACTGTAAGGACAAGTACAAATTAAAAGTAAAAGTTTAACTCTCCCATCTGAAACTAAGGGAAAAGATCTCATCCCCTTTCCATTTCTTAAAGTATTTGCTTTACAAAACTGGTATGTAATTACTCCTCTCCTTAAAATGTACATAAATCTTTCTGAAGACAACTAGATCGGCATTTGTGAGCTTTTTTCTTTTAAGTTTATTCATTTTTGAGAGAGAGAGGGAAAGAGAGGGTGCACACAAGTAGGGGAGGGACAGAAAGAGAGGAAGACACAGAATCCAAAGCAGGCTCCAGTCTCTGAGCTGTCAGCACAGAGCCCCAAGTGGCTGGAACCCACAAGCCCCGTGAGATCATGACCTGAGCCTTAGTCGGAACTTTTAACCACCTAAGCCACCCAGGCACCCCCATTTTGTGAGCTTTCTGACCTAAGTCTTTCTCAAGGACCTTGGAATTATCTTTTTGAAATGTAAAAATTAAATGAGATGTATACCCATGTCCCAGTGTCCTTGGAGGGTAGGAATGTAACTTCTGTGGGTCCTTGCTCCAAGTTGTAAAATTACCTCCTGCCATAAAGATACAAGAGTGTATTTTTTTCTCCAGATAAAGACAATTAGTGAATAGAGATGATTATCTCACTTACCAGGTAAACTTCAGATGCCTTATGTGTGACAAATGGTGATGTAAAATTCTCTTATGTGAGAACCAGTTACTGTTTATCTTGAAAACATGTATGTAATGGACTCTATGTGCTTGACTCTGTAAAGAATGAGATTTCTTTTTGTCTTTGCAATCACTTAGTGGATTACCTCTGATGTGCATTACATTTTGGTTGAATGCTTTTCAATAATAAAATGGTTTTCTTTCTCTACTATGTGCAAAATTTTTCTGAGTTGGGAGAATATTTTTGTTTTTAATTACACTTCTTCAACAAGAAGTGTAACAAGATCAATAGATCAAGGGTGCCTGGGTGGCTCATTCGGTTAAGCATCCGACTTTGGCTCTGGTCATGATCTCACGGTTTGTGAGTTTGAGCCCCAAGTCGGGCTCTGTGCTGACAGCTCAGAGCCTGGAGCCTGCTTCAGAATCTGTGTCTCCCTCTCCCTCTGACCCTCCCATGCTCACACTCTGTCTCTGTCTTAAAAGTAAATAAAACATTTTTTAAAAAAAAGATCATGTCATGATTTTTATTAGAGGATAAGGCAAGTGTCTAACTGGCCTACATAGATCTTTTTGAGAAAAATGAATAATGTTTTATTAATATACACTTTCTGACTTCTTTTTTAAAATTTTTTGTTTATTTAATTTTGAGAGAAAGAGAGAGAGAGACAGAGGGTGAGTGGGGGAAGGGCATAGAGAGAGAGAGACACAGAATCTGAAGCAGGCTCCAAGCTCTGAGCTGTCTGCATGGAGCCCGACACGGGCTCAAACCCATTGACCACAAGATCATGACCTGAGCTGAAGTGGGACGCTTAACTAACTGAGCCACCCAGGTGCCCCACACACTTGCGGATTTCTTAAGATACTTTCACTGACATGAATATCTAATTAACCCAGAACAGAGAATTGTCTATTTTCTTCATCAAGATAAAATATCTACCATTTCTTTTGTTATTTCATTGAAATATTTTTTCCAATTATTTATTTGAAATATTGCCTTTTTCAGGACACCTAGGTGGCTCCATCGGTTAAATGTCTGACTCTTGATTTTGACTCAGATCATGATCTCACAGTTTGTGAGTTCAAGCCCTGTGTCCAGCTCCGCACTGACAGGACCGAGCCTGCTTGGGACTCTCTCTCTTCCTCTCTTTCTGGTCCTCCCTTGATAGTGTTCTCTCTCTATCTCAAAATAAACATTAAAAAGAGAGAGAGAGAGAGAGAGAGAGAGAGAGATAACAATCGATCTCATTTATTCTTAAGAAAATTGAATTCCTGACATTTTATATTCTTTAAAAAACACTTATTTCTATAAATATAAGCATAAGCTGTTGACCAGCTTCATGATGGAATCCATGATTGTTAACAATAAATATTACCATAACCGTCTAGTCACAAATCAGCAATTTGTTATTAAACTGGAGTAGGGTGCTGATTCCTGGGGAGGAATCATCAGACCAGAGTAAGGTAAGATACCAGAAAACAAGGCTCCTAAAACAGGGCAGAGATAAGAAGCAAAAGATAAAACTTAAAAAAAAACAATAGTTATCTTCCCATAGTACTGAATTTTGAAACTTGGAAAATAATATTACTCCCTTATTAATTTTTCATTGGCTAAAGTCTGGAATTGGGACTGTTACTCAGTATGTGACTGTAGAGATCCATGAACTTTAGAGTAAAGAACAGAAGCAAAGTAGAAAGTAGAATTATAATAATGTTCCATTAGAAAATACTGTCTTTGGGACATTATTTCTGTGGGGAAACATCCACTTAATTTTATATTTAAACTTGTGTCATTTAGAAGCTGACATTCAGATTTTCTTGATAAAGGTGAATTGTGTTTCATTTTGACAGTTGTAGCATTAATTTTTCAACAAATGTTTTTCAACTATTGATCAGGTCTCAGTGCAAGTGAAGGCTGGTTTCCTCTCTCTCTCTCTCTCTCTGTCTCTCTCTCTAGATATAGATATATATATATATATATATATATATATATATATATATATATATATGTGTGTGTGTGTATACACACATATATATGTATATACTTTTATAGACATTATACTTTCTATTTTGTATTTTCAGTTGTTTGTAGCAATTTATTTTGAAATCTTTGAAGACCTAACAGATTTTTTCCTTTTAAAGTTTTTCTACTTCTTGTCACATCAGACATGCTAGAAAATTTTAATAAAAGATGAGTCTTTTATTTTCAGTCTTCTGTTTCACTGTGAAGAGATAATGCATACTTTAGAGCAAAGTATCAACTAGCACAGTTTTTTTGGGTGTCCTGAAAAAAAAATCAAGATTGAGGATTTCACTGTGGGGCAAAGAAAAACAAGTAGTCCAACATCAGGAAACCATGGTTCCCCACCTGACGTATGATATTGGGCAAGATCTTTAACTATTTTGCATTTATTCCCTCTTTGATGGAAAAAGAAAACATACCAATCCTGGTTGGCCTAATCACAGAGTTGTGATAAAATGCATAATGAGATAATATTAGCAAATGTATTTGTTTAAAAACTAACACAAAGTTATTGCTGTTATAAAAAATCCACTCACCCTAATACTGAGTAATCCAAGAGAAGCTTCCTGAAGAGAAGACTAGCTTTTAGCAAAATATATAATTAGAATTATAGTTCTTGTTGACTCTAAAGGACCCATGGTCATGTTCCAATGTATCACTAAGGCCTCAGTACTGAAGCTGTGGTCAATTCAACCCAAATTTATCACTTGTCTTTGCCTCTTTTCTACAGATCTGTGTTTCCCTTGAAGTCTTTCTCACCTATGGAAAAAAAATACCAAACAATAGCAAATTCCTCCTTTTGTACTCATGGAAGATATCAATAGCTGACCCTAGAATTCATTCCCTCTGAGTTCAGTGTCAGACTTCAAATCAAAACACAGTGCTCAGCTACTACCAAAACATAGGAATTTACACACAAAATAAAGATGATTTGCCACTTAATGCTTTGCTTATTTCTATTCTCCCAGTCATGATGCATGCATCTGAGAGTAGCTAGCTTTTTTGGAGGCAGTGCCCTTGTTCCAGAGGTCACTGTCTTAATGAAAATGGGGATTTCAACTGGTTGCATAGATTGTTTATAGCTAGTTGTAGAGAATAAGGAGCAAAGTAAGATTAGGAACAGTTAGCACCTGCACAACGCAGAGACTCTTCTTATTCTGTTCATCTGTAGAGGGACCTTACAGGCTTAACTTTTCAGTGAAAGGGAGCCACAGAGATTGACAATAAAAGTTAGGTTTACAGGTTCTGATGATATCTTTTACTTTGAGAAAAGATGGGAAAGGGAGTAGGGAGGGATGCCCTGGGTACATAGACTGATAAATGGCAAGGGAACCCATTTTATAGAAGTGAGATTTAAAGCTCCAAGTCAATGAATGAGTAAAGAAGGAAGATTACATAATGGCAGGAGCATACTTGCAAACATTGTGTTCATCTCTTAGGGAAAACTTTTCTCCCTTTTTAGATTTTATGAGCACCTTATGTAGAAATATCTGAAAGAGTCCCATAGCCCAGTAAGAGATCAGGTAAGGGAATGGGGTGTTGCCATTGTCTAGGGCTGCACTACAACCCACTCCAAAATGCAGTGACTGAAACGAGAACCATTTTATTACATTTCATTGTTTTATAAATCAGGAGTTGGTGAGGCTTGTCTGGGTGATTCTACAGTGCCAGTTGGCATCCACTGGGTCACTAAATTACCTGGGTGAGTCTGCAAAGTCAGTGCTTCTGGGATGGCTGGAAAGCTGGACTCCTCAGGTCTCTTTCCTTTTCTCTGTTATCTCAAGGCTTCTGCCCATGGTCTTTCCAGCAAGGTGGTTGGGCAACGAACAGGACGGCTTCCAGTTTTTTAAGGCTTGGGCCCAGAAAATGACCCAACATTATTTCCATTATTTCCTAAAGGTCAAGCAATCACAGAGTGCACTCCAATTCCAAAGAAAGGAAAATAGACTTCATCACTCAGTAGGAGAAATCTGAAAGAATTTGTGGCCATGTTCAGCTGTCATGTAGGGTAGATCCTTGATAGCAGCTCATCTTTTCTCATCATTGGGAAATCACAGGTTGCAGAAAAATTACTGTTTTGTTATTGCTTTGATTCTTTTGAAGCCGTCAGTAGGAAGAATTCCTAATTTAAAATCAGCTTTTAAATGGACAATTTGAGCTATCTCTCTTTCCCTGTTTCAGTCAATCTCTATTTCCTTCCATATTATTATCCCATAATCTCCCAAACCAGAGTAGTCTGTTTTAAAAACACCAGTGATCCAGGCTGTTATTTTTGATAAAGGTCCATTTTGTATAAGAAGTGATTTATGAAAGACTTCCCTGGATGAAGGGCAGTAAGATATAGTTTCTAATTTTAGCGATATTATAAGTTAGAATCAACCTTTTAACCTCTTTGATTTTTGTTTGGATAATAAGTTCTCTCCTATCTAAAACTTAGAATTGTGGCTAATTAACAAGGTAATGTATATTAAAGTCTTTTGACTTTTATGTATGAAGAAGTATTATGATTAGACTCATTAAAATTCCAATTTCAAACATTGTAAATTAACATATGCAACTTCAAAAGATATGTTAAAATGTCCAAGTGGGAAAATACATGGGAAAAAAATGTTAACTATGATGTACTCTTGATGATTTTGTCTTATTGTTTCCAGTTCAGAAATATTTTTTATTCATGAAGCTCCTTTAGACTGTCTCATCCTTCTGGTTTCCCAGAATCTCACCTTTTCCAAGGTTATGCCAAGAGACTTTATACACACACACCCACACACACACATACACACACACACCTCATTTTTAGTTTAATAATTAAATCTTAATTATTTTCTCACATTGGAGATCACAATTAGTGATCTTTCATAGTTCTCTTTATGTACATGAAAGAATTTTATTTAACAAGAACATTTTCTTTAATTAAATGTGACTGCAATGGAAATGTCAGAAACTGATAGTCTAAGGCATAACACCGCTTTCAATTCATGATAGACACATCCAGCAAAAAATTATTATTTGGGAAGTATTCTAAAATGTTCCTTAAATATTAGAAACGTATTTTTATATAATATAATTATTTTTCTTTTTAGACAGAATAGGATTTCTTTATGTTCTAAACCAAGAATACCAACCTCTTTATAGCCAAAATTTCTCAACTTAGTGCTTCAGATCTCCAAGAGATTATAAATATCTCTAATGCAATGTCTCACTTATACCTAAATCCAAGGGTAGAGAAATGTTATCATTATTGTTTAATTGGACATACAGTAGTTGGTTGGATACATGGCAATGGAATATGTCTAGAACACTCTTCCTCTGATATTAGCATGGCTGATCCCCTCACCCATTTTAAGTTTGATGCAATTGTCAATAAGACTGCCTTGACCACTCTTCAAAATTGCAATTCACCATACACATGAACATATTCCTGGTCCCTCTTATTCTTCTCTGTTTTTTCTCTTTTTTCACTACCTAGCAATTTATAGTGCTCTATGTATTTTACTTGTTCATTAGAGTTTATTGTGTTTATTTAGAGTTTATTGCCTTCCCTTCCTACAATGAAGTGCCATGACTACAAAAGTCTTATTTCGTTCACAGATATACCTTCAGGCACCTATAATACTGCCTGGCACAGAATAGATACTCAATAAATATTGAATTATTGAAGAAATACTAACTTCTCAACACCCATCAATAGATTATGTTTTATAAATACATATATATTCAAATTACTTGGAAGATTATCATAAAGCCTGATATAAATCTGTCAAATAAACATTTGTTAAATGAAACACAGGATGCCAGGTAGTGAGCCACAAGTCAACAATAGGCCACAAAAGAAATTGAAATAGGGAAGTTTATTACTCACCAGTCTTACAGGAAGCACATGTACACTCTCAGGGGCCACACAGCGAGAATAAGGCAGAATGCAGAGAGAGAAAGGCAGGACCTGGGGCTTTTATTAGTCTATGAGCAGAAAGCCTTGGAGTGGTGTTGGTAAGCCCCATGGAGATCTTATCTTAGGGGCACTAAGACATACAGATTCGAGGAGGCAAGGGAAACTGTTGATCACAAGGGCTGTTAGAAAATCAAACCAGGAACTCATATATGCCTGTGAACTCATATATGCCTTACCTTTGAGAGAGGGAGAGAGAGAGAATGAGTGGGGGAAGGGCAGAGAGAGAAAGAGAATCCGAAGCAGGCTCCATGCTGCTGGTGCAGAGTGTGATGCTGGGCTCAACCTCATGAACTGTGAGATCATGACCTGAGTTGAAATCAAGAGTCCGAACCTTAATAGACTAAGACACCCAGGCACCCCTGTTTTGCTTTTTAATGATTATTTCTAAGACTCCTTGGAAAAATTGCTCATTCTATGTTTGGCAAGGAAAATGTACAAGATGAGCTTAGGATATCTTTTACCAGAAAGAAAAGAATCAATAAAATACAAATTGGCTTATATCTAAATGATAATTCAATTTTCTGGGTCTCTCATGATTCTGGGATGGAATAATTTGAGGATTCAACAAGAATACTGAATTTGACTTCCAGTTTGGTCTCTGACACACAAAGAACTTGGAAGTCATCACTTCCATTCTTACAACAAGAAAAAATTGTACAAAATGAAAATCAATGACTTTGTTGGACCTATCAGAGAACTGAGGTTTCAGAGCAAGCTTCAACCCTGAAATCTATAGAAACAGATTAATCCAGACAGTCACAGCCAAGATCTTCTTACCTACACAAAAACCTCAGGAGTGTGAACTGGTAGGAAGACTTAAATGGTAGTTTTGACAAATTGCTGGAAACTGAGTGTGGACTAGTATGAGCATGAGAAGTTCTTGCATGCCACAGTCTTAGGAAGGACATTAAATGGACATGACCTTTGGGAAATCCCCCAGGTTCTTAGGGTGAAGACCTAAGTAAAGTCCCCTCCTGGTTCTGGATGGAGAGGGGAAGAGTAAACATTATGAAATATGCCCCAAGCCTTCTCCATAATAAAGACCTACTTTCTATGGGAAAAAAACTTTACCAGAACTTCATCCCACCTGGGAAGGGCATTCCTCCCACTTCACTCCCTTCTAGCCTTCCTGTCTATGTAAACAGGAAAAAAAAAACAATAAACAGGGGTCAAGTATCCAAGAAAATTGACTGGGAATAAGAGTGAGCTAAGGAAGAGAAGAAAGGAACAGAAGGGAAAACAAGAAGGAAACAAGGGAAAACAGAAGGAAAAATAAGCTACCGGAGAAACACTTATAAAGATCACAGCACAAAGACACGTGTTCAGGGAAAGACATGTGTCTAAATAAGATTACAGAATTCTTCCTCTTCCTATCATCCTACCAGCACACAAACAGCACTCTGGTGAAATAGTAGTGGATTACATCTGGAAGAGCTGAGCAACACAAACTCCCTCTCAGGAGGAATAAATAGGGAAGTTCAAGATTATGAGGAACTGCATATAATATGATACTAGAGGAAATTGAAACCTCGGATACCTTAGCCACGGAAAATATTAAACATAACCCAGTTCCTAACCAGGTTAACATTAATCCTCACACTAAAGACCTATCAGTTCCTATCACCTGATACAACATGTCCAGCTTTCAACAAAAATTATAAGGCACAATAAAGGGCAAATAAATATACAATATGAATAGACAAAGTAAGCATCAGAACCAATATGCCACAGATGTTGGAATTATCAGACAGGGAATTTAATATAACTATGATGCACATGTTATGGATTAATGGTAAAAATAGACAACATGCAAGAATACACAAGTAATCTAAACATAGAGACAATAAATCTAAAAATGAATCATAAGGAAATACTATAAATTAAAATTCTTTGAGATCCTGGGTGTCTCAGTTTGTTAAGCATCTGACTCCTGATTTCAGCTCAGGTCATGATCTCACAGGTCATGAGTTCAAGCCCTGCTTTGGGCTCTCTGGTGACAGTGTAGAGCCTGCTTGGGATTCTCTCTCACTCCTTCTCTCTCTGCCCCTACCCTGCTCATGCTCTCTCAAAATAAAAAAACTTATTATTTTTTTAATTCTTGCAACAAAAATTAAGATTTTTTTTTAATTTTTTAAATATTTATTTATTTATGAAAGAGAGACAGATAGAGCACGAGCAGGAGAGGGGAAGAGAGAGAAGGAGACACAGAATCAGAAGCAGACTCCAGGCTCCAAGCTGTTAGCACAGAGTCCAAAGTGGGGCTCCAACCCATGAACCATGAGATCATTACCTGAGCTGAAGTTGGACACTTAACTGACTGAGCCACTCAGTGCCCCAAGAATGCTTTTGATAGGCTCATCAGTACCCTGGACATGGCCAAGGAAAAATTTAGTGAGCTTGAAGATATGTCACTAGAAACCCCCCAAACAGAGATGCAAAAAAAAAAAAAAAAAAAAAAAAAAAAAAGAGGAAAATTCATAAAAAAACCGCAGATCATCCAAGAATTATGGGGAATTTTATAAGGTAACAAATACTCATAATTGGAATCTCAGAGGAGGATAAAGAAAAGAATATTAAAATACATTTCAAGTGTTAACAGTCAAGAACTTTCCAAAAATTAATGACAAACACCAAATCCCAGATCCAGGAAGGTCAGAAAACAGCAAGCAGAATAAGTATTTAAAAAACTACACCTAAGTATATCATATTTAGTCTGCAAACAAAAAGAGAAAATTATCTGCAAAATTATCTGCAAAAGTGAAGGAGAAATAAAGGGTTTTTTTCAGGCAAAAACTAAGAGAATTCATTGCCAGCAGAACTGCCCTGCAGAAAATGTTGAAATAGTACTGAATCTTTTTAATGAAATGCATCAAACATATTATTCATGAATTCAAAATACTACTCTCCCCTAAATACACATAAATAAACACACAACAGGTGGGTCTCCAATGAAAGTTACCAGAACATGAACTCATAATTTTGAAAACTCAATAATAAAGTGAACAAATCAATCATTTATACTTTTTTCTGTGCAAATTGTATTTAAAGATAAAGAAAACAGTTGTGTAAAAATTCTCTTTTGAAAAAGCATTCTACCTAATAAATACAAAAAGTATGATAGAATTATAAAATTACCATCTTATACCACCTAATGAAATAATAGAGCTCGACAATGGTCTGCTACAAACACTGAATAAAATTTGATGAGAAATTTTATGAAAGAAGGACCACACTGGTATTATCTCAACCCACTAATCAGCAGAAGCATCACTAAATGTGAGACAGCCACAGATCATGTGGCTTCTGATTTGATGTTCTATGAAACATTCTTGACCTCCTCACAAAATGAATCTAAATCTAATTAAACTTCCAGATCTAACTACCAGTATGCAGACTATGTGGGTGATAGTAGGGTAAGATAAATGACATCATTGGAAGCAACAATCCAAATTTAGGACAAGATATAAGGACCAACAACTTGATTTCTCCAATGAATCCGTGACATAAAAAAAAAAAAAAAAAATTAAAAAGCTCAAAATATCTGGACTTCATTTGGATCCTGAAATTAGCAAATGAACTCTAATAAAAGGTCATCATTGAGATAATTAGGCTCATATAAGTGAGGATGGTTATTAAATAATTTTAAAGATTAGTTTTAACTTTGGATAATAATGAAATGTCTGTGTGTGCATGCGTATGTGTGTGTGTGTGTGTGTGTGTGTGTGTGTGTGTGTGTGTGTGTGT
>NW_024412376.1:138760471-138764877 GCF_014898765.1 Herpailurus yagouaroundi | reverse complement strand
TGTGTGTGTGTGTGTGTGTGTGTGTGTGTGTGTGTGTGTGTGTGTGTTTTAAAGCTCTTAGTTAGATTCACATGCTGATGACCTTACAGGAGAAATGACATGATATGTGTGATTTTTTTGTAAAACACTTGAGCTTGGGGCACCTGGGTGGCTCAGTCAGTTAAGTGTCCAACTTCAGCTCAGGTTGAGATTTCCTGGTTCATGAATTCAAGCCCCACATCAGGCTCTGCCCTGGTAGTGCAAAGCCTGCCTGGGATTCTCTCTCTCTCCTTCCCCTGCCCCTCCCCCACTCCCTCACATGTTCTCTCTCTCTTTCTCTCTTAAAATAAATAATAAAATAAAAAGAATACTTGAGGTTAAGAAAATAAAAAACTGGGAGGAGTGGTCAATGAAACATGACTATCAAAATGCTGATAATAGTTGAAGCTGGAAGATGGGTATATAGAAAGATTTAACTTACTTTTCCATTAATAGATATGTTGAAAATTTTCCAAAATAAAATTTTTTTAAAAGATTCTTCTCAGTAGAAGAAACTAGAGGTAAGAGCTTACAGGTATATAGCTAACATATGTGGGCAAAAGGCTCTCTTATAGCACTGAGAAGACTTACAACAAAGTGAGCAGATTCCACACTTCTATAATCCAATAAAAGGAAATCAACCTTACTTTATAGCAGCATTATCAACAAAATCAAATTACGGAAAGAGCCCAAATTTCCATATTCTGATAAATGGATAAATAAAATGTGGTGTGTGTACACACACACACACACACACACACACACACACACACACACACACACTGGAATATTATTCAGCCATCAAAAAGAATGGAATCTTGCCATTTACAACAACATAGATGGAGCTATAATGTATTAGGCCAAGTGAAGTAAGTCAGAGAAACATAAAACAATTTTTTTCATTTGAGTATGGTTGCCACACAATGTTACATTAGTTTCAGGTGTGCAACACAGTGATTCAATGTCTCTATAGGTTATGCTATGCTCACAAGTGTAACTACCATCTGTCACCACACAACATTATCACAATATCATTGAGTATATTCTTCATGCTGTGCCTTTTATCTCCATGATTTATTCATTCCATAACTGGAGGCCTTTATCTCCCACTCTCCTTCACCCATTTTGTGCAGCCCCCAACTCCATTCCCTTTGGCAACCATCAGTTTGTTCTCTGTATTTAGAGTAAAAATACTTACGAAATTTAAGGGGTCTGAACAGCCAAAACTTCTCACCCATCAAGACAGTTTCGTTCAAAATTATATGTGAAGCCAAAAGAAAAATTATTCACACTCCATTAGTGCCTTTCTTGAAGAAAAAATCTAACTTAATGAGAAATTACTAACTGAAGGATAGCAAACTTTCTCTGACCTTCACTCAAAGTGTTAAGGACTACCTAGAGAATAACTGAGGACAAATATCTTAGGGGCCTCTAACACCAAAGGGAAGGCAAGAGAAGGTCTATAACAGTTGATTCAGAGGTAACTAGAATCATAAACTGTAAAAGAAATTTCTTTTTTATTTAAAATTTTATTAAGATAACATTTTACTTTCTATAATATTTGTGATGAGAAACTCATTTTAGTGAATCAGAGTGAAAGGAATAAAAAAAAATTTTTTTTGAAAGCCACTATGGACTCCTCTCCCCAGAAAGTGAAGAATCCCAAGACACATCCAGTTACTGGGATTCCAGTCCATCCAAAGTGCTGCAATAATGCAGCTGGAAATTCCTGTGATGATTTCCAGAGCGTGTGAAGAAGGTATAATCCAGAGGAAAGAGAAATGAGGGAAGTTTTGTAACTGCTCCTCTAAACCTAGAACTGCATAATGTTCAAGGTCAGGTGAAAGTGAAAGAAATTGCCTTTTTATGTGAATAAGGCAGAGACTCCAATACATTTAAAATCTAAGATTATAAAGTAAAGGGATAGATGTAGTTGTAGACATAGATATATAGATAGATCAATAGATTGATAGATATAACTAATTCCTTGGGCAAAAGAAAAAAATGTTTTCTAAAATAAATAACAATTACTGAATAATTTAATATCTTAGTTGCTTTTTCCTATGATGTTGATTGTTAGGTGAAACAGGGTCCAATACAGACATTCCTTTTAGATTATTGTGAAAAGTCTCAACATGCTTATTGGTTTAAGAGTGGGTGAAATAATCAATGTATTTCTCAGTGCCTACTTGTGTAGCTTAAAATCCTCATTCAGCAAAAGTATAAACAACTGTTCCAATAAAATTTAAGTAACATTTTAATTGGGCCCATAAAGGAGAGGCAAAAAAATAGAAAGGAATTATTAATATTTCCTGTGGTGTATCTCATACATTCACCCTGGCCCTCCCTTATTATGAGCAGATAATCATAAAGTTTTCATCTTGATGAAATCGTCTTATAATTCTTAGGGTCAGGAGGAAAATGGAATCACAGAACAGAAAATTTCATCTCCAGGATGAGAAACAGAACAGAAAGATTTTTTTTTTCTTATGCCCATAATACTTTTATTCCAGGCTATAAACATTAGATGTTATTTATTTAATAATTCATATTTTGCTTCATTCCACAAACCATTTGAGACTATGCATTAGATAGCTCCTCTTTGAAAAACTGCCACGAAAAAAATAAAAACTCCATTTTGAAAAGCAAAGAACTAAAACACAGATGGAACTTTCACAAGGTCAAAAACAAAATCAGAGATGAGTGAAGTAATAGAGATTTTCAGTATGTTTGTTCCTTGTTTCTAATTCTGAATTTTTCATTGGAATGGCCAAAAGTGATTCATTGTTTCCTTCATCCTCTTTGAAAATATTTTGTGAGCTAGAATTTGAGCCCTAAGTGATTTCTTATAAAGATTGAGCGTTTCATATTTTGAAGTGCCTGAAGCAATTAAATATATATTAATTGAATAAGTTATAAATCATGTTCTTCAAATGTCGTTTTTTAGATTGAAAAAACTGAATGATAGTTTGAAGATCTTATTAACGGAAAACTAAATTTCCAGCCGAAAATAAAAGGATAATTTATAGTATAAGTATTCAAAAAGTACTTTAAACACTATATTCCCCCTTCATTTATTCTTTCTTTTAAATTTTCTTCTATCAGACATCTATCTTAGTCAACATATATTTTTTTTATTTTTTTTTCAACGTTTATTTATTTTTGGGACAGAGAGAGACAGAGCATGAACGGGGGAGGGGCAGAGAGAGAGAGGGAGACACAGAATCGGAAACAGGCTCCAGGCTCTGAGCCGTCAGCCCAGAGCCCGACGCGGGGCTCGAACTCACAGACCGCGAGATCGTGACCTGGCTGAAGTCGGACGCTTAACCGACTGCGCCACCCAGGCGCCCCAGTCAACATATATTTTAAATGTATTGAACAGTATTAGACAGAAATACGCAGTAACAAAACAAAACAAAACAAACAAACAGTGGTATAGGCAAACTCAATACAATCACATCCAAATCATCTCCTGACTAGAGTCCCTTTTGCTGTCCCCACCAGCCACACAAATCCAAATTCCTTGTTACCAAGCCCCTCAAATTCTCACAGGGCAGCCCGACCTTCAGTTCATGTCTCCTGCTCTCCTTTTCATTTTCCTCATTTTTAGCTTGTTTCTCCCTTGTTTCTTAGTAGCTCAGCACCCCATTTTGAATGGTTTCGTTACATTTTAACCAACACTTCATGTTTGTTACACCTTATATACCATGTTAATGAACTTTATAATTTGAAGTATGTATTTCTTGTTTCCCAGGCGAACACTGTTTATGTAGCCCCTTAATGATACCCTCTGAAGAAAAGTTTAGATGTAATTCTTCCTCGCATGAATGTCATAACTACTCCATCAGTCTATAGACCACAGATCTGTAGTTTGGATATGACAGCCTATACAGGTATCTATTTGCAAATTTGAAGGCTGACCCAAAAGGTGGGTTCATTTTAAATAATCATCTGAAGAAGTTGCCTTTCATGCTGGAAAATTAGATAGGGGGGACAAGCTGTAGGTAACTGTTGAAAGGTTGGGCATTTTCTACAGATTAGTCTCTCTTTTCTATCCTTTCCTAGTATATAGCTGGGATGGTGTTCCTCTCTGCCACTGGTTAAAGATGACAGTGGATAAGAGCAGAAAGGTAAGAGACAGGGAAATCACCTGACGCTTTGTTGGTGTTCCATGGGGAAAATATGAAGCCAATTAGTTTGAGAGTGAAAACCTCTTTTTTGTAAATTAATTGCTTATGCTTCTAATTATCTCAGTATTTAATGTCTTCATATTATCCTGTGATATTTAGTTAAAGTTGTTTAGAAGTGCTAGCCTCTTTTGCTTTCCTGAAAGAAAGAGAGAAAGAAAGAAAGAAAGAAAGAAAGAAAGAAAGAAAGAAAGAAAGAAA
>NW_024412376.1:138719809-138760461 GCF_014898765.1 Herpailurus yagouaroundi | reverse complement strand
AAAGAAAGAAAGAAAGAAAGAAAGAAAGAAAGAAAGAAAGAAAGAAAATCATGTTTTTTAAGGTAAAACAATTCTAGAAAACTCCAAAACCAGGCTGATGCCCCCTGGTCAGCTATCTGGCCCTATCCAGCATCCCTGCAAGTAGTTGCCTATGAGACTCTAGATTTCACATCACAAAAGGAAGTGGCATCTTCTTACATCTCCCTATAACATTTCCCATAATTTGTCTGGAGTTTTTCCTCATTTCTTAAGGGTTTCACCCCCTGCCCCCCCCTTTTTTTTTTTAAGGTTTTATTTATTTTTGAGAGAGAGAGACAGAGCATGAACGGGGGAGGGGCAGAGAGAGAGGGAGCCACAGAATCGGAAGCAGGCTCCAGGCTCTGAGCCATCAGCCCAGAGCCTGACGCGGGGCTCGAACTCATGGACCGCGAGATCGTCACCTGAGCTGAAGTCAGACGCTTAACCGACTGAGCCACCCAGGCGCCCCACCCCCTGCCCCCTTAATCATCAACTTTACTGAAAAGAATTTGGGAATGTGGTTTAAACACAATTACTTTATTTTTTAACCATAGAACTTCAAAATTTCTCTGTATCCCCCAGATCATTTCCCTTTGCCCCAGACATTGAGGCAGAGTTTTCCACTCCTACTTCTTCCAGCTATCTTCTGCCACAACTGCTGTATTCGTGATGTCATGCTGCTATCAAGGTTTAAATTAACAGTTCCTATCTCATTGCAATAGGCATTCTACTCATGCAGGTCCTGAGCAATGTGTAGGTTAGGAGGCAAGGCCTCATCCTCTTTAGCCCATTGGTAATTATAAGGTTCTACTTCTCATAGACTAGGTATGAGAAAGCTACATGTGATAGTCACATGAGATTAAATAGGCACAAAGGGGGCTCCCATCACATGTCGCTAGAACTTGGAAATAAGCTAAAATTATTAAATTGGTAGCAGCTAGCATGTAACACATGGGAACCACTGTCTACAAATACCATTTTTAAAATAACAACAGCAACAACAACAAAAACAAAAATGAAAAAACAAAAACAGAATGTCTCTAAGACCCAATATAGGAAGACAGGACCTGGAAATCTAGTCAAGACCTCCTGACTCCTAGTCAAACTCTAACATGTCCTGTATCCAAGAAATAAATTATTAGGATTAAAAGGATGGTCTTCCCAAAGTCCAAAGAAAAGGAGCCATAAAAAGATGATTGTCAATGTGTTTCCAATCTGCTCACATGAAAGGTACTCTCCTAACCATGTTCATGTGGTTGGTAAGAATGTCCCAGGTGGAGCTGGATGTGTCATCAACCTCCAATCTTCTCCCTTGCTCTAGTCCAGGCTCACTTACCCATTTCCGGAGTATAACCCGATTTCTGGTGTAGACTTTCCAATAGGTGGATCTGGATTATACCCTGAAAAGCTAGTGTAAGTACTAGCATTTCTTGTCAGCTAGTTATCATGAGATATGGGGGTTACACCTCTGTATCTTGTGAGTTTTGTTTTAATGAGTCATCTATAGTTTCTGACTCACTCTGAGTATAAGTGACTCTAGACCTCCATGCCACAAGTTGAGGCATGGTAACTGCCAGGGCATAGCTACATAAAAATGCCTGCCTGGGAGGCTCACCATCTCCATCTCTGGTATCTTATTTCACTTTGACCTTCACAGTCAAACTCATAGTCACATTTATATACATGAATATTCATATTGCAACAATAATTCTTCATAGTTAAGTATTGAGAATATAATAAGTGACATAAATTACCACCTACTACGAAAAAAAGGTCACAATTATAACTTGAAGAATTGAATATATAACAGAAGTAGGAGGGAGAGGCAGAGAAGGAAATCTTCAATGGAATGACATTTCTGAGGAAATAAGTGGAGGCATAACCCGAACATGTGTCAACAATTTCAAATATTAAAAATATATATATAAGAAGTCAAATGTATTAGTGCTACTTGACAATTCTATGCCGAAATGAGGTTTCTTGCTACATGGAAATATTATCACTTCTATTATGCGCACTCCTTCATAGAGCTCAGAGATGTGATTCAAAGGATAGGCAGTATTCATCAGCAATGTTTTGACAGTAGGAGATAACAGATATTAGGTGAATATTTCCCTGAAATGAAATATAAGAATGTGTCTAGACATTATTTTCTCAGAGTAGCTCCTAATTTCATGTGCAATCAAGTTGCCCTTGGCAACTCAGGGGAAGTTAGCTTATCTCCCTGAGTTCAGCATAAAGAATCTAGTCAAATCTTCCAGTGAAATGTGTATTGTCTTGCTGAAGAGCAGATATTCACATCCTGTTCTAATGCATCAGATCCAGTTGCCAAAGCTAATACACAATAGTGACAGAAAAGGTAGCTGGATAGTCTTTTTTAAGTTCTGAGTATTTTAAAGATGCGAATTATTATGAGACTAATTTTGCCTTTTGACATAACCATTTTACATTCCTTTCAAAGTAGGTGTGACAACGGATGGTGACAGGAGAGCGGGGCACCCCGGGAGTGGATGAGTATTATAATCAGCAAAGTGAATTTCATTCACAGTAATTTCACTGTCACTATGATTTTCCCTGCCTGTAAAGCTGAAGACTCCTGTTGCCAATGGTCCCACTAAGCTGTGAGGAAACCACTGTGCTCAGTATCCTCTTGTAAGAAGAAAATTTGTGTAACACAAAGCAAATGAAGAATTCCTAGAGAAAGGTAAATTGTAAACTATTGAAACTCAAAGATAATCAACATTAATGAGAAATGACTTCATTACAAGGGATGTGGAAGAAATAAATGAGAAGCTTCATAAGGTCAACTGCAAAATAGCCAGAACATGAAGAAGAAGATAATGGTTTAGGAGAGTACATCTTATAATTCTTGGTCCTTATTATAATTATCTTCTAATACTATTTACATCCATTTAAACTCAGACAAAAATTTTCCGTGAGATTTGAAACTGGAATCAGAAAGGTGAACTTTTACTCTCAAAAACACCTAGTTAGGGCCTTTAAGGTCTCTTTGAAATTCTGGGTTAATTTTAGCATCATCATTTGTAAATAAATGTTTGCTATAAGAAGTATATATTTTTACATTTATGCAAATTTTCTGTAAATAAGGTATCCTTGAGTTCCAGTTGTATAAATGAATAAATTCTTCATCAAAGAGTGTTGTTTCAAAGTGAGAGTGTACATCACAATCCCCTGAATAAACTTTTAAAACTACAGCTTTTGGGTCTCATCCCAGACTTACTGAATAACAATGACCTACAGCGAACAGCCCAGAATTTGTAGTTTTCAAATGTTCCCAAGGCGAATCTAGTGTAGTTAGCCCTAGTCTTCAGACTTGTGTTTAAGACCCAGTATTTAAGCCATACTACAAAGAAAGAAGAGAAACTATTATTTACTGAGCATTTACTACTATGCGTTAACTAGTTGCTTCCAAAGGTTATCATAATGAGTTTTCTTAATGTCAAGACACCCTAGTGAGTTCAATAGTGTCTCTTCAATATTCGTGTCTCCCCAGAAACTCACAATGTAACCATTTTTGGAGATAGAGTCTTTGCAGTTGTAATTAAATTAAGATGAGGTCATACTGAATTAGGGTGGGCATTAAATCTGATCACCGAATTTGTAGAAGAGGAGAAGACACGCAGAGGAACAGAGAACACCATGTGAAAATGGAAGCAGAGATTGGAGTGGTGCAGTTACCAGCCAAAGAATGCCAAGGATGGCCCCAACCCACCAGAAACTGGAAGAGGAAAGGGAGGATTTCTCCAGAGAGTCTTCAGAGGGATCATGGCCCTGCAAAGACTTTGACTGCAGACTTGCAGCCTCAAGAACAATGAGAGAATAAGTTTCTGTTGTTTTAAATAACTCAGTTTGTAATAATTTGTTCTAGTGGCCCTAGGAAACTAATACAGACACAGAAGCTCAAAGAGGTTCAGCAGTCTGTCTGTGTCATTCAGTTGGAAAAGAACCAAAGTTCTAAATTCTAGCCTATTGAGTCCAGAACTCATGGACATCTGGGACAACACTGACAGATTTACATAGACCAAGACTATATAGCAACATGTGGTCAAAGGGAGATGCCAGATGTCTTACATTAGAATCACCTGTGGGTCTCAGGGTGTCTGGGTGGCTCAATTGATTAAGCATCTGACTTCAGCTCAGGTCATGATTTCATATCTTGTGGGTTAGAGCCCTGCATCAGGCTCTGTGCTGACAACTCAGAAACTAGAGCCTGCTTCACATTCTGTGCCTCTCTCTCTCTGCCCCTCCTCCACTCATGCTCTATCTCTCTCTCTCTCTCTTTCTCTCTCAAAAATAAATAAACATTTAATTTTTTTTTAAATGAATCACCTGGTGGTGATTAAAAATGCATTTTTAAAATGTTCTTTCCTTGGGGCTCCTGGGTGGCTCAGTCGGTTAAGCGGCCGACTTCGGCTCAGGTCATGATCTCGCGGTCCGTGAGTTCGAGCCCCGCGTCAAGTTCTGTGCTGACAGCTCGGAGCCTGAAGCCTGTTTCAGATTCTGTGTCTCCCTCTCTCTCTGACCCTCCCCTGTTCATGCTCTGTCTCTCTGTCTCAAAAATAAACGTTAAAAAAATTTTTTTAAATAAATAAATAAATAAATAAAATGTACTTTCCTTGACTCCATCTGGAATTCTTAAATTGAAAATCTTTGCACGTTGGATTTAAGAAACCACTTTTAATGAAGACTTCAGTAAACTGTTCATCTTAAAGTTTGATACTAGTGACCTAGAGAGTTAGGGATCTCTAACAAGACATCACTTTGCATTTTTACTCAAATACATTTTGAATGCATGAGACAAAAAAAGAAAGTGACTATGATATCACTGTAGAAACTAACTTGATGAAGTCAGTATGTGCTTTGTTTTAAGCCTTTTTGTCCATGAAGCTAAGATTCTGAAGTGTTGTACATGATTAACATTTATACCATTCTCCCTTATATGCAGCACTTTCATATTCTCTGTATCAGTTGAGTCTAACCAAAAACTTAAGGAATACTGAACAGGTATCACTATTATTCCTATTTTATAGGGGAGGTGGTAGAGATTAAAAACTAACAGAAGTTCACAAGTCACTCTCCTATGGTTCACAACTAGAACATGGTATTTTTTTCTGCCCTGACATTGCCAAAAAGTTAGTGGGGATTTATGATGAAAAAGAATATGGTTGGGAAAAGTGCGACTTCTCTCTGCTTCCCATTAAAAGAATGGAATCAAGCAATAAAAGGATACATTATTTTTAAAGCCATGGAAAGATCAATGTAAAATAGGTGTGAAAGAAGCCACAGAAAAGAACTCTATGTTGAAGAGAACCTTGGAGAGCCCTGGACAGCACATTAACTCAGCTAAGAGATGTGAAAATTGTTCATCAGTGTATAGTCCGGGTGACTCATCAGTTTCTAAACCTTCACATTATTTTTGGACCTTGATTATCTTGGAGATTCTAAATATCTATTAACAACCTTACCTGGATTGTGAAGGATAATTGAACTAGAGAACACTTATTCCCCAACTAGATAATGGGGGGTAAAAGTGGCTTAAATGACTTATTTCATTTTTTTTTTCTGAAGGACCTGCCTATATTTAAAATTTTTCTCTTACAAAAGTACCATTTCCATTTACTGACCTTGCAGATACAGTTTAAAATATTTCCAGTGTGGTCAAAACGCTTCTTTAGTGGTGTGTGTATATATATGTGCATGTGTTTGGTTTCCCCAATGCTTTCAGAAAGTGGAAACTAGAAGAAAACTTTCAATGAAAAAAATGTTACCAGAAAGCACCTTAACTAGAATGAAAAATAGGAAAAGGAAGCAGGTGAAAAAGAAAAAAAAGGCATATGAAGAAATGTCCTAAAGCATAAATAGCTTGGCAAGGATCTGTTTTAATTTGAACTGAAAATATATTTAGGTTATTTATTCTTTATGATCCAATAACAGCACATTTTAAATCAAAGGCAAATTAGAGATGAGGAATGACAAATGTGAGATTTTGTTCATCATAAATTGAAAAATTGGAAACTTTGGTGATTACAAAATACTTAGGAATCGATATTGAAGGTAAGTTAAGTACAAAACAATTACAGATTACGGAATTCAATGTAACTTGTTAGTATATTTCATTCAAAATTAAGATGCTCAGTCACAAAGAACTTAATCATACATCAGGTTATCATATGTCAGATCTTATATCAGTTTCCATGGTTAATTCTTATCCTCATTGTACATAACCCTTAGCAGCATTTGGTTGGGTTGAGCATTCAGCTGGGTTTCTGGTATTCCTTAGTGATACTGGCCACATCTTCCTTTATAGGCTCTATCTTCTTGTTCTCTTTTACTGGTTCTCCATCTTGAACAATTGTAATACCAAGTAGTGCAGGACTTGATCACATACACTTTTTGTCTTCTCTAGTTACACTCTCTCCCTGGGGAAACTCATATGTTTCCGCTATTTCCAATACCATTAATACCCTCATAGCCCTGAAATGGATGTCTCCAGACCAGATGTCTCCTCTGAGCTCTCTACTGGTATATCCAGCTGTCACTACAACATTGCTACTTGGCTTTATTCAAGATCAGTCTGTATTTTCCTCTCTGAATCCACTGCCAGAAGATTTCTCTGAGAAATGGTACCCCATTCTCTACAATTATGCAGAACAAAACCTGCAGCTTCCTCGAGTCTTCCCTTTCCATCTCATCTCTTACCTTGCCACGTGTAAGTTTGGTCAGCTTTTCCTCCATATGTAACCCTAATCTCCTCACTGTTCCAATTCCTAAACCCCCAATCATCTTCTCCATCTTCCTGAGACACTACAGTTAACTTGCAACTGGTCCAACACCCCTCATTAACTACCACTCACCACTTCCCAAACTACAACCTTCACATAGAAATCAGAGTGAACCAAATCACATTACACCTAAACTTCAAAAAAAAAAAATTTGCTTTAAAACAATTATTTATTAGGTCTAAAAGGTATTAATAACTTAACTCTCTCTTCAGCATCATCTGCCTCTGCTCTACCATTGTTTATAATCACTCAATTTGTATTTACAAGTTGTATTTCCTTAAACACTTCAAGATTATTTCTATTTCCTAGTGTTTATATTTGTGATTACATTTTCTTAAAACCTTTCCTTTCTGTAAACTCTAGAATTCTTCTCCCTTTTTATCATGTCCCAAGTCAAATATCACTTCCATAGAAAGACCAGATAAAGCAAGTCCCCTTCAATTACTCTCTTCCATAATAGACTATTTTATCATCTACATAGTATTGATCAATACCTGATATTACCTAATTTTTTGCTCACTTGTTACCTTTTGTCTTCCTCTGCTAAATATGAGTTCTTTGAGAATAAGAGCCTTGCCTTCTTGTAGCTACTTTCCAGTATCTAGTACAATGCTTGGCAATAACAGGTTCTCAATATCTGTTGATGGAATGATTCCAGAAAAGTGTTGCCATATTTCACACTGTGGAGCTAACACAGATATACAAACACAGGTACTGTGTTTTTATTGGCATTGCAGTAAGTGTATAAATTTGTTTAGGGGGAAAAAAATGACACTTTTAGCCTTTACTTCATTCTTCCTGTGCAGGAATCAGAATTGCTCTCATATTTATTCAAGTGTTTTCAGGTTTCTTTTCCATCTTTGTGTGGCTTCTGTGTGTGGAAGTCTGGCACATTCTATTGTCTAGTGACTTAACTGCTGTAAATGGAGATTGGTTTTTACTGTACTATTAATCTATCTATCTGGCTAATAGGAATATCATTGCTTCTCAAACAATCACATCAAACTCTATTATTTCTCATAAAAGAGAAGAAGAATAGAGCTTACCTTGTAAAGAGTATTGATTAGTTCTTTTGTTTTCATTTGTTTTGAGAATCAAATGAGATGATGTGGGTAAAGCTGTTTTATAAACTGTGAAGTGTTATACAAATGATAGTTTTCCATCTGTGAGCGGTGATATTTTTGCCTTTTCTTTTAATATTTTTTGACAGTATACATTTCCTATATTATGCTAATAATAGCAGTAAAAAAGAAAAAAAATTCCTACTCGGGACCTATATTCAGTTAGGTCTCTGGAAATCTTTTCCCCTCTATCAGCACTTCTAAAATGGCAGCTCCTCTGTGAAGGCTTACCCAGCTGGGTTTACCTTTTTTTGGACATGTACACACGACGCTTCACATTGTTTCTCGCACACTTAGAAGTATGTGGAGGTATGTGAGATATTATTTGTTTCTATGGCAACTTATGATTAGGTAGTCAAGACTTACACAGTACCCACTCGATGGGTGCACATGTCTGCACATTTTACATGACTTATATTAATTGCTTTAATCTTCTCAAAACCCCATGAGGGAGATGTCGTCTATTTGCCATTTTCCAAATGAGGAGATTGAAGCAGTGAATGATAACTTGCTCAATGTCACACATCTAGTAAGTAGCAGAGGCAAGATATGAGTTTTCTTTTTTACTTTCTACCTCCTTGATATAACTCAATAAAGTAATGAATTTCATAAAATACAAATCCCAGGGGGCGCCTGGGTGGCGCAGTCGGTTAAGCGTCCGACTTCAGCCAGGTCACGATCTCGTGGTCCGTGAGTTCGAGCCCCGCGTCGGGCTCTGGGCTGATGGCTCGGAGCCTGGAGCCTGTTTCCGATTCTGTGTCTCCCTCTCTCTCTGCCCCTCCCCCATTCATGCTCTGTCTCTCTCTGTCCCAAAAATAAATTAAAAAACGTTGAAAAAAAAAAATACAAATCCCAGGACACAAAACTAGAAGCCAGACTCTGCACTGTTAGCGCAGAGCCTGCTTGGGATTCTTTCCCTCTCTCTCTCTCTCCCTCTCCCTCTCCCTCTCCCTCTCCCTCTCCCTCTCCCCTCTGTCTGCTCCCCCCATTCATTCTCTCTCTCTCTCTCTCTCTCTCTCTCTCTCTCTCTCTATCAAAATAAATAAATGACCTTAAAAAAAACTGGAAGCCAGAATGGTGGCAGTGATGATTGCCCAATCTACACAAGTCATTTATTCATTAATTCTTTCAAGAAATATTAATGAACATATCAAGAACACACCAAGTATTAGGTATTAGGCTTTACACCCATGATTCAAAGATGAATTAGATAAGTCATCTACTTACTTCCTTTGGTTGGGAGAAAAAAGGATAAAGAGAGATGCTTGGGGTCAAGTAGAATAGGATCATATCTATAATGTGTACTTTTGCTACTTTTGAGGACTTTGTCTTAAAGAAACATTGACACATTTTTACACAACAAATGGAGAACAACCACGATAATAAGAGAATTCAGAACCAACACATACCAAAAACAGTCAAAATAACAGGAATCAGCCAGGAAAAGAGAAACAATTGAAGTATTCTCACATAGAAAGGGACTACAGGGGCGCCTGGGTGGCGCAGTCGGTTAAGCGTCCGACTTCAGCCAGGTCACGATCTCGAGGTCCGGGAGTTCGAGCCCCGTGTCGGGCTCTGGGCTGATGGCTCAGAGCCTGGAGCCTGTTTCCGATTCTGTGTCTCCCTCTCTCTCTGCCCCTCCCCCGTTCATGCTCTGTCTCTCTCTCTCTCCCAAAAATAAATAAACGTTGAAAAAAAAATTAAAAAAAAAAAAAGGGACTACAAATATCTGAATAGCTTTCAAAGACAGAACTAGTTCTATTGGGAGAAAGAGGCACAGAGTAAAAGATTTAGGCTCAGAACAAAAAGTAACTTTTTAATAGAGCTATCCTAAATGATAATAAGCTACTTCATGCATAGTAAATCCTTGCCATTGAAAAGTTAAAACAAAGACAGGAAATTTACTACTCAGAGAAGTTGCAGAAAGTCTTCATATATTAGATTAGAAAGCTGGACTCCACCAGATGAGTTGTTAGTCATGTGAATCAGATTTAATTCAGATCTGAATCAGATTTGATTCTGAATCAAAATCTATTGTGCTCTAAGGAAGATGGAGAACAACAGGATGTGCTGTCAGAAACTGTAGGATCTGGGATTTACTGTTTCGTGGGTGCTGGCAGAAAAAAAAAATGAGACTCCTGGATCAGAGACAAAAGACTTTAATACTCATGGCAAAAGCAGTAGCCAGAGCTTCATGTTTGTTTGCATTAATCCCATATGTCCTCCAGATCCCATGGGGGGAATGCCAAGGAGCTGCGATGAATGCCTGCATTACAGAAGAGGAACACTGAGCTTCGGAGAA
Source organism: Herpailurus yagouaroundi (assembly GCF_014898765.1). Taxonomy (NCBI): domain Eukaryota; kingdom Metazoa; phylum Chordata; class Mammalia; order Carnivora; family Felidae; genus Herpailurus; species Herpailurus yagouaroundi. Next base: position 138,750,217 of record NW_024412376.1, on the reverse strand, counting down.
TCATCACTTTTATAGTAAATGAAAGCAAGCCTCCTCTTTTCCAGAGGGAGATATGACCACACCCCTCAAGGTTGCTGCCTGCAAACACAACCCTGAGAGATGGCCCAGGTAGTCAAGGCCTTACATTCTTGGACTACCCAGAAAAAGATGTGCAGACACACTTGGGGTCCATGGTAAATTACGTCTCCCAACATGGATTGCAGAGCCATTCATTGAATGTCTGGATTGCTTGGGCATGCCAGAGTCTCTGATTACCAAAGAAAGCAGATAAGAAGGAGAAAGATGTGTCAGTGACATACGTCCTATTTAAGACAATCCTTGAATAGTGAGAGATAGATGAGATAAAAACAATTTGCTTCTAAACCTATGGAATCCAGATGGAAGTTACATATGTCATCAACCTTCTTGTTTGTATGCCAAAAGAACTAACCTATTTGGTAGAGGCTTATTTATAAGGTTTTTAATGGCGAGAAGCACCCATTTTTCAAGTACAGAATTGCCCAAATCAGCTTTTTCCTATGCAGGAATTTTCATTAGATTAAAAAAAAAAAAAAAAAAAAAAAAAACCCTCACCTACTCTTACTGCTTTCAGGAAGATAAAAATTTGTGTCCCAAACACACAAGTAGATAAATCAACAGTGCCACCTAGTGGAATCATTTATTTATATGCTATAAAAATTATATTTTCTACAACCCTATCCACTTTTTCCTTGTGTTTTTTGGCAAAGATGAGCTCTTTGAAAGCCTAGTTTAACCAACATATTTTAAATAATTACACTATCTGTTCTACCTTCTTAAAAAATTATTTTTATGCAGAAATCGTGTGGTATACAATGGAAACAACTTCTAAGATCAATTTTAAGGGCTGCTGGTTATATGAGGATAAAAGTAAGAAATGCACAACACTTCCTAGAAAGTTTGGTGAGGGAAGAAAAAGTTAGTGAGTATAATCTAGAATAAAAAATTATTTAATTGTTAAAAATCTAGATCACTTTGAAAGTGACAAATCACAGTGTCACTGTAAGTTACTATAATTATGAGTCATAAATTTCCAAGGTCTTTTTGACGTTTAAAGTCATGTAGATTGTAGTATGCAAGCATAGAAGCTGGTCATAAGGAAACACATTGGAAAAATAACTATCTTACAAACTTTCACACGCAAAAAATTGCTCATAATTGCAGCATTTTACCACAAAAGGAAAAATATGTTATACTCCAGTCAATAGGCTTCTTGTGTAAAATGACTGCAGAGATCACAAGAATAGAGATGAATTTTAGAGTTAGATTTTCCAGGAATTTCCAACATTTTGCCAGCATCTAGGTCAAATTTCTCAAGAGAATAGGAAGAGATAAACATAGAAGAATCAGAAAAATTAGAATAAATTTGACATTTTTTCCAATGATTCTGAAATCCCATGCTCTTTTCCTTCATGTGAGGTTGTATAACGTAGTGATTAATATCAGGGACTTTGAATTCATATTTATAAGGTGGAAACATATGAAACAGTGTTTTTTCCCATAAATTGAAAGAGGTCAAATATTGACACTCTCATATGGCTCAGCCCCATCCATTAATATCCTAATTCCATGTGTACCTAAATGACTTTCATTGGACAAGTTGCTTCACTTCAATAAGCCTCAGTGTCCTCATCTTTTCAATGGTGATAATATATATCACAATGGATAGTTGGATAAATCAGTGGAGAAAATTATCACATAGTGTTAATAACTACCAACCCATAGTGATCATACAAAGAATGATTTCTGTAATTATAAGTGGTTTTACAAATTATAATTTTGGGCAATATGAAAGGGAAGAACTTACTAGTTAATTGTCAACTTTTAAAATACCTGACTGACAAATTAGAAAGCCACTTTCTGTGTTTGCCTCATTCTCATTTGCTTCTGTTTCTTACAGTTTCTTCCCAGGTCTTCCTTATATACACATCTTTATCATTTAAATTCTGTTCTTTAAAAAATATATATTTTTCCAGCTAATGAGATTAGACACAATCCAGTTCTTTCACAAGAGCCTCCAAAAGATATGCTGCCATTTTGTGGTTGCTTCTGGTGATCCAGACTTCTTTGACTTACATTTGGACAAGATTATTAAAACTCACTTCCCCTTCAACACTCCACACCATGATGTGCTTTTCCCCTATCCTAGCAGCTTACACTCCAGTGTGTGTCTGTAAGCCTCAGATAAAGTAACAGGAATGGAATTGCTACTGAGTCCTACTGGGCTTATACACCTGCCTCTGGTATAACATAGTTTCACAGGATTTCTCTAAAGACAATGGTACGCTTTAGTGATTAAAGTGTGGTCATTAAAGCCAGACGGCCAAAGATAAAAACTAATTTTGGACAAGTCTTAGCTATGTGATCAAAGGCAAGTTGCTTAACACCTCTACTTTCCTTGTCTGTCAAACGGTAATAATGATAGCACTTGCTTAACAGGGTTGTGTTCAGAAATAAATGACATAATGCATCTGCCTGGACCAGAGTGAGAGCTCAAGAAACATTAGCTAATTTTTTTAATGTTTATTTATATTTGAGAGACAGAGCATGAGCTGGGGAGAGGCAGAGAGAGAAGGAGACACAGAATGTGAAGCAGATTCCAGGCTCTGAGCGGTCAGCACAGCACGGCTAGAACCCCTGAACCGTGGCATCATGACTTGAGCCAAAGTCGGACACTTAGCCAACTGAGCCACCCAGGCGCCAGAACATTAGCTATTATTAATTAAGGAGGGTTGTTCTGAGTCTCAGACATTGAGAAGTTCAGGGAGAAAGTAATTCTAAGCATTCTTTCATTCATTCTAAAAATAATGACTGAGCTCCACTAACCACCAGACTGGTGACAAGAAAGGGTAAAGGTTGATACAGTTTCTCTCCTCATGGAATTTGTAATTAGGTGACACCTTGGCAGCAGAGCTGAAAACTAGGGCTCTGACCCTTGTTTGCGTCCCCACAAATAAATGGCCACCAGGAAAGGAGAGGGTATCTGTGTAGGGATGTCCCCACAAGCCTGGGGAGCATCTTCATAGTGAGATGTAGAGGTTCTCAGGAGGCACCCCAGGCCTATTCAGTGCCTGGACAAGGGAACTCTCCTCCCACACAGCCCCAGAAAGAGCGTTCACCATGTGCCAGCCTGCTTGTGTTCTAATTTCAATTTTCAAGAGTAATTCTGAAGGCTGGTACATTTGTAAGGAAATTAGAGTTCAGAAAGATTGAATGATGTGATGAAGATCACACAACCAGTATATTTCAAGGTTCAGGTTTGGACTCAGATTTGCCTGGCTCCTAAGTACATGTGCCTGACTTTTTCTTCTTGAGCGGAGTTAGTGAGGACAGGGGATGCAGTTAGCTGGAGGTTAATCTTACCGATGCTGAAATCTTGTAATCACTGGAGTAGAAAGCAAAGATGGCCTTGTAGAAAAAGTGAAAAGAACAAAGGTAAACAGAAAAAAAGAAGTCTTTAGCACTGATAAAAACAAGAAGAGCCCCCAAGAAAACTCACGGGTCTGTGGGCAGCCCAAATGGTCTGAGTGCAAAGAATTCACGTCAAGCTTGGTCTCCACTTCCCATGCTTTTGCATGTTTTTGAGCCTTCATGCCAGTTTTCCTTGCCTCCAACATTCTTGACCTTCTCCTAAAGTGCAGGTGAATGAAGTATGAGCCCGCTTTGCAAGAACACTCAAAGGGCCAGCAGGCAGACCCTGCAGTCAGACGTGCTAGCTTTGGATTTCGGTTCTGCCATGGACATCCTCAGGAGGTAACTCAGCTTACTCATTTCTAAAAAGATGTGCTAATATTTACCTTCCCAAATCCTTGAGAAAATTAAGCGAGGTAGCACGTGTGAAACGCCTAGCCAAAGGGTGGATATGTAACAGATGTTCAATCATGTTAGTTCAGTGTATCTCAAACTGCAAGTTGTGAAATCAGTGTTATTGCTCACCATCAGGCCATTGGAATAGAATGGAATGGAATAAATCAGAGTGTATTGTACTTAACAAGGGTGAAATGTGTATGAAACGTCTTTGTGTTCTTTGTGTTCTAAATAAAATGCATTTATTACCATGAGTCACAATTAAAATTTTTGAAAGCCCCTACATAAGCTCCTTTCTCCTTAATGCATTTCCAACTAATATAACCCATATTAAGAGACTGACTAAGCCAAATTCATTCTATTTGAGAACTTTACAGGATGGTTCTTATGTTTTCCATTATTATTTCATGTATAACTTCCGTTCCTTTCAAAGTATGTTGTAATTGCCTTTTACACAGCCATTATCTCCCACAAATACCATTACTTGTTTACATGCCTATCTTGGCTCTAACTTTTTAGGGACAAGGACAGTACTTCATGATTTCTTTTCTTTCTTCAAGGTTAGCAAGAGGCCAATGAATTTTTTGTGTGCCAATATGAAAAATATAAGTTGAGGGGCGGCTGGGTGGCTCAGTGGGTTATGCGTCCAACTTCGGCTCAAGTCATGCTCTCACGGTTCGTGAGTTCAAGCCCCACATAGGGCTCTGTGCTGACAGCTTAGAGCCTGAATCCTGCTTCAGATTCTGTGTCTCCCTCTCTCTCTCTGCCCCTCCCCTGATTGTGCTCTCTTTCTCTCTCTCTCAAAAACAAATGAACATTAAAAAAAATTTTTTTTAATAAAAATATAAGTCAAAGTCTATAATTTGCCTGAAGTGGTAGGGTTTAGATGATTTTAGTAGAACTTTATTTAAACTATCCTTCATATTTGAAAATTACAACAGTATTTAGCAAACATGGGAGGAAAAATAATGCACCTGAACTTAAGAATGGCTTCCAGACATGAATTTGTCATTTGTAACCTTGTAAAAGTAAGTTTATCTCTCGAGCCTGAGTTACTACCTCTTTAATGAGGTTGGAAATCTATAGGATTTCTTAAGTCTCTTTCAGGTTTAATGTTTTTGATTTTGTTGATAATACTATATGGCAGAAGAGAACATTAAATATGAATGATAGTAACTCCGGATTATATCGCCTATTTGTTAATTCCCCCCAAATATGTTACAGTATAACATAAATTATAAATTTGGGAAGAAAAAACTAAAAGTATTTCAAACAATTCTGCTTTGATGAATCAGGAAGAAATTCTTAATTCCTGTTTTAATAAACTAGGAAACCAGAGAAGAGGAATGAATTCAGCTTGTTTTCTAGATTTCAGTTCCATTAAAGGCCTGAAGAAAATTATTCGTGTAATTATAAATCATTACTATTTTTATAGTAATGCACTGGAATCACTGTCCTTTATATATGTTAAGAAAATTTTTCCCAAGTAAATGGAAGACATATAAAGGGTTGTTCAGAAAATAAAATAATTCATAGATTTTTAATTTCACTTCACTTCACTTAGTGAAAACATCTTTTATCTTCAGTGCCCAAAAAATGGTAGTTGGATTCAGCAACCATGTAGTAAACACCTATTAACTGATAGACATTGGGCACTTTTTGTACATTTTTCTGTTTTATCCTCAAACAACTCCATGGGGGTATGAAAGACTGATTCCCATCATAAAGATGAGGAAATTGAGGATCATGTATAAATAACAAGAACCTGTATCTTCTACAGAATTAAAAATACTATGAACTATATGTGGAACAAAGAAAACACACCAATAATGAATAAATGTCAGACAAATGGAGTATAAGCTCCAAAATCAGAAATGGATTAGGGCCTAGGGTAAATCCTAAGATTACACATTTCTGTTGAAATTTCACAAATAGCTTAGTTCATTTTTTTTTGTTTTGTTTTAGACTTGTTTATTTACTCAGGTATCAGGTGTCCAGGGTACTAAGGAAGAAAGAGTTATCACATCTATAGTATAACCACAGAGGATTCTTAGTAAGGAGTTGACATATAAATGAAATATGAAACAACCAGGAATTATAAAAAAAAAAAAAATCCCTGGGTTTCATATACCCTCTTTCTACGAGCAGCACTCAATTTCTTTTAGTATATTTGTTGAAATCCTTCTTCTTTCCAGATTTCTTAGATAAAACTACTTCCAGAATGAAAAGTGGTACTAGCAGTATTGGCCTCACGAGTGATCTGACAGACCAGGCGTGCACCCATGCTGTGTGTCCCCACGTCAAGATGTTCACGGGCTCATTGGTTTCTTGCTAAGACAAGCTAAGTCTAAATCACCACAGACTGGCTGTAGGCAGTACAGTCACTTGGAAAACAAACAGAGCCACCTCATTTCATTCAAAAGTATCTCTGACACTGCCTTGACCATTTGAAATTATATAATTGGAGAACATTATTGACCACAATATCAAGAAAATTTTTTTAAAAATGAATTCTCATTTATTGCTTTGACCACCTCACTAAATAAAGAGTGGCTTCAGTTCATTGTCCTATCAATGGATTTTACATTTAACCTCCCAGTTTAGGATCTCTACAAACCATTACATTGCAAAACATCAATAGTATATTGATTTCAAATTGAGAGTCATATAAATTACTGGTCCTTACAACCAGATGAGGGTTGCAATTATTTCTGTGCTATTTCACACTAAATGAGTGATTGACAACAAGAATCTATTAAGACCTAATAGTCTACAAAATTTCTTGCTCTAAATCACAAGGTTAAAAGAAAAATCTATTGCAGACTTAAAATCCTTTAAACTAAAGTATGAGTCTATTTACTATGATCAATGTGGTCATGGAATTATTTATGTCAGAGGGGAATATTTTGTCTTGATTTATAAATGTTTAGGGAAATGGAGATTATGTCATAAAATGGGAAGCATTTTGTATGCTTTTAAAAAACTGCCCAGACTTTTGAATATTTAGATGCTCGTTCTGACAAAACTACAGGTTTTCATTTACCAACATGAAAATAAGACTCATGGAAGGGAGGCAAAGGATCACAGACCAGGGACAAGGTGAGACGGTCTTTGAAATAGAGTGAAAAATAGAAGAAAAAGAAAGATATACTTCAATCGCATAAACTATCTCAGCCCAATTTCACAGGTATACTATGTATCAGCCACTGTAGCAGATAATAGAGATTAATAACAATGATAAGGCAAAACAAAATCTTGGATAGCAAAATTAAACAGCAATGTGAAGGGTCACTGCATCTTGGAGAGGAGACACAGCAAAAGAGGTGGCCAAATTTATAATCATTTTCTAATATATAATTGCCTGGGTTGAATTGTGTCCCACCTCCTAGAGAGTATATATTCTATTCCTAAACCCCAGTATCTCAGAATGTGACCTTGTATGGAAATAGGATCTTTGCACAGATGTAATTAGTTGAGTTAGGATGAGGTCAGAGTGGAGTAGGATGGATCATGGACGTGAGTGAAGTCCTTATAGGAAGGCAAAATTTGGACCCAGACAGGCACAGAGTGGGACTGTCATGTGAAGATGAAGACATAGATAGGGATGATGCAGCAGAAGCCAAAGAAAGCCAAAGATTATCAGCAGACCACCGGGAGCTAGGCAAGAAGCACAAAACAGATTCTCATTCAGAGTCCTCAGAAGGAACCAATCCTGTGGACACCTGATCTTGGGCTTTTAGTCACCAGAACTATAAGATAATAGATTTCTGTTGTTGAAATCATGCTGTTTGTGGTACTTTGTTACAGCCACTCTAAGAAATGAATACAAAAGTAAGACATGCCAATTTTTCTTTTTTAGTATTAGATTTCTATTTGGGATGAATCTTTATGCCAGGCTGTCTTCATTAGTTTCAAGGAATTCATGGAAGAGGAAGGTAGAGAAAGTGTGGTGAGAATGGGCAGCAATACCACAAAATAGGAACAGAGAGTGAAGATCTAATGTCAGTGATTCTGATTCAAAGTCACCCAGGCTCATTTATTAATCATTTACACTATTTTCACTTTCTTTTTTTTTATGTGTCCTCCTTGCCCTTTTTGGCTGGGCCACATTTCTCACGTCAGTAGCACTTAAGACTTCCATTATTGCACCAATGTGCAGATGCTAAAGCAAGTCCACACTATTTATAATGTTTTTTTCCTGATTGAACAGCCCAACATGAAAAATATGGCTTCATAAGAAACCAAAATGAGCCTTTGATACAATTTTTTGAAATAAGCCCAAGTTTTGTCACCATCACCACTGACTTGATGTGCGTAATTACCTCCCCCTAATGGCAGGAAAGTGCTCAGAACTGATATAAATATCACTTAATATTCTCAGGCAGTGAACCTTTTTAAACATATTAGCCTTGCAGAATATAATAGATGGAAAGGACAAAATCGCCTCACAATTGTAGGATTAAATAGAAAGTGTCTTTTTAGGACCAATTGCTCTACTTTTAATTTGTAGGTTGCAATATTTGTCTTTTATATTTGTTATTATTTGTTATAATTATTATTATTAATCATTATTATTATTGGTAGTGTATGCATATGGCAGAATTTGTGGCAAACTTACTGAATTGAAGAAATCAGGCAGCCCAGATGACGATCCTTCATTGGGAAAATCACTCCTCCAGTGTTACTCCATGATCAATTTCTCAACAAGAGAATCTGAGGAAAAGGACATGCACAATTGCTTTGACAAAGTTCTTCCCTGAAACATATTACATCAGAGCCTATGTTCCTGGCCAAACTTCCTTGGGTTATAGACGAGGAATTTTAGAAGAGACCTTTGGTGTTCTTAAATGCCTTCCTCTGGTTCACCCAGCTAGCAAAAAACAAGAATACCACTTTTCTTATTCCAAGTCTAATGCCTGATCATCAGAGCAGTGTATGACATCAACAATGAGTAAACGGCCCTCCTATCCTGTTCCCTCTAAAGTCATCGGCATGAAATGTTGAAGGCATTAAAAGCAAGGGTGAGTGTAATAAGACGTTTTTCTGATGGTATCCTAAAAGGAGGCACACCATTTCCCAAGTTCCAGCATATAATGCTGGACAAATTTCGTCATGTGGGCCACAGATTCACTGTTATCCAAAATCACCTGAAACTTTACCTATAGCCTGTGCCCTGAAATCAATATGATGACCCTCATTTCAATAATAAATAATCCCACTGTCATAAATATCATCAACTTTCTATAGAGGTAGATTTCAAGTTAGCATAAGCTTCCATTTCCTGTAAAGTCATTTACATTTGTAAATACTCTTTCTATGTCTTAGTCTAATGCCTCTTTTACAGTAGGAGACTGAAGAAGATAACCATAGCAATAGCAATAGTAAAGTGCGATGCCTCAGCCCCAACAAACTTGACAGTCTGCTAGTAATAGAAAGAGCCTGTCCTTTAACTCTTTTGGTCTTGCATGTGTCGAATAATACTAATTTCTGTCCAGTTTATTTTAAGCGCTTGAACCACAGAGAGGGTTTGTTGTTGTTCTCATGTCATTCACATTTAACTGCAACATGTAACACAACTCAGCAGAAATGAGACATTACTCAGAGATTTCTGGTGACCCTATTTCGTATATTGTAAGCACTAGAGAATTCATCTCATTTCAGGTATCTAATTTCAGCCCACTCTTTGTCTAGAGATTTGGGGGAGATAACATAAAAGATTGGCACACTGCAGAACTATTTACCACAAACTATAGATATTGAGCAGTATGCAGAACTCAAGGGAGATCAAGAATTATGGACTGACTTGTGATCTTTTCATCAAAGGAGTTACAAGGGGCAAGAGTAAGAGGCAATTCAAGTTTGATTGAATTAGTGTTCGAGTTAGAGCTAAAGAAAGAGCTGGTGTTAAGTGTTAGTGTTGAGTTGGACTCCTAGGTCAGATCCGTCCTGCTTCAGATGCTGGAGGTTGGGAAACACCACACCCAAGTCAGGAGCACCCAGCCTCTAGTCAAAACAGTGCAGATTGAATCAAAATGCTATTCACGTTTCTCTGTTCACCATTCAGATTTTAAGCATCGGTGGATTTCTGCCCAACAAGCATGCCTGCTGCTAACTATTGTCACTATGGGAAAAGTTTGCCTCACTGAGGGCTCTGTCTTGGACACCATGTGGACCTCTCCTTATGAGCTCTTTCCACTCTAACCATACTGGTCTGCCATCTTGATTTTAAGCCTTTTGGCATCATTTGATCACTGTTGTCTCACTGCTAGGAAAAAGGAAAATAAATGCACCTGGGGTGGAGAGGTACTTTGAATATTCTCTGCAGAGAAAGTGATTCACCAATCAGAATCCAAGCTGAAAATATCTTTTCCACTGAGAGTACTTCCTATGAGGCACCATTAAAAATCCAGTTCCAGCCGTCTCACCTCTGTGTTTACTTTTTAAAATTCCACTGGGTTTGGGGGAGGGGGGGAATTTATTCATCACAATAGAAAACAATAAAAATAAAACCAAGTATTAGATAGTATTCCCACTAGATCTGTTATCTGGGGAAGGGCTCATCACTTTTGTTATTTTTCGGCCAGGAATGTATAACCTGAATCAAATCATGAGGAAACATCAGACGAACCCAAACGGGTAAACATTCTCTAAAATAACTGGCCTGGATTCTTCAGAACTGCCGATGTCATGAAAGGCAAATAGAGACTCAGGAACTTTTCCAGATTGAAGGAGACTAAAGAGACATGACAGCTAAATACGTGATCCTAAACCCCTTCCTCGAATTAAAAACAAACAAACAAAAAAACAAAAAAACAGTCCCATAAAAGTCAGTACTGGGATAAAATCAGAATATGATTCATAAGACAAAGTATCAATGTTCAATGATTTGCACTGGATAACTGTACAGTGGTTACATAAGAGAATATCCTTGTTCCTAGGAAATTCACATTAAAATGTTAGAGACAAAGGGCCATGATTCTGCAAACTATTCCCAATGTGTCTTCATTAAAGAGTTCCGTTGTTTTGAAACTCTTGAATTCAGGATGATTTAATAAAAAATATAAGAATTAAGGCTTCTGTTTGGCACATATCTGAAATACGTTGTTTAAAATAAAAAGTTAAATACAATTTTAAGTTTTCAGAAACATCACAAGAATACAGAAATCTACTGTATACCCTTTGCACAGATACATTAATTGTTAGCATTTGCTACATCTTTTGTCATCTTCTCTATCAATTGTGTGTGTGTGTGTATGTGTGTGTGTATCTATATAATGTATATGCATATATACCTACCTGGGAGAACAACTTTTTTAAAGACGATGATCAACTCCCTTCTTTGGGGCCTGTTGAAAACATTTAACAAAAACGTAAAATAGGGGCACTTGGGTGGCTCAGTTGGTTAAGCGTCTGACTCTTGGTTTCAGCTCAGTTCATGATCTCACAGTTCATGAGGTCAAGCCCCGCATAGGGCTTTACACTGACAGCACACAACCTGCTTGGGATTTTCCCTTCCTCTCCCTCTCTCTCTCTCTCTCCTTCTCTTAAAACAAATAAACATTTTTAAAAAACACAAAATAAATCATAAGTGGTGTTTTGCTCACTGAGAAAATGAAAGATACCAACAAATATCTATCTTTTTTGCTGTATGACCTCATCAACATTAAAATTAAAAGACAAAACTGAGTGTACTGATAACTGCATTTGTGTGGTCAATTAGACTTGCTTTACTAAAGTATCACTGAACTTGTTAGGGAAAAAACAAAACCAAACAGAACCAGAGCTATAATGACAAAGCTGTTCACAACTCCTTCCGGATGGGTAAAATATTCACAGTTAGACAGGTGCCCCAGGTGCCCTTTCTTTGGGAAATAAAGAACAAAACTGATCAAAGGATTGTTCATACTCAGCAGTACCCAAATGTTCATGATCATGTCATTTCTAACTAAATCTTCTTTTTTTTTTTTTTCTGTTTTTCATCTCCTGCTTTGAATCACTCCATTGGAACCCAGCTGAGCTCAGTCAGGCTTGCAAGGTTGAATGTGCCTGCCAGGCAAGCTTAACTATTTCTTACATGTCTTGGTGGATACCAAAAAGGTTACTATATTAAAATTGTTGATGTATATGAATTAAGAGCATCCTTCCTCAGGTGTAAGCCAGCATGTGGTATTTCTGAAGATGACACAATCCAGCAATAATAATAAATACTGAAGCCGTCGTTCATCTAAGTTAGATTTCAAGCACATTGACAGAATGAATTACTTAATGAATTTTACTGATGAGTACCTTAAACAACATTCAGCTTAAATAGCTATGTGTTTTCTAGTTAAGAAAACCATATAAAACAAAAAAAAAAACCCATGTTTTAGCTACTCAAATCCAAGATAAATTTTACTAATATTTAAAGCATACATCTCAACTGAAATAGGAATTAAATACTTCTCTGTGGCCATGCCTATGCTTGCTGAATGACAGTATCCTTACTCCTAAGGGTAACAATTATCTTGTTGGAGAACTGAAACATTTGGAGGAATAGATCATTTGTCTGGATTTTGCAAGGGGAAGATACTAAAACCAATAGTTTTAAAAGATAAAAATCAGGAAATTTTAGAGAGTGATGTAAAATGTATATAATTTTCAAAGCAATATAGAATCCATGATGATGATGGTGACCATGATGGTGGTGGTGGCAGCGATGATTGTAATGATGGCAGCTCTTTCACTATAGAGTTGGTTGGTCCCAAACAACAAAACCAATTCCAGCAAATTTCAGCAGAAGAACGAACTTCTAGAATAAGGCATGGCAACTCACAGAATTGAAGGAGGAGAGGAAATGGTGGTGAGCCCTAAACAGGAGAGAAATTGGAGAACCAGAATTCTGAATAGTAGAGACCAAATGTCTTTTCAGTATTCTTTTATGGGAACAACTGAAGGTTTACTAGGTGACTTCCAAGATCCTTTCCAACTTAAAATTCTGTGATTTCCTCTGGATGGTAAAATAATCTTCTGTCTCTAAAAATATTTTGTCCAGGAAATTATGTCCAAAGCCTCTTCAGAATGTAGCCTCTTCAGAAACAGTTATAGAGATTGATTTTTCTTATTTCAAAAGATATTAGCCTAGCATTCAAAAAATTTCTATTAACTTTCAAATCCCCAAAGAAATATAAAATTTATTCATTTAAACCCTAAAGTAGGGCATATTACTTTAGCATGTTGTTTTTTTTCCCCCTCTAACTCCTTTGTCAATACTAATTTCCAACTGCACAATATCTGGGTATAAAGATCTGAGCTTGGATTATGTTTAAAACACATAATCATATGTCATCACAATAAATCTCTGATAAAATGTATATTTTCAAATTAAATTAGCTTTGCATATAGCCAGATAAGTTTTCAGATACAGTTTTAATTTGGATCTACCCTTCTTCTGAAAAAGCATTTATAATTCCACACTTCAGTAAAGTGTTATTCAGTACAAATTGTGCTAAAGATTGACAAAGAATATATATTTAAAAAATGTTTTGAAGGTATGCACTTCCAGTGAAAAAAAAGCATCTTAACTTGTCTCTGGCAAAATACATATAAGCATTTCATAATTATAAGCTCATTAGCTTATATTTACCAACAGAGAAGCTCAACTATGTGTGCCTTACACCACACACACACACACACACACACACACACACACACCCTCACACACAGTGATATATGGAGTGGTTATATTTGAGTTTTCACTAAATATCAAATAGAAATAAAAATTAAATCATACCATACAGTTAATGAACACTGGCTCCAAAACCTCAAAGTTGCTAGAGAATTGGTAGATAGAAAACAAACAAGCTAATTGCCAAAATAGAAGGCAATGTTGAACTTAATATTCTTATTTTAAAGGGAAAATGGAGGCAGATTGGTAGAAATGATAAAAGGACAAAAGAGTGTAAAATTCATTAGAAATTTTCTCAAAGGAGATTTCAAGATCTCTTTGAAAAAACAAACTTCTAACAGAGTATGGGAGATTTTCTTTATTTTTAGTTCAAAATCTGTTACGAAGAAAGAGTTCCAGGGAAAAGAAATATAAATGGCAGCACCAGACCTCCCAAACACTGCAGACTTCTAACACCTCCAGGGACTGCAGTTGTCTCCCCGCCTACAAATTTCAATCATCCCTGCAGCCCCAGTCTTCAACCATCTGAGGACAACCCATCAATATAACTGATAACACACCCAATCTGTGTACAGGAAGGAAAGTATTCAAAATACCATTTATCCCAGAAGACACACTGACATCCTGGAATTAAGAAATATGGTTTCTTCTCACATTCTATCCATTGTGAATAATTGTTGACTACTTTGGAGTTTAGTTTTTTGATTGCAGTTTGAGTGATGAATTAATAAACTATGGGGAGCCATGTTGAGTTGCACAGGTGAACAAAGCATGGCAATGTTACTCAAATCAAACCCTGTTCCTGTTGCTAAGCAGATCCCTTGATTCCTGTATGTTCTCTCTCAACAAATAATAGCACATACAATTATATGTATAATATAATTAATATAATATTAGAGTGCTAATACATCTATTAATTGAACTGAATATTAGTATGTTGATGCCTTATTCTGATATTATTTCATAGCTTTGAGAAACTGAAACTAAAACAGTCTATACAAAACTCTTTTGGAAAGGAAGCAAAGCAATCTTCTGTCATTCTGTCTTAAAATACTTACTTCGCTATGGTAAACATTAATGGATGGGAAACATAAAATGTTATATTTATTTTGTGTTGTTGCTCATATAGATAATAATAAAATCATGCAGTGACCCCAGCATGGTGAGCCACATAGAGAAGAGGTTAAGAACATGGATTCTAGAGCTAACTAGATTTAAATGCTGGATTTAACTACAGTGGAATTATTTCTTTCTAAGTAATGTTAAGGAAGTTACTTACTTCAGATGTCTAATCTATAAAAATGGAATGGTAATGGTAGTGATATTGCTAGGATTACTATAAAAATAAGTAAATCTATGCAATGCACTAAAAAACCCACAAAGCATGTCATAATGGCTGGATAAATGTCTGCTTTTAAATTGCATATGCACTGACACAAGCATGCTCTTTCTCAAACCTACATACACATATATTACATAAAAATACTGTGGGAGTTATTTAGAAAGAGGGTTACTAGGAAGAGAGCATTGCTTCTGGAAGCAGAAGACAGGGATTCATTCACCAACATTCACAGCAAATGTGCTGCCATTTACGTGTGTGTGTGTGTGTGTGTGTGTGTGTGTGTGTGTGTGTGTTTAATACTCTCTGCAACTAATTTCTTTATGTCCAGAAAGAAATTATTTATAAGCTTCATGGATTAAAAATAAATCTTTTTTATTTACTCTGGATCTGTATTGTACTCTTGACCAGAGCACTTTTTTTTAAGTGTGTCTGTGTCTATTTTAAATGCTATAGCAGTAACACAAAGCTTTAAGAATTTATTTATTATTTAATGCAATTGTGAAAATTGTATTTACATTTTTTTTACATTTATTTATTTTGAGAGACAGAGTGAGACAGAGCACGAGCGGAGGAGGGGCAGAAAGAGAAGGAGACATAAAATCTGAAGCAGGCTCCAGGCTCCAAGCAAGCATTCAGCACAGAGCCTGATGCAGGGTTCAAACCCATGAACTGTGAGATCATAAACTGAGCCAAAGCTGGACACTTAACCAACTGAGCCACCCAGACGCCCCGTGAAAATTTCATTTGAGAAGTCTATACAGGAAATAATGAGGGGAGAACATCGATATTTAGACATTTTAATCTATATATCAAACTGAAATTGGAGCTTGAATTCCCAGAATAGATAAGGGATGCAGTCATTAGAAGTCTCTGTGTACTGAAATATATATCTAGAGAACATTCTGGAGGTCTTCCCTTTCACTTTAAAATGTAGATTAAAGATGCTTGTTTAATGGGAGGGGGAACCACCAGAGACTCCTGCTAAATGTAACTTAAATGTATTTCCCAGTGTTCTTCCCATTTTCCTTGCTTCTCCTCCCATCTACAAGCATTTTCAAGTGTGTATTCACACACTCACACAAAGCCACTGGTGCTGTTCATATAACATTGCAAAAATATCACATCTGTTGAACTTAAAGATACAGCTCAGGGGAATTTAGGTTTTCTTTAGGAAGACATGCAGTATTGAACCCAGAGAGTTACAATACCCCTGTATCGTACTCTCTGGGTATTCCCCCCAGGACGCTGGGGGAAGGGTATTCTTCTCACTAGAATCCTATCTAACCTTTCTGTCTTGATTACTGGGGAGGTGGGGGACAGAGAAGATTATAGAATGTTCCCCCTTCTCCATAATTTACAGTCACAACAATACAGCTTTAGTATAATAACAGTGAAAGAACTATTTATAGCTGAAAGAACTACAAGGCACAGGATCTCTCTGATGAGTATTTGGAGAAGCTCAAAATCAAGAGAGTAGGCACAAACAAGGCCACTAGAGAAATCTGAAACCTCTAGGACTTTCAGCCACAGCAAACATTAAACACAACTCAACTCTTAACCTTATTAACATAAAACCTCAAGCTGAAGCCTGTTTATCCCAGTTCCTCTTACCCAATAACATGTCCTACTCTCAACAGAAAAGATACATATTTATATATTTAAACATATATGTAAATGTATTTTACACCTATCTAAAGATATAGATTATCAATGGATAGTGGATGGATGGATAGATAGAAGATAGATAGATAGATAGATAGATAGATAGACAGATATGGCAGTCTGAAAGGCAAGTTAAAACACAGTATGGACTAAGAAAGTATCAGGACCAGACTCAGATAGGACACACAAATTTTAGAATTATCAGACTGGGAATTTACTCTAAACATTATCTGGTAATGTTCCTTACCACCCCCACAAGGGTATGTGTTTACAACTGAAAACACTATACATATACACTGAATTGAACAATTAAGTAAATGGATGGTGGATGGTGGGATCCAAGTTGCTCAGCATTGAAGTAAAAGTTTACAGAAAAGCAAGGATAGACTAGAATAATGGTAATGGTAATGGAATATAATTGGAAACATCAATGTGAATTCATGTTTAGTTTAAATATAGTCATAGTTGGTTATATATAGAAATACACATGGGGATGTGTAACTCAGGCTAATATACATGCATATATTTCCTTTTTCTGTCCCCTGAAAGAAAACACACCCCCAGTAGCAATGAGTATACCTAGTGCGCAGAGCTTGGTTTGTTTTTTTATTTGTTTGTTTTTGGTTTTGTTTTTATTTTTCCCAATCTTGGTTGTATAAGCATTATCCAATAATGCTGCTCCTTGGAGAAATGACTGATTCCAAGACTGAGGCAGAAAGTGTACAAGATAAACCTAGCGTATCTATAGTACCAGAAAGAAGTAAAATAAATAAGGTAAATAAAAAGTAAATAAATAAAGACCACAATGCTGAGGGCATTTTAAAGGGACACAGGAGAAAATTGAAGGAGTTCCTAATATCCCAGAGTGTAATAATTTGAACACCAAAGTAAATAACATGGTGCTGAATGTTTAATTCTTTTTAAAGTTGATTTTTAGAGAGAGAGATTAACAGAGTGTGAGCAGGGGAGGGGCAGAGAGAGAGAAAAAGACACAGAATCTGAAGCAGGCTCCAGGCTCTGAGCTGTCAGCACAGAGCCCGACATGGGACTCCAACCCATGAACCATGAGATCATGACCTGAGCTGAAGTCAGACACTCAACCAACTGAGCCACCCAGGCATCCCAACATGGGGCTGAATTTTAACCTGAAGTTAAAGTAAATATACAAATATTCATACTGATTGGAATAAATGCTTGTATAAATAAACGGTGGAGAATTGACAGATATCCCATTCAAAATATTCCAAATAACTAATGTAGATGCTCCTTCTTCCAAAGAGTATAGCATGAAAGGGAAGAACAAAAGAAGAATAACTTTATAGTGGAGAAACCAGACAAAAATTATACCAATTCAAGTGAGCAAGGTTAACACCCACAGTGATAACTTATATTGGAAGTATGCCCTCTTGATGCAAAATGATAAGAAAGGCAATGTGCTTTGGTGGTATTTCTCCCCAAAACACATTGCCCCAATCTAACCATGAGAAAAACATCACACAAATACTACTTGCAGTACATCCTACAAAGTACCTCACAAATAATCCTCAAGACCATCAAGTTCATTAAAAACAAGAGAAACTCTCACAGCTAAGGGGAACCTAAGGAGGCATGACAATTAAGTGTAATGTGTCCTAGATGGAATCCTGGAACAGAAAACAAGCATTAGGTAAAAACCAAAGAAACTGAATAAAGTATGGATTTTAGTCAGTAATAATGTATCAATATTGGTTCATTAATTGTAACAAACCTACAATGCTAACGTAAGATATAAATAATAGGGGAAATCAGACGTGGGATATAGGGGAGCACTACCTTCTCTTTGCAATAATTCTGTAAATGTAAAACTGTTCTAAAATAAGAAGTTAATTTTTAAATGATATATAGACATATATGCCCATATGTGTATATATATGTATGTATGCATGCATATGAAGATCCCATGTATCTTTCCAACCTCATGTCAGGCCAATTTCTCTAGGTGCAAGCCATATTTCAAAAACACCAAACTTCTAACAGTTTTTCCAATACCACATGTTTCCTTTACCTCTATGCTATCTCTGCTAAACCTTTCCTCCCACATTCTTCCCTTATGACTATCTTTGGAAATATTACACATTTCCAAGGAATCTGCTCTACATCTAAATTAAGAGCCCCTCCTTATATCCTCACAGCACCCTACACTTCTCTTGTCAAATAATTAATTTAACATTTACATCCCCAGTCAAATGGGCTCCAGATAAGGGGAAAAAAACAAAACAAAACAAGACAGATGGAACCTACAACTTTTTGCTAGAAACACACTTCCATCTCACCAAGCATATCTCCTTGCCACCATTTAATTTTTGCAGTTAGGATAAACTAGAAAGTAAATGTACATGCACACACTTTTCCACCTTGTTTATTGTTTAACCTTCAGTCCAAGGGTCCACATACTCAAAATTCCCATAAATTCAAGAAAATCTTGAAGTAATTCCTTAGTATCCTATATCCTTGAATAAAGCTATTGAAAGTGTCATTTTTATAGCCCTATAATTAAAACTAAGGTCTGACACATAATATACTATCAAGAGATACTTAATGAACTGACCCGAACTGAACTGTCTAGCAATTTTTCTCTGGAAAAAGCATACTTAAGATTGGAGGTTCTCTTTTTTCCAAAGGGAAATGAATGAATCCATTTAGAGACTAAAAGAGTCAAATTAATTCAAAATAGCAGCAACAAATGCCCCCGACAATCTGACTTTATTATTAAAAAGACTTACCATCTACAACTAAGTGTTCTTACTATTGCTTTTTAATAGCCAAGTGTTACTATTCGAAAACTAAAAATGAAAGAGAAAATTTCAATATGGAATACCTTTGAGGTAACTCAGAAACAATTCTAATATTTTCCTCTCTTTCAAAATCTTAACATTTCTAAAGCAAAAATTATAATCATGTATGAAAATAATATAAATGCCAATTTCTAAGACATTGAGTCTATTTTGACTATGGAAATGTAAGAATATTATGTATCTTTTTAAATTATTGTTTTACCATTGGATCCAAATATTGTAGAATGTCCTAATCTATTCATCCTTAACACACTTTTTTTCGTTGGTGTTTCCAGAGAATAAAAACAAGTACACTGTTTTAACAAGCTAAATAAAAGTTTAAGACCCTACTAACTTCAGGCTTATGTAATGTTAATGCATTTCTATTTTATTTTCCAATATATTTTGGATTAAATATTAATTTTGAGGAAAAGTTACCAATGTAACATAAAATATAGCTTTTTAAAAATAAAAGCATCAACAATGACTAAAAAAAGCCGGATATTGTGCCAAAAAAGAGATTTTAATAACAGTGTCATGGTCACAGAAGCCTACTGTTTAAAAATTAATTTTTAATTTGAGAACATTACTGGCAGCACCAAGAGTGAACAAAACATATTCTCTCATTACCAGAGCCACTCCTTGGAGCAGAAATGCCAGATGCTCTAAGGTAAGGACAAAGAATACTTTGAACCCTAGAAGAAATATGACAAATAACTGGAAGTATGCACAATTGTTTCCAACCAGCATTTTCCTAAGCAAAAATGTTCATGAAAATAAAAATGAACTGAATATTTACTTATCCTATAAATAAGCATGATATATTTTGAGGTCTTTTTTAATACTTATATTTGAGTAAATTTTTTCTGGGGGAGAAGAAATAAATGATTTTTCTTTATGTTAACAAAGGGACCTTAGAATAATTGTCTCAAACCATTGATGCCTTCATTTGACATTAAGCACATGACATGAACCCAGGATCAGGCTAGGTGATGCATACAAAGGATAGTTATTGGCCTCCAAGGACCCTCACTTCAATAGGAGACATTAACAAGAGGACAATGAGAACTCAGTCATACTGACAAAGCAACGTGGAGCCAGTTCAGATGATCCTCAACAGAGGTAGTGATTTACTGTAAAGCTTTGACTAATGGTGTATATGTAGGATATAAAGCATTTAGTATTCCCACCAAATATATGAAGTGGTGCCTAAAAGGATCTGAGATACACTTTCCTAAGGAAAAATTATAAAAGACTAAAATTTAGTGGTTGCCTGGCTAGCTCATTCATCTGGATTATCTTCATCTTTGTTTCTCTTCAAACTTGACTATTTTACTGCTCTATACAGACACATGTTAATTTATAATAAACTGATATTGATATAAATAATTCTCATCCATATATATGAAAGTTATATCTGGTAGAATGCAATTGATGATGGCTCTATAGGTATTCAAAGGTTTGCCAGTTTGTAACTATTTGTAAATTTCTTATAGTATTTCTTATCTGACTATAAATGTAGGAATCTGAATTCTTTTGAACCACTGATTTCCTCATTTATCAATGAGTCAGATAAATTCTTTGACATGTGTACATTTTATATCAATGGGAGTTGTGCTTTTTCTAATTTTTTAAATTTTTTTAACGTTTATTTATTTTTGAGACAGACAGAATGTAAGCACGGGAGGGGCAGAGAGAGAGGGAGACACAGAATCCGAAGCAGGATCCAGGCTCTGAGCTGTCAGCACAGAGCCTGATGCAGGGCCTGAACCCACAAACGGCTCATGACCTGAGCAGAAGTGAGACGCCCAACTGACCGAGCCACCCAGGTGCCCCCCAGCTGTGCTTTTTTAAAATTATCCTTTAATAAGTGAATAAGGAAACTTTAAATCAGGTAGAGTGTTTCTGTCTACTGCTGTTACTTGTATTTCAAGAGAGTGATTTAGAACAAACGCAAGCTTCAGATGCTGATATGGATGGTTCTCTTCAGCATTTCCTCCTTCAGAAACCAAGAATAATGAGCTGAAACCATAGATTCCAAGGAGAAGAATGCCCCAGCAAGAAGAAAAATGTAAAAAAACCATCACATGGTAAATATTTAGAAAGACAGTCCATGATTTCTAGAAACATTTATTCTGACCAAGTGATCAAGAAGTGTATACACTCTAAAGGATGGGATGCATCTTTTTATAACCACTCTACAATACTGTGCCACGTGTTTATAATTCATGGAGCCATTTAAGGTATCTCCATTTGTTTTCAGAGCAATAACACTTTCTCAAGTAAATTAAAAGTCTGGCTGTTTAAATTAGATCGCTCTATCTTAAAAATACAAGCAATTCTAAAATGGAAGGAAATTCAGGCTTTACATATTTCTTCGTTAAATGAAATGCACTAATTTACCAGCTTGTTCTGCAATATGGTTCAAAATAGTTATAGATATGTGAAGATATAGATAGGGATAGATGTAACAGGAACTTAAAATGGAAGTTCCAGATTACACAATGACCAGCAAATTCCAAAGTGGTCTAGAAGTAACAAAGAACATGGCCAAGAAAGGATTAGAGGTCTCATGCCACATCAAGAATTTAACAGTCAGATCAAAAGGCAAAAGAAAGCAATGTTGGGGAAGATTCTGTGGAGATAACTTTGTTGGGAAGTATATGCCCCAAGGAGCATGTGCCCTATTTCCTAACAGTTGTGCCACCTCCCAACACCAAGAAAAGGGAGAAAGAGAGAGAGAAGCCGTAGAGATGTGACTCAGGGGCTTAATATGCGTTCCCTTTGGAAAATATACGGACCTGTGTCCGCCACCCAACTGGAAGATTATAAGGAAGGAAGATAAGAGATTACTGGCTACTCTGACGGCTAAGCAGAATAGAGCTTTCAAAATCTGTGACTATTCACACTTCTAAAATTTCTCCTAAAGTTTTGTGGAAAAAAGGATGTCATCCCCCTTCAGGAGGAGGGAAGTGAATCCACATGAACTCATTGTGGGTCCTGCCCAGAAGGGTCATCTGAAAGGCACCACAAGTTTCATAATAAAGAGGCCAAAATCTAGGCATTTTCAAACAATGATAGAGGTGATCATGAAAAACTTGTAAAAATAACCTGAGTTTATGGGATTACAATATTTTAGGTAGATCACTCAAAATCTAGGCAACTTTATAACTTTATTATTTTTTTTAAAAACCTAAAAATACACACACACACACACACACACACACACACACACACCAGATTCCAAAAGAGTTAGATATTCTAACATGCCAAAAGAAGTTTTAAAACTGAATAAATAGAAACTATAATAAGTGAAGGATTTTTGTCTTAAAAATAAATACAGCTCAATGGAAGGTCATGTAAGAATGGTTGAGCCAACTAAGTTATACAGCAAAGGACAAAATGAACACAGAATAGATATAATAATGC
The DNA here is from genome assembly GCF_014898765.1 of Herpailurus yagouaroundi. NCBI lineage: Eukaryota > Metazoa > Chordata > Mammalia > Carnivora > Felidae > Herpailurus > Herpailurus yagouaroundi. The sequence goes on along the minus strand of NW_024412376.1, from coordinate 138,727,482 downwards.
AATAAGCACCTTGAAGGCAGAGCATATGGACAAGCTGGACCAAGGGGGAGAATGTGAGATGAGGGGCATCATGTCCAGGACTGCATATTTATGTAGCTTGCTGGATTAAATTTATTAGTATATTTTACATTCAACTGCAGATACTGGATATTAACATACCAGAAAACAAAGTCACATAAGATCCCCTGAAACTTATGCATTACAATGATAACATTCTGCTATTTATCAATCATGTATTACCCAATATATATTACAGAAACAGAAACACTCTTTTTAGCAGAACAGACCGTATCAGCAGATAACTAGGGACTGTGGAAGAAGTAAGAAACCAGTGGTGACAGAATTTTGGCATTGCCAATGTAACTACAGAGCAGAAATGTTCAGCAGTGGTGGTGCTACTGGCAGTATTGGCGAGGGTCCAAAAAACCCACAACAGCTCACAAGAGAGTATTTAAATTCCCAGGCCCAGAGGACTTACCATCAGCTCAGTAAGGAGCAGTGGCATAAGAACTCTCTTGATCCCTTTTATTCCTTCTTCCTACTCCTACCTTATCCTGGAGGAGGGGGCAAGTGCTGTTCAGAAAGCTTAGTTTGAAAGATGGGAGTGGGAAGAAGAGTTAAATATCAAGGTGGAGAAAAAGAAAAGAAGCCATTCATGTGTCCTTCGTTGACTTTGATGCTTCCTTGTCCATACCAAGCAAGCATGACAGGGAATGATGTTTTGACCATTACATAGGTCTGGACATTTTAATTACTGACTGGATGGCTTTGTATGATGGCCAAATAAGCATAACTCTCATGGGGCTGCCCAATCCAGGGAAAATGGAAGGTTTATTGCTTCAAATTAATTTAAAAAGATAACAGAGGAAAAAAATTGAGATGCTTTATGTTGCAGTCAACAGGCCCTGACATATATATGTAAACATTATTTATTGATGTCCAACTCTCAAGTTTTCTGTGCCATGTTTTGATAACATAGTCTGAAAAAGGGAGACCCTTCATTTCTTAAATTTATCTTTTAGGAAACTACCCTATATTATCCTATCTCCTCCTTCAGATATATGAGCAAAAACTAATTTACAAAATGATTATATTGTTTATTGCAAATAGAAAAAAAGGTTAAATTCCATATAATATATATCTAAATGCATTAGTGAAAACACCATCTTTTGTAACACATGAAAACTGAACTCAAGAAAGGCAGTAACAGAGGATTACATGAACTTGCATAAGTTGGGAGTTCAAACCCATACTGGCTTTAGGCATTTACTGAAACAGAGAATCAGAGGTTATACCTAAAATCTTCCTGACTTTGGGGCACCTGGGTGGCTCAGCCAGTTAAGCATCCAACTTCGTCTAGGGTCATGATCTCACGGTTTGTGGGTTCAAGCCCCGTGACAGGCTCTGTGCTGACTGCTCAGAGCCTGAAGCCTGCTTCAGATTCTGTGTCTCCCTCTCTCTCTGCCCCTCCCCACTCGTGTTCTGTCTCTATCTCTCAAAAGTAAAAATAAATAAATAAAATAAAAAACAAATATGTTCCTAACTTTATACTCTCAGCTCTGCTGTTTCCTGTGTGGACTTTATTCTCTGACAATGGTGGTATTAGCAAATTGGCCTATATCAATCTTATGGCACTAATTCCAATGAAATTATTGTAGCTTTCTTTCAGTGTATCCATCAAAAGCCTAGAGAAATATTCATCCCAGTTGTCTTGGTTCATTTTCTTTTCCCTACACTACTGTGGCCAGAAATGTAGCGTTCTGATTGGCCATGGTTTGGTCATATGCTCAGACTTACCGTATGAACTACTTGGAATGGACTCCTCATAAGAAAGTCTATATTAGCAAAAGGAGGGAAAAGGAAGTTAAAAGATGCCGACAGACAAAAATTCGAGCCATCCCAATGCACCAAAATGGCTATTAAAATAAGGTTTTCAAAGATGTCTGAGATTGGGAAATTGAGATATGTTTAAATGAATAAATAAGATATTGTACCAAACATATCTACATATACCATATTTATTTGTACTGATTAAAAAATAAATGAGTATTATATATATACATGGTTGTATAGAGTATGATCTTGACTTTATAAAGAACTGTAGAAGCATACCATAAAGATGAAATTCTCCAAAATATTAGTTATATCTAATGATAAAGTTATGAATAATTTATTTTTTCCTTTGCTCCCTTTTTTCTCCATACTTAAAATAATGAAGGTACAACAAAAAGAAGTTCTTAAAATAAGTAAAACAAAGCAATAAATAAATCAGTGAAAATAATTTCCTATGTCATGATGGTTGCTATCTCAGCAAAAATGGAGTCTGTTCCAGAGAAATCTAACAATAGGCAAGGTTTGTTTATCAGGGTGCCAGAATGTGTACAGTAATAACTACTCTCCCTCCCTGCACTTTCATTATTTTGCCTCCCTGTCTCATAAATTCATAGGAAGTTAGAGCTGAAAAGGGCCTTGGAGGGGATTTAGTTCCAGAACTTTATTTTATAAATGAGGAAGGTCTAGCCCAGAGAAATGCAGGGACTTGTCATCAGTCAACAGGCACTGAGTGGCAGAGAAAGGACTGGGACCCAACTCTGTCTACTCTGAACCATGTAACCCATTCAGCAAGTCTTTTGCTTTTTCATTATTTGGAAATACATTAGTTGAGTGTTAATGTTTACAAGAAACCGCTAATATCTGTGGAATATATAAGGGCAAATGTCTTATGCAGAAACATTGATGAACAGGTTCACAAAGAAATATAATATCATGTAAAAAAAAAATACTAAGGGTCACAAAGGAAGATTCTCTGAGAAGAGAAAAAACTCAAAGAAGGAGAAAGGCACAGAGAAATAGACCTGTTGGAAAACCGTTTGTGATACTATAAAAACTGAAAATATGGTGGACTCCATAAAGTACACCTCTGAATAAAAAAGTACAGACTATATTTCTCTAAACATGCAGTATACAGTATGATCCTTAATGTGTATATAACATATATGTTGTAAAAATATAGAATATGTCTATGGGTATGAAAATATAAATATATATTATCCCCTTCTAAGGTGAACCTCAAGTAGGAATCCAAGAATCAATCTCCCAGTCAAGGTTTCTAGGACACCAACTACTTGACCATGTGGGAGGCTACGTCCTCTTTTGTAATTAGAAGACGCTTTTTAAGCCACTCAACTCCATCTCCAAAGAAATTAAACTAAGAGGGCTGAAAAACCACAAAGATGAATGTGAATCCATTACAAACCCCAACTATGTCATATCAGTGTCTATATTGTGAAACCTGAAAATAAGATTTTGGTAACAAGAATATATGGTAGAGCTACAAAAAGCTGTATATACAAGTAATAAGAAACATTCTTCCAAAATATACATATAAACCAAAACCCAAAAATACTCGTGTAGCTACAAATTAATCCTGAGTTGCAGTAAACGGTTACATAATTTTACTTCACGTGATGAGAAATTCCTCAGAAAATGTCATTTCATAAAAAATATCTCACAAATTCATTAACATAAGAATGGTTGTTGAATAAACAATGAAGAAATATTTCTCATAATGCTTAGATACTTAGATGCAAGAGTCCAGACTGAAGAGCAGGGTTCTTGGTTCCTAAAATTTTGTGATGGGTTACATTTTAATTCTTAAATCGACCGATTTTAAATCTAGGAATACATTAACTTCTTCATAGCCTCTGTGTTTAAATAATATTTATAATACTTAAGTAGCTACTATTTTCAACAATAATTATTCACTTAGTATTGTACCCACCCTAATTAAAGCATTTATTTCTAGGAATAGATATTCCTTATTTTAAGAGTGCTGTCACACTCTTTCTCTTAACTTCAACCCTACAATCTTTATGCTTATTTGGTTTATATTCAAATTTGACTCTCTGGCATTTACAAAAACATCTCTCCTGCTGGCTCCAAAAATGTAATATTTTCAATGTGCAGTGTTTGTCTCCCATCCACTAGTTGATCATTTTGTGCTTATATGATTTTCTTGTAGCTAATGATGCCTTCCCTTTCTCCTTACTTTAGCAAAATGAAAGAAAAACCATTTCAGGCACATCATTCAATGAAACCACTGTGTACAGCAGCCCTTTTTGTAAACTGAATCAATGATGATTAACAGCTGTCTAACTCTTTCCTTGCTTGTACAATTAATTGTCAGATTTTAACAATCAAAATCTCGATGTTTCAAATTTAAAAAAAATAAGTTCTTCGGGGCCATTAAAAACCTGAAGCAAATAAGAGAGGAGCAGGAAGACTAAGAGTGGAGGGAGAAGCAAATGAGGGAAGAATGAGAAACAGGAGGAAAACAAGGGGAAGAGAACTGGTACTTCTAGAACTAAAAAGTCTCTAGAAAGTAAAGACCGAGGGAATTGTTTGTAATAACTCGTGTCCCATTGTGCCTTGGGGGAAACCAAGCTGACAAAACTTAGTTGTTCATAGTTTGACAGACATTTGGCCTCATTCCTACATGTAAGTGACTTTTATTATAAATGTTATAATCACATGCACTGAATACTAGCTGCATCATTTCAGCAAAAGAGTATCCCTAAGTATCAATAGTCAAGACTCCCAAGCGAGATCTTTAGCAAGTATTCTAATAGGAAACCAATTATGTTTGGTCATGATGAGGGAAAGACCCTTCCTAAAACCAAAAAACGAATTGGTAACACTGATCACTAATATCTGGGATTTTAAGCAAATTTCTTAATCTCTTGGTGCCTCAGTATCTATAAAATGACAATATTTAGCAGTATCTACCTGATAGGCTTGTAAAACTTAAATGGCCTAGGTTTTGCATAATGTTAAATGCTTGTGAATAAATGCTAGCTATTATTACCTACTATTGCATACAGTCTTTTGTATAGTTTACTTTAAAACTTTGAGGAAGATGTTTTAGTTCAGGTTCCCCTAGAAGCAAGCCCCAAAACTAGAATTATAGTGCAAGGAGTCTATTTGGAAAGTAATTCCAAGAAGCACAGTTAGGCTGTGAAGAATTGAGACAGGAAAGGAATGAAGTCAAATGGAGTCTGTTAATGAGGTTTGCGAATATGGACACCTGGAAGTCAACCAAACCAGGGATCCCTAAGTGACACTAGATTTCTTCAGAGCTGTCACACCTGTTGGGGTATTTTTTCCAACAACTCCCATCTGCCATTGCTCTAGAAGATCTTAAGCCTCTAGTATTCTAGGGTTGCTTTGCACGGGGCCATGCCTGTGGTAGGGGAAAGCCCTGAGACAGAGAGCTTCAGGAATTTGCAACAGAAGACAAAGGTGTGCTCAGGATGGATAAGAGCCAAGAGAATGCAGACAGATGGCTCAAGAGGTTGATTACACATATGCAACTTGTTCAGAATCCTTCAGTAAGTGTTCTTCCCAAAAATATTTAGTAAGCAGACGCTTCTTAAATCCTTCAACCAACAGGAATAAAAAGATGAATCTGGTATGGCTTTTCCATTCAATTAGTTAACAGACTACCTAAAGAGGTACAAGGGAGAAAATGTTGCTTTAACTCTCAGAATTCTCTTTTCTCCTTCCTCTCCACAATTCCCATTCTCCAAATGTCAGCAACAAAAAATAAAAATTAGCCTTACTCTTAAAGAATAGAGTGATGTGTTAGTCCTTCTTCCCAGAGAAGCTGAAAACCCTTCCCAGAAAACCCTCCATTTTTCCTTTGAGGGTAGCGGTGTAGCCTAGTGACAGGTATTGCACATATATAAGCCCCAATTTTATTTATTCACAAAATGGAGATAAGAATATTTAACTTAAAATGTGTCTGTGAAGGAGGAACCAAGATGGCAGAACATCATGGAACTTTTTTTGTGTGTCTTGCATCCATGAAATACAGCAGACCGACACTAAACCACCCTGAACACCTAGAAAACTGATCTGAGGATTAGCACAACAATCTGCACAACCTGATTCAGTAGGTACATGCTGCGGGGAGGTGAACTGGGGGAGAGAAAAGCCATGGAGGGCAGGGAGCAGGTTTTGCGTGTAGACAGGGGATGGTGATGGGGGTGGGGAGAATACAGGAAAAGCACCCCCCCAAAAGCAGCTGGAGAGAAAGTGGAAAAGGGGAAACAGCCTCAGTGACTGAACAAAAGGGGAGAACTGAGAAAGGAGAAGGTTAAAATTCCATTAAGACTCTATAAATGGGGGGAACACAAAGTCTGAAAATCCGCAGCTCAATACCTGGTGGTGCTCTGGTAGGAAGGGCGAATCCCCAGGAGCTGAGTGAAGTCCGGAGGTCTAGTGCCTGTTCCCCTGCTGGGAGGACACCTAGTAGAGGCTCTGTGGGTCCCCCAAACACAAGGCTTCAGTGGACCTGGGAGAACAACCACATTCACTGGTGCTGGAACAAGGTTGCTGGGGGTGAAGCCTGGTGCTAGATGCATGTTGTGATTTGCCATAATCCCTAAAATGCTGCTGCTGCACAATCACTTGAACTTCTGGGGGAGGTCTGGCACCTAGCCTCAGTCTCTGGGCGTCAGCAGCAGCACGGTTCCATGAACATTCCTGGACGCAGCAGGTGCCTGACCAGTGCTCAGTGAGACCATCCCGCAGAGGGGCAGAATGGGTCAAAGCTACATTCCTCAGAAATAAGGGGTCAGGGAAAAACAGCCGATTCTGAGATAAAACTCAGCAGGGAGATTCTGCAGGGGCTTGGTTACAAACAGGCTAAAAGCAAGGAGTGGACGGAAGCCGAAGACAAAGGACTGGTGTGCAGTTGCTGATCGAAGAAAAAGGACTTCTGATATGAGACACTGGGTAGCTGGGTGACACCATTTTCACTGCTCCCGCGCATAAACATACACACCTACAAGCAACACGATGATCCTCCCCAGTAAGCTAAGCAGCATCATCTAGTGGAGAATGGAGCCGTTACACCAGGCTCTGCCCAACTAGGCCAACCTCGCTCTTCAGGAACACAAGTCTCTCTACCTTCTTAGTTTATGGGCTATAAAGTGCTTCATAGTTTCACTTCTACGGGAAAACAAATTAATTTCAGTCTATTCACCTGTCCTTCTATTCAATATTCTTTCTTTTTTTTTCTTTTTTCTTTTTTATTTCTTCCTTTTTTCTCTTTTTTGTTTCTTTTCTTTTTCTTGAATATAGAAAGAGAAAAAATTCATTTTTATTTTCAATTTTTATTTAAAATATTTTTCTTTAATTTTTTTCTATTATATTTTTTACTTTTGTGTAAATTTTTTCAAATTCTATTTTACTTCCATCATTCCATTTCGGTCTACTTCAGTGTATTGACTTCTTCAAATTTTTCAAATGATTTCCTTTTTTTTTCTCTTTCCCCTTTTTTCTCTAATCTATGAAGCCCCTTTCAACACCCAGAACAAAACACACCTAGGATCTAGCAGCATTTATTCGATTGTGTGTGTGTGTGTGTTTAATTTTTATTTTTAATATTTTTTTAATTTTAATTTTTTTGATTTTAATTTTTTGCCTCACTAATTCCTTTTCTCCCTTAAAAATGACAAAATAAGACAAAAGTATTGAGAGGGAAGATGGCGGCTTAGGAAGACGCTGGGCTCACCGCACGTCCTGCTGATCACTTAGATTCCACCCACACCTGCCTAAATAACCCAGAAAACCACCAGAGGATTAGCAGAACGGAGTCGCCGGAGCCAAGC
>NW_024412376.1:138654989-138709809 GCF_014898765.1 Herpailurus yagouaroundi | reverse complement strand
TATTTAGAACTCTGCATCCCAAAGCAACAGAATATACTTTCTTCTCGAGTGCACATGGAACATTCTCCAAGATAGATCATATACTGGGTCACAAAACAGCCCTTCATAAGTTTACAAGAATTGAAATCATACCATGCATACTTTCAGACCACAATGCTATGAAGCTTGAAATCAACCACAGAAAAAAGTCTGGAAAACCTCCAAAAGCATGGAGGTTAAAGAACACCCTACTAACGAATGAGTGGGTCAACCAGGCAATTCGAGAAGAAATTAAAAAATATATGGAAACAAACGAAAATGAAAATACAACAATCCAAACGCTTTGGGACGCAGCGAAGGCAGTCCTGAGAGGAAAATACATTGCAATCCAGGCCTATCTCAAGAAACAAGAAAAATCCCAAATACAAAATCTAACAGCACACCTAAAGGAAACAGAAGCAGAACAGCAAAGGCAGCCTAAATCCAGTAGAAGAAGAGAAATAATAAAGATCAGAGCAGAAATAAACAGTATAGAATCTAAAAAAACTGTAGAGCAGATCAACAAAACCAAGAGTTGGTTTTTTGAAAAAATAAACAAAATTGACAAACCTCTAGCCAGGCTTCTCAAAAAGAAAAGGGAGATGAGCCTAATAGATAAAATCATGAATGAAAATGGAATTATTACAACCAATCCCTCAGAGATACAAACAATTATAGAGGAATTATGATATGAAATTTTGATATGAAAAATTATATGCCAACATATTGGACAACCTGGAAAAAATGGACAAATTCCTGAACACCCACAGTCTTCCAAACTCGATCAGGAGGAAATAGAAAGCTTGAACAGACCCATAACCAGCGAAGAAATTGAATCGGTTATCAAAAATCTCCCAACAAATAAGAGTCCAGGACCAGATGGCTTCCCAGGGGAGTTCTACCAGATGTTTAAAGCAGAGACAATACCTATCCTTTTCAAACTATTCCAAGAAATAGAAAGTGAAGGAAAACTTAGAACTCATTCTATGAAGCCAGTATTACTTTGATTCCTAAACCCGACAGAGACCCAGTAAAAAAAGAGAACTACAGGCCAATATCCCTGATGAATATGGACGCAAATATTCTCAATAAGATACTAGCAAATCGAATTCAACGGCATATAAAAAGAATTATTCACCATGATCAAGTGGGATTCATTCCTGGGATGCAGGGCTGGTTCAACATTCGCAAATCAATCAACGTGATACATCACATTAACAAAAAAAGAGAGAAAAACCATATGATCTTGTCAATCGATGCAGAAAAGGCCTTTGACAAAATCCAGCACCCTTTCTTAATAAAAACCCTTGAGAAAGTCGGGATAGAAGGAACATACTTAAAGATCATAAAAGCCATTTATGAAAAGCCCACAGCTAACATCATCCTCAACGGGGAAAAACTGAGAGCTTTTTCCCTGAGATCAGGAACACGACAGGGATGCCCACTCTCACCGCTGTTGTTTAACATAGTGCTGGAAGTTCTAGCATCAGCAATCAGACAACAAAAGGAAATCAAAGGCATCAAAATTGGCAAAGATGTAGTCAAGCTTTCGCTTTTTGCAGATGACATGATATTATACACGGAAAATCCAATAGACTCCACCAAAAGTCTGCTAGAACTGATACATGAATTCAGCAAAGTTGCAGGATACAAAATCAATGTACAGAAATCAGTTGCATTCTTATACACTAACAATGAAGCAACAGAAAGACAAATAAAGAAACTGATCCCATTCACAATTGCACCAAGAAGCATAAAATACCTAGGAATAAATCTAACCAAAGATGTAAAGGATCTGTATGCTGAAAACTATAGAAAGCTTATGAAGGTAATTGAAGAAGATTTAAAGAAATGGAAAGACATTCCCTGCTCATGGATTGGAAGAATAAATATTGTCAAAATGTCAATACTACCCAAAGCTATCTACACATTCAATGCAATCCCAATCAAAATTGCACCAGCATTCTTCTCAAAACTAGAACAAGCAATCCTAAAATTCATATGGAACCAAAAAAGGCCCCAAATAGCCAAAGTAATTTTGAAGAAGAAGACCAAAGCAGGAGGCATCACAATCCCAGACTTTAGCCTCTACTACAAAGCTATCATCATCAAGACAGCATGGTATTGGCACAAAAACAGACACATAGACCAATGGAATAGAATAGAAACCCCAGAACTAGACCCACAAACGTATGGCCAACTCATCTTTGACAAAGCAGGAAAGAACATCCAATGGAAAAAAGACAGTCTCTTTAACAAATGGTGCTGGGAGAACTGGACAGCAACATGCAGAAGGTTGAAACTAGACCACTTTCTCACACCATTCACAAAAATAAACTCAAAATGGATCAAGGACCTGAATGTGAGACAGGAAACCATCAAAACCTTAGAGGAGAAAGCAGGAAAAGACCTCTCTGACCTCAGCCGTAGCAATCTCTTACTCGACACATCCCCAAAGGCAAGGGAATTAAAAGCAAAAGTGAATTACTGGGACCTTATGAAGATAAAAAGCTTCTGCACAGCAAAGGAAACAACCAACAAAACTAAAAGGCAACCAACGGAATGGGAAAAGATATTTGCAAATGACATATCGGACAAAGGGCTAGTATCCAAAATCTATAAAGAGCTCACCAAACTCCACACCCGAAAAGCAAATAACCCAGTGAAGAAATGGGCAGAAAACATGAATAGACACTTCTCTAAAGAAGACATCCGGATGGCCAACAGGCACATGAAAAGATGTTCAGCGTCGCTCCTTATCAGGGAAATACAAATCAAAACCACACTCAGATATCACCTCACGCCAGTCAGAGTGGCCAAAATGAACAAATCAGGAGACTATAGATGCTGGAGAGGATGTGGAGAAACGGGAACCCTCTTGCACTGTTGGTGGGAATGCAAATTGGTGCAGCCGCTCTGGAAAGCAGTGTGGAGGTTCCTCAGAAAATTAAAAATAGACCTACCCTATGACCCAGCAATAGCACTGCTAGGAATTTATCCAAGGGACACAGGAGTACTGATGCATAGGGGCACTTGTACCCCAATGTTCATAGCAGCACTCTCAACAATAGCCAAATTATGGAAAGAGCCTAAATGTCCATCAACTGATGAATGGATAAAGAAATTGTGGTTTATATACACAATGGAATACTACGTGGCAATGAGAAAAAATGAAATATGGCCTTTTGTAGCAACGTGGATGGAACTGGAGAGTGTGATGCTAAGTGAAATAAGCCATACAGAGAAAGACAGTTACCATATGGTTTCACTCTTATGTGGATCCTGAGAAACTTAACAGGAACCCATGGGGGAGGGGAAGGAAAAAAAAAAGAGGTTAGAGTGGGAGAGAGCCAAAGCATAAGAGACTGTTGAGAACTGAGAACAAACTAAGGGTTGATGGGGGGTGGGAGGGAGGAGAGGGTGGGTGATGGATATTGAGGAGGGCACCTTTTGGGATGAGCACTGGGTGTTGTATGGAAACCAATTTGACAATAAATTTCATATATAAATAAAAAAAAAAGAATTGTTCCAAAAAAAAAAAAAAGACAAAATAAAGGAATTCACCACAGAAGAAAGAGCAGAAAGAAACAATAGCCAGGGACTTAACCAAAACTGATACAAGCAAGATGTCTGGACAAGAATTTAAAATCACATTAATAAGAATACTAGCTGGAGTCGAAAATAGATTAGAATCCATTTCTGTGGAGATAAAAGAAGTAAAAGCTAGTCAGGATGAAATAAAAAATGCGATAAATGAGCTGCAATCTTGAATGGAAGGTACAGAGGCAACAATGGATGAGGCAGAAAAGAGAATTAGCGATAGAGAAGACAAACTTGTGGAGAATGATGAAGCAGAAGAAAAAGAGGGAGATGAAGGCAAAAGAGCACGATTTAAGAATTAGAGAAAACAGTAACTCATTAAAAAGGAACATCAGAATCATAAGGGTCCCAAAAGAGGAAGAGAGAGAAATAGGGGTAGAAGAGTTATGTGAGCAAATCTAACCTGGGGAAAGACACAGACATCAAAATCCAGGAATCACACAGGACTCCCATTAGTTGCAACAAAAACCGACCATCAACAAGGCATATCATAGTCAAATTCACAAAATACTCAGGCAAGGAGAGAATCATGAAAGCAGCAAGTGAAAAAAAGTCCTTAACCTACAAAGGAAGATAGATCAGGTTTGCAGCAGACCTATCCACAGAAATTTGGCAGGCCATAAAGGAGTGGCAGGATATATTCAATGTGCTGAATCAGAAACATATGCAGCCAAGAATTCTTTAACTGACAAGGCTGTCATTCAAAATAGGAGAGATAAAATGTTTCCCAAACAACAACAACAAAAAATTTAAAGCAGTTTGTGACCACTAAACCATCACTGTAAGAAATTTTAAGGGGGACTTTCTCATGGGAGAAAAGATGAAAGAAAAAAAACCCAAATAAATAAAGACCAAAAACACACACACACACACACACACACACACACACACACAAAGAGTAGAAAGGACCAGAGGACACCACCACAAACTCCAACTCTACAAGCATCATAATGGCAACAAATTCATATATTTCAGTACTCACTTTAAACATCAATGGACTCAGTGCTCCAATCAAAAGACATAGGGTAACAGAATGGATAAGAAAACAAGATCCATCTATATGCTGTTTACAAGAGACCCACTTTAGGCCTAAAGACACCTTTAGATTGAAAGGAGATGGAGAACAATGTATCATGCTAATGGTCAACAAAAGAAAGCCAGAGTAGCCATACTTATATCAGACAATTTAGACTTTAAAATAAAGACTGTAGAAAGAGATGAATGGGGCACCTAGGTGGCTCATTCAGTGGAGTGTCTGACTTCGGCTAAGGTCATGATCTCAGGGCTTGTGAGTTCAAGCCCCACGTCGGGCTCTGTGCTGATAGCTTAGAGCCTGGAGCCTGTTTCAGATTCTGTGTCTCCCTCTCTCTGCACCTCCCCTGTTCACACTCTGTCTCTGTCTCTCTCAAAAATAAACATTAAAAAAAATTGAAAAACAAAAATAAAGAGATGAAGAAGGGCATTATATCATAATTAAGGGGTCTATCCACCAAGAAGACCTAACAATTGTAAATATGATGCGCCAAATGTGAGAGCACCCAAATATATAAATCAGTTAATCACAAACATAAAGATATTCATTGATAATAATACCATAATAGTAGGGGCCTTCAACACCCCACTCACAGCAATGGACAGATCCTCCTGTTACTATAAAGTCTCCCTCCCACAACTGTTTTTCGTTTGTTGTTTTTCCCAGTGTAACTGCTACACAACCCTGCATAGGGTACTGTATCCTCCTCCCCTTTGGCTGAGAGTGTATGTGACTTATAAACTGTCTGGTCACCTCCCCTGTGCCAGGCATTGTTTGTTCAACCATCTTATGCTTTTCAGGGTGTGAGATCCTTCTTTCATCAAGATCAGAACACCTGCTGAGACCTCCCCCTGAAAAAATAAACAGAAGCCTCAGGGCCTGCATCCAAAAGTGGAAGAGAGAACACTTAAATCTGAGGCCGGTCGCTACTGCCCTTGCTTCTTCCTGACGCACACTCACACAGCTTCTGAGGAACCAGGGCAGAATGACTGCTTGGTATCTCGAGTGATGCCTTTCTTCTCCACCTCCCTGCCAGTACTACAGTGGTCCCCACATTGAGAAGCAAAACCCCAGCTTAGGGTTCCTCACATTTACTTTCTCATCTGATGTCTCCCAGGGTGTTTCAAAGTTGGCTACGTCTTAAAGGCATCTTTAGCTTCAGCAAGAGCCTATGCCCCAAACAGTTATCTTACACAAGATCTTATTTCTCCTCAGAGTCTAGTCTTCCCAGTTCCTCAGGGTCACTCGAGTTCAAGCCCTTATACCTCTCCCTACTTGAGGCCATGATTTTCTCTTACCCCACTCTCATGAACTCCCTAAATTGGACCCTTGAACTATGGAAGCTGAAACATTGGTCCCTTCTTCCCAAAATGCCCAAAGTCCCTTATACAAGTTTATTACCTCTTTACCTAACAGCTAACTCTTTATCTCAATCAAGCATCTTTTGCTAAACCAATCCATTTTTTAAATTTTTAAACATTTATTCATTTTTAATATATATAGAGAGAGAGAGACAGAGTGGGGGCAGGGGTGGGGCAATGAGAGAGGGAGACACAGGATCTGAAGCAGGCTCCAGGCCCTGAGCTATCAGCACAGAGCCCGATGTGGGGCTCGAACTCACGGACCATGAGATCATTACCTGAGCCGAGGTCAGACACTCAACTGACTGAGCTACCCGGGTGCCCATAAATCATTCCATTTTTAAACAAGCTGTAGCTCAGAGAGGGCCCAGCTGTCTTACATTTGCATGGCTAAAAGTGTGAAACTATCTCCCTTTTACCAAGAGTATCTGGAAGTTCATTCACTGAACTAAACAACAGAAACATAAATCTATCTTGTTATACACAGATAAAAGGAGGGAGTATTGCTCGGTGATAAAGACATCAGTTTCTAGATCAGCCCTGTCCAAAAGAAATACAATGCAAGCCACAGAGGTCATTTTAAACTTTTAAATTAAAGTAGCCCATTTTACAAAAGAAAAAGGAAGTAGTATAATTAATAGTAATAATGTATTTTATTTAATCCAATTTACACAATACAGGGCAGTTCTAATATATAACCAATATATAAGTATTTTTTTATATTAAGTCTTCAAAACTGAGTGTTTATTTTACACTTTTATAGCTCATAGCTCATTGTAGTTTGGGCTTGCTCCATTTCAAGTACTCAGTAGGTACATGGGGCTACTGTATGTCATACTACACAGTGCAGTTCTATAGAGAAAATGTCAAATTCTCATTCCAGTTCCATCACTGATGGGGAGTGTAACTGTGACCAAGTTGCCAGACATCCCTGCTATTAGTTTCCTTACATGCAAAATAATCTCCAATGGAGTTGAGTGCATTAGTATTTAAGAAGAGAACAGTGCCAGGAATATTAAAGCAGTAGTAATTAGTGAATGCTATTAACTAGTAAGTGCAAAACCAAGGCCAGAACATCAGTATCTTTTTGTCTTCCTAATCCAGTTGTCTTTCCTTAGCGGGTGCTTGCCCAAACTACTTGAGTTGCAGTTAACATTGGAAAAGTTGTAGACCATGGGGCCACTTTTCTTTAGATGGATTTAACTTTTCCAGCTAATCAGATTTTAATCAAACAGCTGACTAGGTCACTCGGGCTTGTTTCTTTCTAGTTCCTCATTACCTCTTTGACTTCCAGGTGATGCTTCTCTTATCTAACATCTTTTGTTTTCCTCTTCACTTGTTCTCTATCACTTAAATGTGTGACCTTGGTCAAACTACTCGATCTCACTGAAACTCAATTCCCTCATCTGTAAAGGGGGGATTAGAAAATATTCCTCTTGGGGTTTCTATGATATTCAGTGATACAAAACAGTGAAGTGTCAATAAAGTCCTTAGTGTAGGGAATTTAAAGTTAATATACATCTCCTTCAACAAAGGAGGAAAGAATATCCAAAGGAAAAAAAAGACAGCCTCTTCAACAAATGGTGTTGGGAAAACTGGACAGCAACATGTGGAAGAATGAAATTGAACCAATTTCTTATACCATATACAAAAATAAATTCAAAATGGATGAAAGAGATAAATATGAGACAAGAAACCATCAAAAGGAGAACATAAAGGAGAACACAGGCAGCAACCTTTGACCTCAGCTGCAGCATCTTATTACTAGACACATTGCTTGAGGCAGGGGAAACAAAAGCAAACATGAACTATTGGATCTTCATCAAGACAAAAAGCTTCTGCACAGGAAAGGAAACAATCAACACAATTAAAAGGCAGCCTGTGGAATGGAAGAAGATATTTGCAAATGACATGTGAGATGAGGGTTAATATCCAAAATCTATAAAGAACTTATCAAACTCAACACCCAAAGAACAAATAATCCAGTAAAGAAATGGGCAGAAGACATGAATAGACAATTTTCCAAAGAAGATATCCAGATGGCTAACAGACATGAAAAGATGCTCAATATCACTGATCATTAGGGAAATACAAATCAAAACCACAATGAAATACCACTTCCCACCCAGCAGAATGACTAAATTAACAACACAGCAAACAACTGGTATTGGTGAGGATGTAGAGAAAGGAGAAACCTTTCAAACTGTTGGTGGGAATGCAAACTGATGCAGCCACTCTGGAAAACAGTATGAGGTTCCTCAAAAATTTATAAATAGAACTACTCTACAATCCAGCAATTACACTACTAGGTATTTACCCAAAGGATATAAAAATACAGATTCAAAGGAGTACATGCTCCCCAATGTTTATAGCAGCATTATCAACAGTAGCCAAACTATGGAAAGAGTCCAAGTGTCCATCAACTGATGAATGGATAAAGAAGAGGTAGTATATATATAAATATATACAAAGAAATATTATTCAGCCATCAAAAAGAATATCTTGCAATTTGCAGTGACATGGATAGAGCTAAAGTGTATTAATCTAAGTGAAATAAGTCAGAGAAAGACAAATACCATATGATTTCACTCATATGTGGAATTTAAGAAACCAAACATGAGCATATGGGAAAGGGGGAAAAAAAAGAGAGAGGGAAACAAACCATAAGACATCCTTAACTATAGACAACAAACTGAGAATTGATAGAGGGAGTTGGGTATGGAATGAGTTAAGTAGGTGATAAGTATTAAGGATGGCACTTGTGATGAGCACTGGGTATTATACGTGAGTGATAAATCACTGAATTCTACTCCTGAAACCAATATTGTACTCTATGTTAACTAATTATAATTTAAATAAAAATTTGAATGAATGAATGAATGAATAGATAAATAAATTTACATCTAAATAGCCACAGGTGGCTAGTAGTTACCATATTGGATAGCACTGCTCTAGAAACTATGATGGGAAGCAAAAGCTTTCCTTTAATGAAAAATATTTGGGAGAGTCTTAAATAAAGGCAGTATTTTTTAAGGATAAAACAAATAAAGTAAAAATACATCTCTGACTCCAGCAGTATAGTCTTTCTCTTTCCTTCAAGTCTCTTATTATATGTTTGTAATAAGTGCTAAATAGATATAAGGATAATAGGAACAATTTCAAATAAAGTTGATTTTTACTATATTCTGTGATTTTATTGTGTTTGTTTACATATATAAATGTAGACACACAAACATATATGCTGCGATACATATATATGCATGCAGAGACAGACATGCATGAACACTCACAACTGAGTAGTTTGTTGAGGCACCTTTTATTTGAGACAAAAAGGGACTATACGGATTATCAAATCAAGACCTCTCCCTTATTTGGCAGATGAGTTAAGAGAATCTAAGAAGGTTGGTAATTTCCAAGGTCACATGGCTATTACGGATATGATTAAAAGCAGAAAATCATCTTATGATAGTCCATTTTTCATGCTATTCACCACCTGTTACATGGCCTCAGGGAAGAGAACTGTGAGAATCTTTCTCTTTGTTTTGTACCAGTTATATGAGATTAATTAGGGAGTTAGCTCTTATAAACATTTATTTTGGAATTTTTTAAATATCTGATGTTATCGTAGACTGAATAAGAAAGAAGTATAAAAGAGAACAAATATGAAAAGCTAAAAGTGTTCCAGCTTAAGAAGTTCATTTGATAGGTACTAAGAATGCCTTTGAAAAAAATCTTAATTACAGATATTTATATTTTCAATATCTGAGAATGTCCATAAAACAATTAAATACATGGTAGTTGTTATTTTTTACACTATACTATAAAGGACCAACCGCTAACATTTCCTTATATATCAATGAATATTTTATATATTTCAGCAGAAACGATGAACAATTTAGAGGATATTATTAGAAATTAGAGTATAAACTGCAACTTTGAATAGAAATTTCCTCTTTTTTTTAATTTTAGTTAGCATACTAGTGAAACTAACTAGTTAGCTAACTAGTTAGCATACAGTGAAACAATGATTTCAGGAGTAGATTCCTTAATGCCCCTTACCCATTTAGCCCATCCCCCCTCCCACAACCCCTCCAGAAACCCTCAGTCTGTTATCAGGGAAATACAAATCAAAACCACAACGAGATACCACCTTATACCTGTCAGAATGGCTAACATTAACAACTCAGGCAACAACAGATGTTGTCGAGGATGCGGAGAAAGAGGATCTCTTTTGCATTTTTGGTGGGAATGCAAGATGGTGCAGACACTCTGGAAACAGTATGGAGGTTCCTCAAAAAACTAAAAATAGAACTACCCCACGACCCAGCAATTGCACTACTAGGCATGTATGCACGGGATACAGGTGTGTTGTTTCCAAGGGACACATGCACCCCATGTTTATAGCAGCACTACTAACGATAGCCAGAGTATGGAAAGAGTCCAAATGTCCATTGATGGATGAATGGATCAAGAAGATGTGGTATATATATGCAATGGAGTATTACTTGGCAATCAAAAGAATGAAATCTTGCCATTTGCAACTACGTGGTTGGAACTGGAGGGTATTAAGCTATGCAAAATTAGTCAGTCAGAGAAAGACAAAAATCATATGATCTAACTCATATGAGTACTTTAAGAGACAAAACAGATGAACATAAAGGAAGGGAAACAAAACTAATATAAAAACATGGAGAGGGACAAAACAGAAGAGAAATTTCCTCTTTTTAAGCCAATATTTTAAACCACTAGATTCCTAGTCTATATATAATAATGTCCTCCCTTGAAATTTCTGCACAGGTTTTGTAAACACAGAAAGCAATGCATCAAAAGAATTTGGCATAAAATAACTATGTTGTTTCTAAGACATAAAAAATTTATTATTACATAGGATAATTCTACAATAATAGCTATGCATTATGATTGCTTATGTAATTTTGTTATTCTATTTATGATGACGTGAAGTTTTTCTTCAAACCTTCTGCTTCAGAATTTTAATTAAAATGGGAATGTTTGCCCTTAATTAAAACAAAGTAATACTGCAGAAGACTTACAATTTAACTGAATATTAACAAATTAGAAAGAAATATGTATGTCACAAGCCACTTACAATAATGTAAAAAAAATTAAGTCTATTAAAGTTTTTTTTAATTTTTTTTAAATTTTTTTAATTCTTTTTTTAAATTTTTTTAATGTTTATTTTTTGAGAGAGATAAAGAGACAAAGTGTGAGTGAGGGAGCGGCAGAGAGAGAGGGAGACACAGAATCCAAAGCAGGCTCCAGGCTCTAAGCTGTCAGCACAGAGCCTGATGTGGGGCTCAAACCCACAAACCGTGAGATCATGACCTGACCCGAAGTCGTACCCTCAACCAACTGAGCTACCCAGGTGCCCCAAGGGTAAGTCATTCTTACTCCATCAAATTTAGCAAATGCCATAGCCAACTATTAAAACAGCCAGATATTTGTCACACACAGAGACATACACACAAATACAATAAGGTAATGAATAGAAATACCTCATTTCATTATTTCAAATATTTTTTTAATTCCAGTAGTTAACATAAAATGTTATATTAATTTCAGAAGTATATATACAAATATAGTGATTCAACAATTCCATATATTACCCAGTGCTCATCAAGATTAGGTTTACTCTTGGGGAGCCTGGGTGGCTCAGTTGGTTAAGCAACTGACTTTGACTCAGGTTATGATCCTTTGGATTCTATGCCTCTCTCTCTCTCTCTCTCTCTGTCTCTCTGCTCTTCCCCGACTCACACTCTATCTCTGTCTCAAAATAAATAACCATAAAAAAAAAGATTAGGTGTACTCTTAATTCTCTTTACCTATTTCATGCACTCTCCTACCCCCTACCCCTCTGGTAACCATCTGTTTGTTCCCTATAGTTGAGAGTCTGTTTCTTTGACTTGTCTCTTTTTTTTTTCTACCTCTGTTCATTTGTTTTGTTTCTTAAGTTCCACCAGGGATTGAAATCATATGGTATTTGTCTTTCTCTGACCGATTTATTTCACTTAGCATTATAATCTCTAGATCCACTGATGATGTTGCAAATGGCAAGATTTCATTCTTTTTTTAAGGCTGAATAATATTGAATTGTATATATATATCACATCTTTCTATATTCAACTATTGGCAGACACTTGGGTGGCTCCCATAATTTGTCTATTTATTAAAAACATATTCTATATATATGATCATATAAATTAAAATGTCATTTTTTATAAAATATGAATAATTTTCTGAATGGAAATAAATATATAATGTCAAGTTTTCAGTTGGTTAATATCCACTTATGTAGAAATTCTTGAATGGAAAGTACAATAAACAAAATAAAATATTTATTAGAGGAACCCAACAGTAGATTTTAGGTGTCTAAGAAAGAATCTGCAAACATGAAGATTGATAATAGAGATGATGGATTTGAAGTGCAGTGAGTAAAAATAATAAAGAAAAATGAGCAGAATCTCAGAAAAATGTAGTACACCATTTAGTGCACCACCATAAATGTAATGAGATTATCAGAGGCGAAGGAGAAAGAGCGAAAAATATTTGAAGAAATAATGATTGGAAACTTCCTGAAGTTGATTAAAAACACTAATCTACATATCCAAGAAACCCAATGAACTATAAGTATGATAAATACAAGGAGATTTACACCCAGACTTATCAAAGCCAAAATGCTGAAAGCCAAAGATAAAGAGAAAATCTTAAATCAGTAAGAAAAATGTTTCATCACTATAAGAGATACTCTTTCATTAAGATTAACTGTTGATTTTTCTAAAAACAATGGACACAATCCAGTGGGAGGACATGCTTTAAATGCTGAAAGTAAAAACAAAAACAAACAAAAAATACCATTAACCAAGAATTTTACATACAGCCAACTCTTTCGAAAATGAAAGTGAAATAATTCCCACATAAACAAAAGCTGAAAGATTATGTTGTTACCAGACCTGCCTTCTAAGAAATACTAATGGAAATTCTGGCTGAAAGCAAATGATACCAGGCAGTAATTAAGATCCACACTGGGGGAAAAAAAAAGGTGTCAGTAAAGATAATTACACACATAATTATAAAAGACAATATAATTGCATATTTTTATCTTCTCTTAACTGATTTTAAACATAATTGCATAAAACAATATGAATATAATTGTATTGTTGGACTTAAAAGTACAAAACTGAGCTACAGACAATAAATGCAGCAGGAGGTAAGGTGGAAACAAAGCTGTAATAGAATAAGGAAATGAAACAAGACGGTAACTGGAATCCACAGGAAGAAATAAAGAGACCCAAAAGTGTGAAATTAAAATGTTAGTATAACAAATTCTGTAAATATACACTTGTTCTCTTTTCTTCTCTCAGCTTCTTTAGAAGACAAAAGCTTACATAAAGCAATAATAATTTATTGTTCAATTTTACTGTACATAGCACACTATAGCAACAATAGCAACAAAAAAAAAGACAGGAAAAATGGAGATATAGAGGAAAAAGTTTCTATCTTACTTAGAATAGCATTTTAAATATGAAGTCGAGTTTTATAAATTGTTATGTATGCTGTAAGCCCTAAAACAACCACAAAGAAAATGGTTCAAAAATATGTAAATTCTTAAAGAAATTAAAACATTATTCTAGCAAGTATTCACTTAATAAAGAAGGCAATAGAGGAAAATCAAAACAAGAAAGACATCAGACATATAGAATATTAAAAAAACAGGCGGATATAAATACTACCATATCAATAATATCATAAAATGTAAATGAGTTAAGAAATCCGATCAAAAGTCAGAGATTATCAGATTGGATAAATAAACTTACTCCAATTCCAACAATATGATGTTAACAGAAGACCACTTTGGACTCAAAGAAATGAAAAGTTTGAAAGTAAAAGGATAGGAAAAGATATATCATGGAAACAGCAACAGTAACCAAACAGGAACAGCTATACATAAAAATTAAACTAAAAAAAAAAAAAAACCGATATGGAATGGTATTCCATAATGAATAGAGGGTCAGTTCATCAGGAATATATAACAATTCTAAACATATATGCATCTAACAAAGGGCACCAAAATACATAAAGAAAAAACTAACAGAATGGAAGAAATAAATAATTCTGAAACATATAAAAGTTTCAATACCCCTCTTTAAATAATAAAGCAATTAGGCAGAAGATGAATAAGAAATAAAAGACCTGGGCAACACTGCGAACTACCTATACTCAGCAGATATCTATACAACACGTCATCTAAGAACAGCAAAATAACCATCTTTCTCAATTGCCCATGAAACATTCTCAGGAAATTACCCACTGCATTTTTGTAGAAATTAACAAGGCAATACCAAAATTCATATGGAAATGCAAAGGATCTAGAATAGCAAAATATCAACAAAAAGTCTTTAAAAAGGAGAAAGCTGAAGAACTCACACTTTAAGATTTCAAAATTTGCTACTTAATTATAGTAATTCAGTATGGTACTTAGAATTGAGTGTACTTAGAATTATCAAAAAGTCAAAAACAGCCTTCAGAATGAGAAAAAAATTTACAAATCACATATGTAATATGGGACCTGTATGGAGACTATATAAAGAACTGTTACAAATCAGTAATAAAAAGATGAAATAACCCAAAATAACCCAAAAAATCAGAATAGAAATTTCTCTAAAGAAGATATACACACAACCAATAAGCACATTAGGGAACTGTAATTTAAAACCACCATATTAAAAAATGAAATACTACTTCATAGCCAGTAGGATGTCCATGGTCATGGAGGCATCTGAGGGATGTGTTGGGGAGGAGGTAGATAGATTGGAACCTTTATACATTGCTTATGGGAATGTAAAATGGTATAGCCAAAACAGTTTGGCAGTTCCTACAAAGCTTAAAAAGAGTTACTTTATGATCCAACAATTATACTTTTAGGTACATATACAAGAGAAATAAAAAATATTTCCACCCAAAAACTTGTACACACATGTTCATAGCAGTGTTATTCATGGCCAAAAAGTAGAAACAACTCAAATGTCTATCAAGTGGTGAATGGATAAACACAACGTTATCTGCAATAAGAAGGAATGAAATAATGATATATGCTACAACATTGATGAAAGTTGGAAGCACTATGCTAAATGAAACAAGCCAGTCATGTCGTATGTTTACATTTATATTAAAAGTCCATAATAGGCAAGTCTGTAGGGAAAGAATATAGATTAGTGGTTGCTTATGACTGGGGTCAGGGGAGAGTGACAATAGAAAGTGACAGCTTATGAGTAAGGGGTTTCCTTTTTAGGTGATGAAAAGGTTTCAGACTTAGATTGTGTTGGTGATTGCACAACTGTGAATATACTAAAATCCACTGAGTTGTATACTTTGGCAAATTTTATGGTATGTAAATTGTACCTCAATAAAGATGCTTTAAAGGTGGAATAAGGTATAATATTATCAAGAGAAAAAAGGCTTAGGGTAAACAAGATTTTTACTTTCAGAGGTGAAGTCCATCTACACAAATGACAAAAACAAATAAGCAAAAACAAAACAACCAGAAACAAACATTTTTGACCAAAGAAATAATTTATTGGCCTGACGCCTTAAAAGAAAGGTTATTGTGCGAGCAAAAGTGAGTTCCATTTTGATAAAAATCCCCATAGATTCTTTTAAGGCTAACAGCAACTTTGAGAGGTCAATCTCATGAAAGGGTAAATATTCTGAAGAGATTGGATTTTAGAGCATAAAATTGAATCCCAAAAAATCCTAAGCCTTTTTGAAGCATTTGGTCTGTGGAGACTTACCCCAAAGCATAGCAGTCTTCTCAATATACTATGTGCAGACATTAGAAGAGATGTATTTTAATAACCAAAAATGCCTTGCAATATTCAATGTGATTTTTTTATCATGTGATAAGCCACCTTAATTGCATATTATAATTATTTCTATGATGTTTCAATGCCTAATCATTCATATAGTGTATTACTTAGGTACACACAGTCAGAAATCAGCCTTGTTAAAACAGAATTCTTTAAGGAGCCTTCAAATCTATCTACATATTTGCATTACTGTGCAAGACCATAGTTTCCGCAGAAGTGGCACAAGTCACTTAAAAATTCTGACCAATGTTTCCTCAGCAAAATAACAAAAACCCAGAGATTAGACTTATATTAAATTAAGAACCCTAACAGCCTGTTCTTAATTTTTCTTTATCTAGATAGCAAACCACAACTTTTTCATTTACCCATTTTATTTTGGTGCCAATTTCTGATGTTTCTACAGATCTTTTGCAGTACTGGAATTATTGGTGTCATAACAGATCTCTGATATCTGTGTACTATCTTTATGTGCAACCTGAACCAAGTGTACATTGGAAAGACATATCCATGTAATTCTACAATGTCACTTGGCTTTATCACTAGAAATCATGTGGAAAACTTTTTATTCTTCTTCTAAATGTGGTTTAGTTATCAACTGTTTCCTACTTTCAACTACAAAAAGACAAACGTGGCTAACTCTGATGTCTGGTATATAAGGATGTGTCTATCTCATTTTAGATAAGTACCTTGCATTCCTCAATTTAACATTTATGCCTAGAGTAAGTTAATAGTTCATCTTTCTATAGCCACATTCTTGATATATCTCAATTCTCAATCATGTAATTGACATAGAATCAAAGCCTTAAATTTTGAAATAATACAGAAAAAAATTTAATGACATAATCATTCACCTAGTAACTCGAAAAAGAATCAGGTGATTCATTTCAAAACCTAACTCTCTCATCCTCTGTATTCAATCTTTCATAATGTATTACACTTGAGTTCACTTTCACTCCTTCCATTTATGCCTTCAAAACTTCTCATCCAGACCATTTAACATTCCCAGCTGCTTACCCATCAGGTCATCTCATCTTCCATAAATATTTATCTTTGCTGCCTGTGTAATCTTTTAAGAAATATAAATATAGGGGTGGCTGACTCAGTAGAGCATGCAACTCTCGATCTCAGGGGTCATGAGTTCAAGCCCCACCAAGGCTATAGAGTTTACTTAAACAAATAAAATCTAGGGGCTTCTGGGCAGTGCAGTCCAGACTGAACGTCCGACTAAACGTCCGACTTCGGCTCAGGTCATGATCGCGGTTTGTGAGTTCGAGCCTCACATTGGCCTCTGTGCTGATAGCTCAGAGCCTGGAGCCCGCTTCAGATTCTATGTTTTCCTCTCTCTCTCTGTCCGTCCCCTGCTCACCCTCCATCCTTCTCTCTCTCTCAAAAATAAATAAACATTATTTTTTAATTAAAATCTAATATTTTTAAAAGGAAATATAATAAAAAATAATGATCTCAGCAATTTCTATAGGTATTCTATACTCCATAGATTCTATAGAATTGTTACAATCCAAAATAGTGCAAATGAATTGGAGCTGCAACATAGAAATAAGACTGGCAATATCTGCTGTTGAATAAATAGAGGTTTTCAAAACACCTGTTTTGTGTTGCTAAGGGTATAGGCCCAGTTTAGGAAATAAGTAGATTTTAGTTATAAAGGGTAAGGCAAGAACTAGTCTAACTGAGAAGAGATTAATGCTTAGCATAATAAAAATTATGCTTAGCATGTTAGAGCAACAGGAATTTGGGGGTTAGTGCTGGCTGCCCGTAAACTATGGGTGGGTGACATTAACAAAAGGAAAAGAAAGAAGGTTCCCAACACAGGTCAGCAGATCTGGTTTTAAGGATAGATCCCCGACTAGCAACAGACTTCCTATGGTGAAGACTGGCACACATTTTTTGAAATTATAACTCCTAACATTCATAATACTTAAAAAAATACAAACTCAATATTTAGGATAAATCCATTATGCACAACAGCCTTAGATGTGCGCTGCTTTGAGGAAGGAAGGTATAAAGGTGTCTGTGTTAAGCAACGTAGGGCATAAAGAGATCAGCAGCCAAAGAGCCGAAGCTAAGCGAGAATCAGAATAGAATCAGTATCAGGAATGTAGAGCTAGAGGTAACAGTAAAATATTCCTTACATATTACAGAATCCCAGAAAATATTTGGAAATATTTGCTCAACTTTCTATTATACGTGAGAGAGAGATTGGGGGTCATTTTATTTGGATATTTCATGAATCGCTCTAGAAGGCTGGAGAATTTGGAGACAATTGGGCAGATTTCATATCAAATCATTAATGTTTTGTCTAAGAAGAGGGAATTGTCAGGTGGAGTGAGGCTTGGAATGATGGACAAGAGGTAATATTTTTTCTAAATTGATATATTTGTGTGTGCTGTAAATTTTTACAACAATCTTCATCAGTTTTGAATGCATCCCCTCTGTAAAGTGTTCCCAGATTCTTTTATCACAGAGTCAGTTATTTTCTTCATGATGTTCTCAAAAGTAGGGACCACGCCCAGCATTAACACCTGACAACTCTCAGTCGCTAAACACATGTTTGCATGTGGTCATTTCATTTAACACCATTAGCTCGAAGATGAGACAGGTGAGGAACAAGAAATCAAATGGTTGATCCAAGACAGAATTTCTCAGTCTGTCACTTCTGGACTAGCTGCAGCATCAGCATCTCCTGAGAACTTGTTAGAAATCCAAAGTTTTGCATCCTGTCCCAGACCTAGAGATTCAGAAACTCTGCAGGTGGGTCTTAAAGATCCATGTTTTAACGAGAACTCCTGATGATTCTGATACACACTTAAGTTTGAGAGCCACTACTTAACCATTAATATGGTTCATATGAAATAAGCAAAACTAGACCTTTGTAATCTGAATAATAGCTAAATAAGTTTATATGAATCAGAATATATATTATGTAAAAATAGATCCAACGCTAGAATAAACTTTTCTAACTTTCCACTGTGGAACAAAACAAATCCATTTTCATATTTGTCTCATTTAAGGTTACCTCTCTGGGTACATAAACCATGTCCTTATTGCAACAACAAAATATAAAACAAAATGATCAACCCAGAAATACTGAGTTTACTCATTGACAAATAAGGCACCGTATTTTCATAAGCAAATCACCATAAGTTACAAAATTATAATGTTATTGAATCCAGTTATATTTTAATTTTATTAGTGTGAAAATAGATGTTGTAATAATTCTATGGAAACCTTAAGTTTATTTTCTATGCTTTAAGTATTTTTGGCTGGGATTGAAAATGTTAAGTTTTGGGGAGAGTCCATATCTACAATGATGATGCCCACTGTAGAGTGAATATTAAAGTCATAGTTTCTATGGGGTCCTGTCAAACATAGTTACCTCAGTATTTACAAACAGAAATGCTTGTTTACATGGTTTCAAATTTTTTTCTTACACTCAAGGAAGAAGTCACTCTAATAAGAAAAACTAAAATGGCATCAGTAGTAGAAGTCATAGGTGACAGTGATATGTGAAGAAAGAATAGGAGAAATCATATCACCATGCGTTATGGCCATCAATACTCCTAAGAGAAGCATGTGAGTCCCTAGCAGCTACCTCCCTGAAACAAGGCAAACCTTGTGCTATCAACTACAACTTTAGGGCACAGAGTATGTGACTAGGGCTCAGCCGTGCTACCACACTCTTTACCCTTTGACTCATAATGTGAAAGGGCATATTTACTTCTTATATTATGTTGAATTCAATTATTTCTTATGAAATAAGTACATAGGAAACAGTTACCAGGAGAAAGGAAGTAAAAGATTAGTATTAAAATATTCCGAATTCTGGGGCACCTGGATGGTTCAGTTGGTTAAGCCTCCAACTTCAGCTCAGGTCATGTTTGAGCCCTGCATCCGGCTCTGTGCTGACCGCTCAGAGCCTGGAGCCTGCTTCAGAATCTGTGTCTCCCTCTCTCTCTGCCCCTCCCCAACTCACATGCTGTCTCTCTCTCTCAAAAATAAACATTAAAAAAAATTTTTTTTAAATACCCCTAATTCTAATGCTTTCCATATCTAAAACAAAACTGAGATTTGATTACAAATTCACTTGCAGTAGACACCCCACAAACTTCTTCCCCAAACAAAGGCACAAATCTCAGTTTCCAAGGTGTGAAATCAGACATTCACTGAGGGAGAGCACAGACTTCAAGTGCAATATATCACCTTGTTTCTCCGTACTTGTCATTCTAAGAATCCTACTTCCGCCTTATCAAAGCAAATTTCACATTACTTCAAACTTTCCCTTTAGCGGTACTAAAAGATTACTAAGAAATGGATGATCCTTATCTTACAAATGAAGAAAGCAAGCTACATAAATGTAATCACACATCTAGCATCGCAACTATTTGAAGTCCAAAAATAAATGTTGCTTTCTTTCTTTTTTTTTTCTTTGTTATTTGGTAGGATTTTATTTTTGCTTTGTTTTAGCTTTTTCCCCTCATTCTAATTCTATTCCAGTGAACAAGTTTGCCTTTGTTGTCTTTTGGTAGAAAACTAAAATTTTCTTCTTAGCTAAAGCCTAATAATATTTTATTCAATATTGTTCCATCCCCTTGAATTTTAACCCTAGGAAGCATGTATGTTAATATACTTTTTTTTAATGTTTATTGATTTTTGAGAGAGAGAGAGACAGTACAACACACATAAGTGGGGGAGGGCCAGAGAGAGGGGGAGATAGAGGATACTCCACAGACTCTGTGCTGATAGCAGAGACCCTGGTGTGGGGCTCAAACTCACGAACCATGAGATCATGACCTGAGCTGAAGCTAGACATTTAACAGACCGAGCCACCCAGACACCACATACCTTTTAATTCATATCAAGGATTTTTAAAAATTTTGGAGCACTATTCTCACGTTGTCATAGTGTATACAGAAATTTAAGATATATATTGTGCCTAAATTATAAGAAA
The DNA here is from genome assembly GCF_014898765.1 of Herpailurus yagouaroundi. Classification (NCBI taxonomy): domain Eukaryota; kingdom Metazoa; phylum Chordata; class Mammalia; order Carnivora; family Felidae; genus Herpailurus; species Herpailurus yagouaroundi. The sequence continues at coordinate 138,688,950 of NW_024412376.1, read as the reverse complement.
TAAATGAGTGAAATTGTGGGAAGAGCTTTGACATTGAAATCAAAACACCTGCATTTGATTATCTTGGACTGAGATTTCACGTCTTCATTTGTAAAGTGGGAACAACATTAACTAGTGTGCAGAACTGAAACCTGTGGATTTTGCCTAGGCCAATAGCCACCATGTAGGAGAAACTCGGAAAAGAATAACAGAACCTGAGATATGCAGGCCATACTACCTGTACTCAGGTTTTAATTAGGAAACAGTAAACTGTCATTCTATTCTATCACTTAAAGTAGATAATGTTTAGTATGGGATTATACAAAGACTCAAGAACATTTTCATCCATATATCTGAGAAGTTTCAATGATTTCATCCACAAACTAAACTTATTAAAAAGAGACACAATGAGCTTCTAGCATGCAAACCATGTAATATCAGGATAGGTGACTCTTTAATGAATAAATACAATCCCCAAATTGTCAAACATGTATTTGGTGAACACAATACACTGGTCAATGAATGATATAGATGAGGGCTCTGCCTTGTGCACTCAAAAACAAAAACCCAGTAATGTCATGGAAAGGAATCAAAGGTTCACTTTAGATTGGATAATCAAGGAAGGTTTGCTGAAGAGGTAAAATTTAAACTGGACCCTAAATATTAAGAGGAGTGAGCCAGATAAAGAATCTCAAGGCAGGACAAGCCAGGCAGGGAGAACAGCTAGCACAAAGCCCAAAGGCAAGAATTGAGCATATCAGGAAGAGCCAGTGCATCTTGAACAGTGAGTATTAAGGGAGAGGGTTTTACAGTGAGGACCGAGTGAAACACTACCAGAAGGCAGGGAGGTGGCAGGAGAGAAAGCCTTATGAGGAACACTGATTCTGTTTGAAGTGTCATTGGATGCCATTCCAGGACATTATATAAGGAATGACATGACCTAATTGCAATCAATTTTATCTGATTTGAATGACATGACCTAATTGCAATCAATTTTATCTGATTTGACAGTACAAGGTGTTTGAATCATGCATCTCCTCTTTTTCCCCCTGAGGTACCACTATTGGATCAGCTATCAAGTATCCAAGAGGTCCCCCACATTTCCTCAGAATATTATTTCAGGACACTGAAGTACTGAATTAAGTAGCTCTTATCAGGATTGAGAAATATCCTAGCTGTTTGAAAGGGGCACTTTCTTTCCATGCTTGTTTATTCTAGAATACTTAAGTCTAGACTACTTAAATATTTTTATTGGGATGAGTGCTCACACTAAGTTGATTTTTATTGCTACTGTTGTAATTGGCAAAACACTAGTGAAATCCCCATATAGCATTAGCATTAAACAGAATTAGTTTTGCGATTTTGTGCTACTATCTATACTGAATATAAAGGCTATGGATGAAAAGAAATTAAGATTTTGATTGACAGAAGAGTATGCACTTAAAAGATTGTAAGCAGGCAAAATAAACTGCATATTCCTTGAATCGAGATTAAAATACATACTGGTAAGCAAAATATAACCAATCAGAAGAAAAATGAAGCAAAGCAAATAACTTCAGTAAGTTGGATTTTACTGTTGCTACAAAAGATTTGATAACTAATTTTAAGAAGTGAAATCCTTCCAGAAGAAGCTTAGTGGACAGGCAAGATCAGGGAATACTTGTTATATACTCATAACTAAGCTGGCGAATAAGTAAAGTCAAGGTGGAGAAATCTTGTTAGATTGGTATAGTGCACAACCACTTTGCTTCTGGGAAAGGGAGAAAGCAATGTCATACATCTTGCATAATACTCCCTCTCTGGTAAGATTAGTTGATAACACAAGAGAATTTTCCCTGGCTTTACCTGACAGAAACTTGATTCATCTTCCAGCAAGAGCAATTTTTCTACCATATTCAGCAATAGGAGCTTCTGAAGGGGTTTCTTATCTCATTTCTTATTCATCAATCTCCAAAAGACATGTTAGAAACAGCAAAATGTAAATCTCTTTATAACTAAATTAATCCAATTCTTTTCATTTGTCTTTCACAGGAGACAGCCTCATTGTCAGCTGAGCGTATGTAACAAATGCTTGTCACTCCTGAGTGCTCAAAGAGCAAGATCTAAAAGAGAGATCATTTCTTTTGACAAATGTATGTTAACACAAGAAACTACCTTTTTCTCTAATGATTTACTTGTCATGTATTTTTTTAAATTTCTATCCATAATTTATGGAGGAAGACTAGGATAACCACTTCAAATAATTATAATTCTGATGAGACACATCCTCTGGGTTTCTTAACGTAGCATTTCGTCAAAATGGATAAGAAAAAACATAACTCTATACTTGCCGATTTTTATAAAAGTCTTATTAAAATGCAAATGTTAACCTTTCACCTGTATTAATATAAATCCTCCACCACAAAATTTAATTGAAAGTAAAAGAAAAGCAATTCTTCATTTAAGAAAAGTATTCTTCATGAAAGAAAAGAAATTTCTCCAATAGATTGTTTTACCCAACATATCATTACCATTTGGAAAGTAGAATTTTTTTTCTCTAAGTAAACTTCTCTTGAAAATTTTCAGATGTATGGCCACAGTTTCTATGCTATAAAGAAATAAAATTTTATAAAGGAAACCCCAAACAAAATATGTATGTGGATTTTGTTCTTTCATTTCAAAAGAAGTTTAAAATGTTTTGCATGAACAATTTTTAACGTCTAATGGATATTAACACTAACATTTGATAAACAAAAAATTTGGCATCTTTCACTGTTTTTATAATAGATACTTTAAGTCTGCATCATTCTCCAACATACCTTAAACTTCCTCTGTTTATCATTTAAATATTTCTATTTTTTGTCAAGTTTTTTAATCACTGAAATATGATTGTTTGAAAGCTATAAAGTTATGGAAATAACTTAAAATTTATTCTATAAATGACATCATTATTATGAATCCACTTTGCCACTTTGCTTCAGAAACAACTTCAGGTGGTTTTAAAAGAAATATTAAATACAGTTAAATGAATAAATTTAATAAAGTGAGAATAATTGGGCAAATACAAGACAAAGCAAAACATAAAACTCAACCCAAAAATGAGACTAAATCAAGACTGTATACCATGGGCTTTATCATGGGCTAACCACAATTTTGCTTTTAAGCTATTCATCAGATAGCTTAGGAAGGAAAATGCAGTAAATTATATATTTCAAACTATCCTTAAGAGAAATACACCAAACCAAATGAACAGGAAAATCACAATGATTCCTAATGACAATATCAGAAAAGAAGGTCTCTTAATGTTCCCCAAATGAAAAATCTAATAATAATGGAGTGAATATCTTCATAGCTGCAGGGTCCCCCCCCCTTTCCTTTTTACCCCCATAGATTCTCTCAGTGGGCCCATGGCATTAAATAAATAAGAGCAATTCCTACAACAATTCCTTAAAAGGAACCATTTGATGTAGCAAGCTTCCAGACAACACTTCCTTCAATTGTTTCTCTTTGATAATCTTTTGAGAAATAGGATATGGCAGGGAGTTTGAGTCTGTATTCACTAGTGACTTTTTAAATGTTTTGTTCTTCTAGGTTAGCAGTTCAGAACAAAGCCTTAACTGATGGATGAGAATAAAGAAGGGTTTGGGGAATGAGGAGCCTAACGTGGATGTGTTATAAATGGAAGACTAACCCAACTCCTCCAAGAGGGAAGTCAGGTGAATACCACGTGTAGGGCCAGGGGTCCCTCACAAATTAATTTTGAACCCACTCTGCCAGAAAACTAGACTATTAAGGAGGAAATTTGTCCTCTCTTGACTTGAAGAAAGTATATTTGATAATTATTATAACATAAATGTCATAATTATACTTTAAATATGACTTTAAATGTTGTTATTATTATAATCATAATGAGTATTTAGTGAGTGCTTATTGAATTTAACCAGTGTAACATTCAAGGGCACTGATTCATAGATTGATAGAATTATTATGCAATTTTATAGATAAGAAATGAGGTTAAGAAGTTAGCCCAAGGTCATGTAGTTATTGTATAGCAGAACCAACAACTGAAGCCAGGAGTTCTGGCTCTGAAGTCTAGACTCCACTGCTACTATGAATCACAGGAGATTAGAAGGGAGTATTTTTCTAACAATTTGAATATTTTATAGCTTTTATTTAACTTTAAAAAATACTTTAAAAACTGTTTTCCTGGGGCACCTGGGTGGCGCAGTCGGTTAAGCGTCCGACTTCAGCCAGGTCATGATCTCGTGATCCGTGAGTTCGAGCCCCGCGTCGGGCTCTGGGCTGATGGCTCAGAGCCTGGAGCCTGTTTCTGATTCTGTGTCTCCCTCTCTCTCTGCCCCTCCCCCATTCATGCTCTGTCTCTCTCTGTCCCAAAAATAAATAAACGTTGAAAAAAAAAATAAAAAAATAAAAAACCTGTTTTCCTTTGGGGGGCACCTGGGCAGTTCAGTCAGTGAAGCTTCCAACTCTTGATCATGGCTCAGGTCATGATGTCATAGTTGGTGAGATAGAAACCCTGAGTCGGGCTCTGCACTGACCCCATGGAGCCTATTCTGGATTTTCTCTCTTCCTCTGTCTCTATGCATCGCCCCCATCAAAATAAATAAGAAAACTTTTAAAAAAGTGTTTTCCTTTGGAAACACTTTATAATTTATAATAATTTATATAATTAAATTTATATAATTTAAAACAATTGTATATGTGTGAGAAAAGCTGATCTACAGGAAAATACACTATATTTTTAAATATATCAAATATTGTTGGTAATCATGCTAAGCAAACAGAACTCTGCAAACTCAGGAGAAAGTGATTGTCTATTATTTATTTATGAAACATATTTTTAAAATGATTGCTTACATACATGTATAAAATTTATCATTAAAATTCAAAGAAAATAATATCAGATAGAATTTTTCAGAGACTGAATGCCCTCTCAATGCTCCCTCATCAGAGTCAGGTGAGATCTAAGGATTTTAATGAACTGAATGACATAATAGTTACTCTTATCTTTCAAACAAACTCAACTCCTTGCATAGACTAGTGCCCTTGCCCCTCAGCCTATGAGAATAATCATTAATTCTGCTCCCTAAATATTTCCCACATTGCATTTCCCAGCCCTCTTGTTTTGGGATGGAGCCATTTGACAGATTCTACCAGGTGAATAGTTAGCAGAAGTGTCTTGACCAGCAATCTCCAAAAGAGAGTGGCCTAAAGTGAAGACTGCCCAGAACAGAGCCCCTAGCAAACCTATGATGGACCTATATTATGAATGAGAAATAAATCTTTGTTTTGTTATGGCCATGAGATTTCAAGTTTAGTTCCTGCCTTGGAAGATGCCTTGCTCATCCTTATCCACCTAAAGGCTCAGTTTCCTGTAAAGGTGTATCCATTTTTTTTAATGTCTGCATTTGTCTGATTTTTAGTTCATTAAATTATATAAAAATTTGGTGAATTACCTAGATCAATGTTTTGTAAAATATATTCCATAGTAAGTTTGCAGAAAATTAAAATTTCATAGAGATTCCAATGTTCATTAGCACATTAGGGTTCTGAATTCCCACAGCAAATATACTCCTTTATGATTTAGCTTCAGCATTAGGATGTTAGTACTACTTTACCACTTAGAAACACACACAGAGCACAGTGAGTGGCAATATATCAGTGCTATTATTAGTCACCTCTGACAGGGAGGGAATGGAATGCCCTCTGGGATATCACATACAGAATCTTCAAATGCACCAGCATCCTGTTTCTTAGGTTGGGAATTGTGTGCAAAGGTGTTTCTACTGTCATTCTTTAAAGTGCACATATAATTACATATACCCTTTTGAGTGTGTGGTATGTTTCACAATTTTAAAAAGTTTTAAGTAGGAACTCATGGGTGGCTCAGTCAGTTGAGCATCTGACTCTTGATTTCAGCTCATGTCATGATCACAGGGTCATGGAATAGAGCCCCGTGTCAGGCTTCACACTAAGTGTGGAGCCTGCTTAGGACTCTCTCTCTTCCTCTGCTCTTCCCCACACCCCCCCCCCAACCCGTGCATGCTCTCTCTCTCTCTCTCTCTCTCTCTTTCACTCTCTAAAACAAAATAATAACTGGGGCACCTGGGTGGCTCAGTCGGTTGAGTATCTGACTTCTGCTTAGGTCATGATCTCACGGTTCATCATGGGTTGGAGCCCCACATCAGGCTCTGTGCTGGAGAGCTCACAGCCTGGAGCCTGCTTGAGGTTCTGTGTTTCCCTCTCTCTCTGCTCCTCCCTTCCTTGCACTCTGTCTCTCTCTCTCTCTCAAAAATAAATAAACATTAAAAAGTTTTTTAAATAAACATTAAAAAATAAAATAAAATAATAAAAAATAAAATAAGTTTTAAGTAAACACATTAGTGGAAGAAGGGAAATTTTAGACACACTTGAAAAATTTGAAGACTACATTTCTCTCTTCACAGGGAAAAAGACATAATCGCAGGTTTAGCATATTTTCTACAAAAAAAAAAAACTAATGAGACTATAAATATATTTAAAATTATCAATGATACTAATGCATTATTATTTTATAATTTAAAGCACAGATGTGTTAGATGTATCAATAATTCCAAATTATCTAAAGCATGGTAGAATGATAATAAATGAAGTGGTGTCCAAGTAAAATTTTCAAGTTATTTACCCGTATTAAATAATTTTATGGAGGATGCTTAATTTGTAACTTTTAGAATGTGTGAATTAATTTCTATGATTCTTCAGAAAATGTCAACAGTGATATGCAACCTTTTTAGAAAAGGCTGTGGTTTTCAGCTGGAAGCTATTTCTGTAGTTGTAAAATTTTGCTGAGGCAAAAAGTGTTAGTTCCATGACCTCAGGCATTTCATTTTTGTCAGGGTCCACCTTGGGCCTTAGGTCACTAAAATACACTTACCTTAAGAGAAAACATGCCGTTTCTTCATTGCTCAACATGTTTAAATACTCCATCCAGCTGGCTGCCTTTACAGATATCTTCATAACCATGACTTCTTTCACTTTTATTTGGTTTTGAGTGTGTCTTTGCATTATCAACATGTATGTAAGGGGGCCTATTTTAAAGGAAACATGATGGGCATTTTCTGATTTGTACTGCACATATTCATCCCAGGCTGTACGATTTCATAAAACTGACAGAAGCACATAGAATCCACATTGAATTTCTCACCCACCCACATTTTTCAAAATGCACAGCTCCAAAGAGATCAGAAGAACTATCTCAGAGGGTCATGCAGTCCTTAAGTGTATACATCAACATTTCCAAAGGGCGTGCTTCTTCATGCTGCGTACCCAGTTCCCCTCCAAGTGGTAAGGAGATTCCAGGGTTGTGAAACAGTACACACCAGGTAACTCGTGTGACTGCTAGTCAGAACTCCCTCGGGAGTATGTTCCTCATTCCAACCTTAGCTTTCTCCTGTGGAGGGCATGGAGTTTTCTCAAAACCTCATGACTACGTAGCTTAGTAAAATCATGAAGCATTGGCATTGTCTTGCCCACTTTACCAAACTTTATGCTAATAACATACACTAAAGTGAATAAAAATAAAACAGAATCACAGTCCAACATTTTATGAACGTATTGAGGAATGTAAGACCTTTTAAAGGAACAAAATGTAAGTTTGTGCTTGTGAAACCTTTGGAAGTGTTAACAGGCATGTGGTATATTACATAGTGATGTATCTGTAACTTAATGAAGTTTTTATTCTTCACAAATGATATTTTTGTTCAATTGTTAACATTAGGTTTTAATGGATAGGAAAGCATTTTTTAGCAAATATATTTCTGCAGAGTTCTCTTTTGCTAATATTAAACTACTTTGAACACAAGACTTTTGTAATATAAAATCTGTTCAAGACGTTATCACTATAGAAGAAATTGAAATGCTGGAGAATGGAGTTCTCATTTGCAAATCTTTCAATGATTGCTCTGGCAAGTTTGTTGCAAACTTTATATCCATCACAATTTAAAAGGGAAACAAATTTATATAATTCTCAAACAAGTCATTTTGGACAAATAATCTACTCAAAACCACTTGAAAGCTGTGCATTTGAAAAATATGTGTAGATGAGAAATTCAATATGGATTATAAATTCTACTGTTGGCAAAGAATTTTGGTGACAATAAAGTTAAGATCTCCCCCCCTATAATCAGAAGTAAGGCAAGGATGCCCTTTTTCCACTGCTATTTAACATTATGTCAGAGTAATTAGTCAAATGGAAGTAGACAAGAAAATCAAGGCTTAAGAACAGGCCAAAAATAAAAATAAAAAAATAAAGTTATTTCTACCAGCTGATAATTTTACATTAAATCTTATAAGAACCAATAACTCAAAAAATTAATAAAGTAGCAGAATACATAATTAGCATTCAAAAATCAAAAGCCTATGTGTTTCCAAGCAACAAAGTAGAAGACATATTGGAAGAGAAAAAAAGCTATATATAATAGCATAATAAAAATAAAATATCTAAAAATAAACAATAAGAACTACTTAAATACATATGAGGAAATTTCTTTAAACTCCTGAAAGACTCCTGAAAATAGATTTGAACAAATGGAAAACATCTCTTTTCCTTGGATAGAATAACTTAAGTTTATAAATACGTTAAGTCTTTCCTAGGTAATAACTTAGATTTAATGTAAACTGAAACAAATGCACATTTTTGAACTACAAAAATCACTATAAAAATATGTAGGAACATTCTAAGGAAAAAAAAATCAGTGAGGGACTAATTCTGCTAGATTTGCAACATAAAGCTATATAGCTATAGAGATACTATATTAAAAGTAAGGTACTCATCCATTACAGCTGAAAGAGTAGAAAGACCAGGAGAAGACACCAAAATTCATGGAAATTTAGAATTTTATAAAGGTGGTTTTTATATCCCTTGAGGAATAATTACCTTTAACTAAATGGTTGGGGACCATTTATGGAGTGTGCCCAAGGAAGAAGAGGATAAGAAATCTCTCCCTGAGGATTTTTACTGAATAGGGTTATAAAGAGTGAAGAATTTTAATGTTGATGTGGTTTCAAGACTTTTTTAGCATGCTTGAATGCTGATTAAAATAGAAGAAACTCATGAGCAAGAAAAGAGAATGGAGAATTACAGGAACAGGGTATTTTGGCAGATGAAAAGCATGCAAATCTAGATTTTGGATGCTATATTATAAGAGGGAGAGTAATACATATGAATTTAGATGAAGGCAGGCTTGTATATATTTGGCTGGAGCAAGTGAAATTCAAAAAAAAAAAAAAAAAAGCCATTTTTAAAAAAATCAAGAAAAGATCCAAAATGAGGGAGAAATAAAAAATAAAAAAAAAAAAAAAAAAAAAAAAGAATTAGCTTACTATGATATTTAATACAATCATCTTAAGACAATAACTAGTGAACATCACCAATTCTCATAACAAAGAATTATAGGGAAAAACATACACCAAAGAATCCACACCTATTAAAACAGTAAATCATCTTATGCTGATAAGCGGAGAGAAAAAGCAAATATGAGAGCAGTTACATCAAGATCATTAAATAAGGTAGATCACGTCAGGCTCTGGGCTGATGGCTCAGAACCTGGAGCCTGTTTCCTATTCTGTGTCTCCCTCTCTCTCTGACCCTCCCCCGTTCATGCTCTGTCTCTCTCTGTCCCAAAAATAAAATAAACGTTAAATAAGGTAGATCAAATTTCTCATCAGTAGGCAACAGGAAATCAAACTCTTAAGTAAAACTTGGGCACCTGGGTGGCTCAGTCAGTTGAGTGTCCAACACTTGATTTCAGTTCAGGTCATGATCTCACAGTTCGCGAGATCAAGACCCGCATTGGACTCCATGGTGACAGCTGGAAGCCTGCTTGGGATTCTCTCTCTGCTCCTCTCCTGCTCATGCTCTTGTTCGCAAATAATAAATAAATAAACTAAAACAAGTAAGTATTATCAACCACTGAAAAGAAGGAGAAGGAGGAAGAGGAGGAGGAGAAAAGGGGAAAAGGAGGAGGAGGAGGGGGAAGAGGAGGAGGAGAAAAAGGAGGAGGAAGAGAAAGGGGAAAAAGGAGGAGGAGGAGAAAGAAAAGAAGGAGGAGAACTAGTAGTGGCAGTAGTCAGTGATAATAAAAAAAGAGCTGTCCTTTCTCATAGTTTATATTATTACCTAAATAAACAAAAATCCATGAAGTTCTATATTAGAGCAAACAAATTCAACAAGATTGCTGTTACACCACCAAAACAGAAGCACAGTTTTATTTCTGTACAGCAGCAAAACCAACTAAGAAATGTTATTTAAACAAAATATCCCATTCACTATTACAGAAAAAAAAAAACTGGTTTTATCTCGGAAAAATGTTCACATAGACATGTGAGAATTTTATGAATAAAATTATAATCACAATATACGCTGGACATCATGCCTTATTTGACTAAAAGTGATTCTACTCTTCTTCTTGACAATTTTTTTTTTCATATTTTTCTTAATCGGAAGGAACGTAAACTGTTCCCTGGTTTAGAGGCATTATTTTGATCAACAGAATACAGGGGGAAATCTGCTAGGCTTCTTTGGAAGATTTTCCTATTAGGAAGGCCATAGTATATTTTAAAAAAATACTCTGTCCTGTGACATTCCAGGAATCCTGCATTTTAAAGCATGCAGATGTGCTGTGTGAAGCTGAAGAACTTCTGGCCACAAGGAAAGTCAGAAGTTAGAGACATGACATTGTCATTGTCTCATACACCAATGTTAGCAACTGCTCACTTCCAGATTTTTTATTATGCAAGAAAAATTATTTACTTTTGTTTAAGATACTAGAATTGATACATTTGATTGACTGATACCAGAAATCATTTTTCTGATGTAAGGATGCTTAATGATAAATATCCTGTTCATAGATAGAAAGATCCCAGTTTGGAAAAGTTAAATGTTTGATGATAGCAAGGGTATTGAATAATTATTTGCTGTATAACAAACCATGCCTAGAACTCAGTGGCTTAAAACAAGAACCATTATTTGCCCATAATACTGAGAATGAACACTTTGGGCTAGGCTCTTCTGGATACTTCTTTTGGATCTTCCTTAGGATCACTCACACAGTTTTAATCTTCTTCTGGCTCAAAAGGGCTGGATGACCCACGGCGGCTTCAGTCAGGGGTCTGGCTGTTGGCTCTGGCATCTCTTTTCTTTTTTCCACATTCTATCTTTCTCCAGCAAGATAAATGAGGCTTCTTTATATGATATTCTATATGCTCTGAAGAAGGAAAGGCAGAATCTGCAAGACCTCTTGAGACCTAGGCTTTGGAATTCATATAATGTCTACCGAATTCTATTTGTCAAAGCCTATCACAGGACAAGCCCAAATTCAGTGAGGAGGAAATCTACTCTACCTCTTGAAAGGAATAGCTACCAAATGTTGTGGCCATGTCTTCAATCTCTATCAAAGTTAGGGCAAGAATATATGTAAATGTTTAGGGATTGTTGATGGTGGTATAAAAATCTTGGTAAGTTTCAAGAAGAGTTAGGCAACACACATTAGAATTAGATACGCGCATGTCTTCCAAACTAGCAATTCCACTTCTATGGATAAACTTTAAAGACAATTTTATATATGTGTACAGGAAAGGAAGTATAAGAATACAAATCAGGGGCACCTGGGTGACTCAGTCTATTAAGTGTACATCTTTTGATTTTGGCTCAGGTCATGATCTCCCAGTTCATGAGTACAAGCCCTGAATCGGGCTCTGTGTTGACAGTGTGGAGCCTGCTTGTGATTCTTACCCTCCCTCTCTCTCTCTGCTCCTTCTTCAAAATAAATAAACTTTAGAAAAAGGCATACAAATGACAAAGTTGTATATAAATGGAAATAATTGGAAACCATTTAATTTCCACCAGCTGGATATATAGAGTCCATTTATAAACAGACTGTATGGTACTAGTTAAAATGAGTGATTGAAGAGCTATGTGTATCAATATGTATTAGTTCTGAAATTATAATCTCAAATGAAAAATCAAGCTACAAAAGGAAATGTATAGTATGATACAGCTTATATAAATTTAAGTAATATGATACATATTCATCTATAACAATATATATAGTAAGTAACAGTATGAAAAAAAAATACTAGGAAAGATAGGAACCAGCCTAGTGTTTATCTCTGACCCTGGGAGGATAAGAATGTAGTAGAATTGAAACATTTTGTTTCTTAATATACATCTGAAGCAATTTGGACAAATATTCATAAAACCGTTCTGGGGTATAGACTGGTGTCTGTTCTATTACCTTCTATAGTCCTTGCCTGCTTGAAATCTTGCAGAGTTAAGAAATATTTAAAGGAAATATAGTCAGATTGTGTTTGCATAAAATATCTTTAGGAATTTATAAAACTAATTAGTACCAGCGGGTGTCTTTGAGGAAGGGAATCAGAGAATTGAGGGATATGTAAAGAAGACCTTGCACTTTCTACCTTTTGATACTCTTTGAATTTTTATAATATTATGTTACCTTTTAAAATATAGTATTTCTCCATAATGATTATGCCTTGCCTGAAAATGTGAGATAAATCACACAACCTCTTGCCCATTCTTCAGTTTGAATGACTTAGATGATCCTCATTATATATTCTTTGAGAGACCTCTGTCTGTCACCTTCATTTGATGCAAACCTTTCAGTTGGTTCCCCATTCCGTTTATGGAACATTTTTTTGACATTCTCTGGGGCTACTGGAAATTTTCTATTCTCATAAAATTCTGACAAGGCCACATTCATTCTGCCCTTTTGCTCTCATTGTCATTTACAGGTCAGGTTATGTCAAACCAATGCTCATTTGTTTTACCATATGCTATTTGAAATCACACAAACCTGAAAAGCCTGTAGCCCAGAACATGAAGCAACAGTTAAAGAAAAGAATTATAGATTATACATTTGAAAATGAGTTTCATGAAAGTTTTCAGTTCTGTTTCAAATGAAAAATGAAAAATTGATATCCATTTCATATCATTTATTTTGGTGCTTGTTAAATGAGGTAGTCTTTTTCATTTATATCTTCAGCAAATAATATAGGGAGCCTCTTGTATACCAAGTACTGTTTTTAGAACAAAACTAAGTCCTTTCCCTCATGCATCTTACCTTACTGGGGATAGACAGACAACTACTAAACCATTGTATGTGGCTGATTGTGATAAGCAATATGGAGTGAAATGAACCAGGTGAGGAGAATAAAAAGAGTGGAATCATGGGAGATGCTACTCCTTCACCGAGAGTGGTTGTCAGAAAATGTATAATTTATAAACTGTTACTTAATCAGAGACGTTGGAAAATGAATGTGCTTTCTTTGGAGTGTTCCAGGCAGAGGGAACAGCATGAGCAATGGTCTTAAGGGGAAATGTGCGTAGTGTGCCCAAGAAACAGCAGATCACATAACTTCTGTGGAGAGGAAAGAAATACATAGGGAAAAGATCAGAGAGGGTAGTAAAAGTTCACACTGGGACCCGGTAAGACATTTTTTAAAAGCCATTGAAACTACTTTGGCTACCTCAGTGAGGGTTTCTAAGCAGAGGAATAGTGTGTAGAGGACAAAGGGTGGGAGCTGGAAGACCACAAGGAGGCAAGATATGACCATGGCTTAGAGTATCAAGATATTTGGGGATGGAGGAAACAAATAACAAAAATCATCATGTGTGATTACTTTTTCTTTTTTTTAAGTATGATTTAGTTATTTTGAGAAAGAGCATGAGCAGCGGAGGGGTAGAGAAAAAGGGAGAGAGAAAATCCCAAGCAGACTCTCTGCTTCACACAGAGCCTCCTCACATGGGTCTCAAACTCATGAAACATGAGCTCATGACCTGAGCCGAAACCAAGAGTTGGAAGCTTAACTGACTGAGCCACCCAAGTGGCTATTTTTTTATTTTTATTTTTATTTTTCTATTTTTATTTTTCTATTTCTATGTTTGTTTTAGAAAAGTACATTGTAATCACAGCAATGAAGCTGAAAATATTTACTGGACCTATATACTCTTGAAAATTATACAATTTGAAATTCATAATGGAATGAGTTGATTTTTCCATGTCTAATTTAAAGTACACCTAGTTTAAGCTGCTTTTAGTCTAAAATTACTATGGCCACAGAATACAGCTGTGGAGCCCTCTACTACTCATTCACCCCTTGTTAGAGCAGACCCAAAACTTACTGAGGACTCTCATGCTCAGGCCCTATGTAAGTAGCTGTAATGGTCTAGAAATTGTAATGGCTTGTTCTGACTTGGGCGTTCGTTAGGATTTCAGTGCTCTGTTAGAGGTTGCCAATCAGACCCAGCTCTGGTGCTTATTAAAGCATCTGACCCCGCACTCGACCAGCAACAGTCTAGAATTTTTGCAACCAGGATAATTTACAGAGCATGAAATAAAACTCACTCAATACCTCTCAAAAGCTCCACTAAAAAGCAAAACACATTAGAATTGTATAAAAATTATGAAGTTATCCTATAACCTCAGACCTATGTTCTAAATTGGGCATGATAAAACAATGATCTATCTGATCTACAATATTTAGCAAATAAATTATATTTAAACAAATGTGAATGAGGTTATTTTCTCCCAATATTGACTCTTCCCAACTTCCGTCTAAATAAGTTTGGGTGTATTCCTTCCTAAAATGAAGATTGCATTTACCAGCCTCCCTTGCAGCCAGGAGTGGCTAGGTGACTAAGTTCTGTTCAGTCAGATATGATCAGAAGTAAATACGCAACTGTATTATTTAGGGTTCTCCAGGAAACCAAAAACAATAGCATGCAGACATATTCAGATGTATTTTGAGGAATTGGGGCACGTGTTTAGTGAAGTCTGGCAAGTCCAAAGTCTGCAGTGTAGGTCAGCAGGCTGGAAGCCTAGGGAAGAGCCAGTGGTGTAGTTTAAGACTGAAGGACATCTGCTGGAAGAATTCCTTCTTGCTCAGAGGGAGGTCAGTCTTTGTTCTCTTAAGGCCTTCTGTTTATTGGATGAGAGCTATTCCACACTATGGAGGGCAGTCAAAGTCTACTGATTTAAGTGTTAGTCTCACCCCCTCAAAAAACCTCACACAAATAGCCAGGATTCCAGGCCTAGCCAATTTGACACATAAATTAAGCATCACAGCAACTTCTAGTACATGCTTCTAGTACATGCTTTTAAAAAGAATAGGTATTATTTCTTTTTCTCTCTTTCTATCTTGCTGCTAGCTTGAAGGTGGATATGGTATTGAACTTTCATAAACAATATGAATGAGGTCAACACCTTAAGGATGGCCAAGCAAAAGAAAGAACCGACCTGGACAGAAGATATCAGCTAAAAAATTTTGTGTAAGAGAAAAAAAAAAAAAAAAAACATTGTGTTATAGGTAACTATTACTTTGTAATTTCTGATAATAGCTGCTGAATTTATATCTTAACTAGCATACAAATTTTGAGATACTTTCACTTAAAAACCCATGATAAAAGAAAGTTACCTCTACAGTAATAGAACTTTCTCATTGCCTTTTTCTTTAGATATACTTTCTTCAAAAGTAGAAGGCTGGACATAATGGCCCAATTGATATTGCTCCTGATGAGAGGCATTGTATCATTAACAATTATTAGTTGGATGATTACACATAATTATTTAATTGAAAAATGAACCTTTTAATTTAGTAATGCTTATTTTTAAAACATGTTTTAACATTCATTTATTTTTGAGAGACAGCGCATGAGCAGGATAGGGGCAGAGGAGGGGACACAGAATCCAAAGCAGGCTCCAGGCTCTGAGCTGTCAGTCAGCACAGAGCTCCAGGCAAGTCTCAAACCCACCAACCACGAGATCATGACCTGAGCCAAAGTCAGACACTTAACCGACTGAGTCCCCCCAGGCGCCCCTGGTAATGCTTATTTTTGTCAAAGTACTGGGAACTAAAGATTCCAGGATGAAGAAAGCACACATAATTCAAATCTCAGAGATTCAGGCCTAACAGGAGAGAAAACAATTCAAAAGCAATTTGGAAAAAAAAAAAAAAAAACATTGTGATACCTGCTATCATGGAAGAACGACTGGGAAGGCATAAAATATGATAGCTCTGGTCTTATATATACCTTTTTTGTATATTTGTGCGCACACACCTAAGGTTGGACCAAAGGGAGGTCATCCTGTAGGAAGAGATAATTAAGCCACGAGAAAAATAACGTGAAGTTGTTAGCTAGGTGAAGAGAATAATGATAATCATAGTAGATTGAATAGCAAGTGCAAAAGGTTTAGGATGAGACAGTATTGAAATAACTGAGTATGAAAGTAGAGTGTGAGAGGTAGCTAATAGTGAGGCCCCAGAAGATGTTGTGAACAATTGGAGGAGATTAAGAGTTTTCATGAAGTACAATGGAAAAAGAAATTGCAGGATATTAGACTGGAGACTGGTGTGGTGTAATTGTATTTTCGAAGGTTCACTCTTGGTTGCGATGTGGATATATGATTGGATGGAAACGATATCTAGAACATGGAGACCAATAAGTGTTTGTGAAGGTCAAGTTAGATATGGCATCCTAGACCTCAGCAGTGCTAATAATGTTTGAGACAGTAGATGATTCAAGAACTATTCACAAGATAGAATCCAGAGGACTTAGTTACTGATTGGATGTATGATGTAAAGGAAAGAGAATTCCAGCTGTTAGAGAAAATGGGTTGGTGTCATTTAATGAGATTAGGAAAACAAGAGAAGAAATGGAGGAACAAGCAGGGAAGAAAGATGATACATTTCCTTAGAAGGGTTGGATTACAGGTGCTTGTGACCCATACTTATACAGCTATTCAGAAGAAAGTTCAATGTTCATGAGTCTACACCGGCACCAAAATTTTCATCACTTTTTTCAACATCATTCAGAATCCAGGTGTAGTAGGCAGTCAGATAGTCACCCATGTTTTTTTTGTTTTTCAGGCAAGTGAAACAGATGGTTAATGGGGCAAGGGTGTTGGAGGTATTGAAAAACAACACGCAAAGATGAAAAATAAAATATATAATATTGAAAAGGAAACAAAGACCGGTGATTGCAAGTAGAAAGGGAGAAACAACAGACCTGTGGATGAACATGTCAATGATGTTTATGGGTTGATGTTGGAAATACTCAAGAGAAAGACTAGAAAGGAGACTAAACTATTGTCTGCTACTAGTCTTACAATTCCAGCTAAATTCATGTTTAAGGATTACAGTCATACATGCAGGTGGCTGTTGTAAAGTGGAAGAAAAGATCACCTGACATAAAGATGAAGGAATGAGAGACAAGGGTGTTGGCTAAATCTTATCAGGGAAAATGGCAGAACTTGGCAAGAAAAAGGGAGAGACTATAAACCAGATACTTATGCTTTCAGTGAGTAGGGAGGTGAGCAGCTAATCAATAGATGGCAGCTTGGAGAGGGATTAAGGCTGATGCAGAAAAGCAAATATGTGTACTTTTGAGTGAAGAAGTAGTCATTTAGTTACAGTGGAGAGTTACAAGAACACCAACTACATCTCAAGATGGCTTCTAGAAGAATAGTCTTTTCTCAAGAAAGTTTCAGGAAACATTATCTTCAAAGAGTCTAGTTCCAAGGGCATGATGGAAAGATAATGTTAAAGAGGAACAATGGAAGTTTAAGGAAAAAAAATGTTATTTTCAGACAAAAGGGGACAGGGGAAATAGCAGATAGCCCAAGAGATCACATTTTGATTGTTGAACAAGGATAACAGATTGTACATGTTGTATTAAACTTACTTCAAGTTTGTAAGAGAAAAAAACTTGAAAGATGGGAATTTCTTGTAGTGTCTTTAGGCAGCGTGAGAGTATATGTAAAGGAGAAAAAAAAAAAAGAAACTATACAAAAATCTGGGATAGTACTACTTTCTATGTGATTTTTTAAAAATTTGTATTGATCTTAAACCCCTGTCCAGAGTACCTCTGGTCTCTCTCGTTCTCTAATCCATTCAGGACACAGTGGCCAGACAATCCTCCATTATTTTTTATACTCTGCTCTTAAACAGCTCAAAGATTGTCACTGTCATGCCATGGAGTGGAATAGTAAAGATTTCAAATATTCCAGCTAGGCTGTTCATGATTATACCAGAGTTTTCCAGCTGCCATGAATTGGGGAAAACCAAGGGCAGGAAAAGTAAAATGTCACTTGGGTATCTTTCGAGTGTGATGGAACGGATGAGCCGAATCGTTTAGTTGTGAGGCAGCAGTAATTACAGACATTTGTAACAGTGTATAACAATGAGGTTTTCCATCATGTCATATCAACAGTTAGGTCTTGAAAAGGAAGCAAATTATTGCTGATCATCTGCATCTTGTTGATATGCAGCGGGGGGTTAATGCTCAGACTCCCCTTCATATGTTGAGAACATCTGTAGAAAAGGCAGCTGGCAGTATGGCAGACCACAGAGAAGTGCAATAAAGTTTTAGTTTCAACCCAAGCGAAATTAGAGATGTCAACCAAATGTTTGCTATTAATCTATATAGCCTGATTTGCATCTTACTGTACCACATGTTAGTGTTTCTCCCAATTGGCATAGCCTGATGGTGATAATTTGAAATTTACTGAACTTCAGCAGTGAACTTAGCAACATGCAGAACATAATGATGGAGAAATTGCATGAGCAGAGACTTTAGACAGTGCTGAAAAGTAAGCATAAAAGTAGGGACAAAAGTTGATACAAAACATTCAACTGGGAACGATTCCTTTTATTATCCTGCAATGAACTTGAAGAAGTAATATTAAAACAAGGAAAAGTGGCTTCGAGAAGACTTTAAAGGTTAAAAAAAATAGGATAAAAAGCTTCTCGTTCTGTCAAGACAGAAGGCACATTGTCCTGGAGCAGCCACTATGGACCACAGTGTTGGGCATGACTATAATTATTTTTAGTGAGTGCAGGCACATTGAGACATGTATACATTTAAAGAATTAACTTGGTACTTAAATGATAACTCTTATTCATGAGTTAGAAACTTCAGAAGAATGGAAAAATAATATATTAAAATTTCCACTTAAACCAGTCTCATTTTCTCTAGCAACATGGGGTGAACAGCGTAAAAATCAGATGATCTTTTTGTTTCAAAAAGTGTCTCAAAAATGGGTGAATAAATGATATATTTATTCAAAATTACATTGGATACATCTGTAAATCATTCCTCATCGGCACCATGTCATTAGAGCATGAGGTGGACACAATAACTTATTTTTCCACATAACTGAGATGCATTACATGTATGTTGAAAGAAGTACAAGAAAAGCATTTGAATGGGTAATGCATTCCAGAAACAATGATAAGTATTTCATAGAGCTTACAATAATCTGACTGGTTGGATTTTAATGAAGAAAAAATGGAGCCAAAGATGAGTTGGGACACATTAGGTTGGTAAAACGAAGAGCCAGCTTTTGAATCAAGTTCTGCGAGGACTAACACACACTTTCTATTACACCACCACCTCCCAACTCAAATAATAAAAACCCAAAGCAAATATTTTGGTAAATAGTTGGTTTAAGGAATGCAGCTTCATCCATATGGGAGGTAAGAACATTGTCCTATGTGCATAATCAACTGTAGAGTTTCATGGCATGTTCAGTGTACATGTAGACTGTTCATCTCTGAATAAAATGTTTACAAAACTCTATCTCTGAGTGGAACTGTAATTACAAAACCATGGCAAAGTTGGGTCTCCTGTAATTCCAGGAAATATTAACTTCATGTTAATCATTAAATGGAATCTGCAAAGACCACTTTCCTGTCATCTGTAAGGTACTGACATTTTCACCAGTGTCATTGTATTTATAAGAGTCCACCACAGGGAGCTTACAAACCCCTTCAACAATGAGGGCTTTGTAAGATTTACTTATCAGTTAGCTACTCAATCCATGAGGACTGGGGGTATCAGAGATAATTTCATGGACAGAAAGAATTATTAAATGGCAAGCAGCTATTTTTTGGCTACTCCATTCTGGGAGTTATTGGGGATTTTCTGTTTACATGAGTTTCACTTTTTAAAAAGTGGCATAGGAGTATTTTTAAATTTATTAGTGATAAAGAAGGAAAACAGCTATTGACAAGTGGGGATAAGCACTCACCATATGGATTCTAACATTTTAATTATTTTGTTCTTTTTCTTTTTAAAGCAACTCTTAGTGGTAATAATTTTTCCACTAATTAAAGACCAGCTGCTACTTAGCAAGCTAGACACCCAATTAGGAATCGAAAACCCGCTGAACAACCTTTGCTGCCAGCCAGCTAGCTGATCACCTCCTGTCACTGGCATGGAATTGATTATTTTTTGTTTTGTTAAATGCATGTTGTTGTCACACAAAATGGATCTCCAGAATGTTTTTCTCACAGAAGAGTTGACCAATCTGACACTCCATTCAATCTCATTTTTGAACAAGCTTGAGATCTATAACAAGGTCCTTCATCTATCTTTGTAAATATAATTATGGAATAGTATGGGGAATTATATTTTGCAGGAAAAAAGAAATATTGAAATACAGAAGGTAACCACTCACCACAGCTCAATATTCCTTAGTGACAATGACATAATGGTATCATATAAAATGGTTTTTATATATTCAGAAAAAAAAATTACCCTCCAAAAAAGATAGTTATATTTCTACATATAATGAAGAAGCTTGGTTTTAAAATTTTTTTTTCAACGTTTTTATTTATTTTTGGGACAGAGCATGAACGGGGGAGGGGCAGAGAGAGAGGGAGACACAGAATCGGAAACAGGCTCCAGGCTCCGAGCCATCAGCCCAGAGCCCGACGCGGGGCTCGAACTCACGGACCGCGAGATCGTGACCTGACTGAAGTCGGACGCTTAACCGACTGCGCCACCCAGGCGCCCCTAAGAAGCTTGGTTTTAAATATCAATGACTTTTTTTTTGCCTAAGAACGTATTAAATAATGGAATTAATGATGCCATCATTGATTCATAATGGATGAATGATGGTTATATTATAGACAAAATTTCAAAATGCAATTTTACTGTATACATCATGTTTTCCCTGAGGGTTCAAACAGTTTATATTGCAAAACGAAGTCTCCCAAATTGCTGAAAGAAATAATGATATTATTCAAAGTTTTAAAATAAAATATAACACTCAAAAAAATGTTTCTCACTGTTTTAAATAGTTTCTGGTCAAAACTATGAGTATATAAATCAAATTGAAATTCAGATAACTGATCATGCATGACAAGTTAACATTCTTTGATTCATAAAGAGAGTTCTGAACACATTCTCAGGCTTGTCCAATGCCTAGTGAACCCCCAGCTGTTAGACACCTTAAAATTGGCAGAAGGTAAGTTTATGAGTCACAGGTTGAGTTGTGTTAAATAATTCTTAATGCCTAGAAAAGCTAATGCTATTGACAGGGATGTCAGACACTACACAAGAGGTGCTACCATCTCCCACTGTTTCTTTGCTGTGGCAGCTTTTTGTAGCCCTATTCCTGTGCTCTAAACACAGTGGGTGCTCAATAAACATTGTTTACTGGCTGCCATTACATCTGCTGTGAATGAAGCATCCAAGGATCCTCTGGCAGCAATAGCAAATGGTGAGGACATCAACCGGGCATCATGGGACTGGAAGTGTTAAAGCTCTCAGCAGGTTCTAGTTCTGACTCCACAAGCCTGGAGTTGAATTGGTAGAGATATCATGAGGAGTGGAAACCTAGAGCATATTCTGACTCTTTCTTGGGTGTAGGGTGTAAGTGGTGTTTAGGATATGAATTATAGTTGAGCCTTCAGCAGGGTGCCTCCCGGGACAGATGCTGTGGCCAGAAGGCACTTTCTTGAGCTAAGAATTTATCTGCTCAATGTTGACTATTGCTTACACTAGACATTGAAGTTGTCTTTGTCAGATTAGCCAGGAGGGAGCGCAATGGTAACTGGAAGTCAACTTTTATTACACGATTCTTCAGATCTCTATAAAGCTGTTATAGCAATTTTTCAGAAGGCAGGTCAGATCATGTCACAATTGTGCTTAAACACTTTAATTACCTTCCATTACCTTAAAGATCACATGAAGGGTCTTCAGCATGGCAGACTAACCCTCTGAACTGGCCCTTGCCTACTTCTTTGAAATTTCTCGTCTGACCCAGATTTCCTTGGATAATAATACATTACCTATTAAAGCATGTACAATTTGCTAGATGTTCAGCTATGTACTTTGCATACATAAACTCACTAAATCTTAAAATAACCCTACAAATACTATATTATAATTAGAACTTTTTGAAGATAAAGAAACTACGACAAAGAGGTGAGGTGATTTGCCCAAGGTCATGAAGCTAGTGGAGGTGAGATTCTTACCCAAATCCATGCTCCTGGACACCATGCTCCCATAAATGCCCAATGATTGCAAACCTCCTTACCTTTTTCATTTGCTATTCACTCCATCTTCTTCATGACTGACTGGGCTCAGCCTTAGCCTTCAAGAATCAGCTAAATAATTCCTTTCCTTATAAAGTATCTCTGATACTTCAAATCAAAGTTGCCTACTCTCTCATTTTTACTGATACTAGACCCTGGTAAGAATGAATGAATGAATGAATGAATGAATGAATGAATAAAAATAGCCACAAAGAATAACTACCACCACCACCAAAACAAGAGCAGCAATAGTTACCAGGCATCTATCTCTTACTATGGCACTTATTATGCACTTACCATTTTCCTATACCACCTTCAATTCCTACCATAGCACAGGACAATAGCACGGTATAGACAGGCTAAGTGACTTGCCCAAAGATAAGTAGATAATGGGTGACAGAGAACCAGGATCCAAATCCAGATATACCTATGCCAAATATGGGACCCCTCGTGAAGAAGTTAATTTCAATATGGCCACAGCAGAGCCTGAAACCAAGCATGAGTACCTGTGTGAATGCACTGGAGGTCTACCCAATTAAGTCATCCCTGGCAGGAACCACTGGAAACACCACTAAGAAGTTACACATCAAATTACTGTATGTTACTGACGTTGTGACTGAAGTATACAAGTGACTATACTAATATTGAACTATTCTTGCATTTCCAAAATAAATTTCACTGGTTTATAATGTAATTATTATTTTTAAGATGGTACTGGATTTTACTTGTTAATGTCTCATTTGTAATTTTAAATCTACATACCTACATGCCATTATTATAAATATGGATATTAAATTTATATGCTTCATTAAAAGCATTTAAAAAAAATTTCCCCCTCTGGAAAAAACATAAGTAGCCTTATGATTATGATTATCTAGTTTCCACAAAGAATCCCTCCATGAAAGGATCTAGATGCGATGGTATGTTGAGTATTCTTTAATAAATGTTCTTTCTTTCATGGTAATAGCTTGACTTAACCATTTTATCTCCATTCTAGCAAAATTTAGTAAATTTTATTTTCAGTGTATATTTTCCCTTTATCTACGTTTTCAAGTATATTTGTATGGGTCCATACAGTAATCTCTCATAATTTTTCTAGAATTATCTGTTTCAATGGTTATTTTCCTTTATCATTTATCAGTTTATAAATTTGTACTTTCTCCTTTTCTATTTTTATTAGGTTACCTAGTGTTTTTATTTTATTTTTTCTTTCCCGTAATTAGTCTATTGACTTACTTACTAATGCAAATTTTTTCCTGTTTTATCTGTCACTAACCCTGTACTTATTTTTTTCCTTAAATCTTTGCATTTACTTTTAATTTATTTTTCTCACACTGGCTTTTAAGTTTGGGCATATTTAGTGCTTTATTTTATCTCCTTGATTTTTTCGTTTTATAAATTTTACAATTTTGATTTCTGGTTTATCTTTACCCCAGATGGAAGGACTATTGTTTTCTTAGTAATTCTAGTTTCATTATATTATGATGAAAGGATATTATTTGCATTATTTCTACTTTAAGGAAGTTGATAAGGCATTCTTTATCACTTAATATATAATCAACTTTTGTGAAAATTAAATGAGTGCTTTAATAAGATACCACTATTTCATTAAGATATAAATAAGATATATTTTATATTATAAACATGTAAAGTGTCTCCTTTTTTGTTTTTTTTTGTCTTTATTTTAATTCCAGTCAGTGAACATAATGTCACACTAGATTCAAGTGTACCACATAGTGAGTCAACAATCCCATTCATCACCCGGACTTCATCGCAAGTACTCTCTTTAATCCCTATCACCTATTTCCCCCATTGCCATCCCCACTGCCTCTCTGATAACCATCAGTTTGTTCTCTATAATTAAGACACTGTTTCTTGATTTATCTCTCTCTTTGCCTCTGTTTTGTTCCATAACTTCCCGTATGTGTTAAATCATATGGCATTTGTCTTTCTCTGACTTATTTCTCTCAGATTTATACTCTTTGGTTCTATATATGTCACTGCAAATGGCGAGATTTTATTTTTTATGGCTGAATAATATTCCATTGTATGGATCTTCTTTATCCATCCATCAATCGATGGGCACCTGGGCTGCTTCCATTTCTTGCCTGTTTAAATAATGCTCTTATATACATTTTTTTAATGTTTATTTATTTTTGAGAGAGAGAGAGAGAGAGAGAGAGAGAGAGCGCGCACCAGTGGGGGAAGGGCAGAGACAGAGAGGGAGACACAGAATCTGAAACAGGCTTCAGGCTCTGGAGCTGTCAGCACAGAGCCTGACAAGGGGCTTGAGCTCACAAACCATGAGATCATGACCTGAGTCAAAGGCACTTAACCAACCAAGCCACCCAGATGCCCCTTACCTTATTTTAACAGTTATTTATTTGTGAGAGACACAGAGATAGAGCATAATGGGGGAGGGGCAGAGAGAGAGGGAAACACAGAATCCGAAGCAGGCTCTAGGCTCTTAGCTGTCAGCACAAAGCCCGACGTGGAGCTTGAACCCACGAACTTGAGATTATGCCCCGAACCAAAGTCAGATGGTTAACTGACTGAGCCACCCAGGTACCCCTAAATAAGGCTGCCATAAACATAGGGAGTGAATGTATCCCTTTGAATCAGTGTTTTTGTATTCTTTGGGTAAATACCCAGTAGCATACTTGCTGGATCATTGGATGGTTCTATTTTTAACTTTTTGAGGAGTCTCAATACTGTTTTCCAGAGTGGCTGCAGCAGCAGTTTGCATTCCCACAAATAGTGCACAACTGTTCGTTTTACCTCACATCCTCATCAACACCTATTGTTCCTTGTGTTATTGATTTTAGCCATTTTGATAGGTGTGAGGAGATACTAAGCATGAAAAGATTCAGATACAAACACATACTATACTGTTGGTCTACTACATCCTTATTTTTGTTTGCTTGGCCTTTTTTTGGGCTAAACATAGTGTTAAAGGTTAAAGTCTTTTATGTGATTCTGTTTATCTCTCCTTGTACCACTTACACCTTCTGCTTTATGTAATTACTATGTTATTTGCTACATAGATATTCATAATTTATATCAACATACATTTTGTTCTGTAATATGTCGAGATGTTCATTGGCTTTTTTACTTTTTTAATACTTATTTTGTGAGAGAGAGTATGAGCAGGGGAGGACAGAGAGAAAAGGAGAGAGAATCCCAAGCAGGCTTCCCTCTGTCAGCATGGAGCCCCACATGGGGCTCAAACTCATGAACCATGAGATCATGACCTCAGCCGAAATTGAATCGGATGCCCAACCGGCTGGCCACCCAGGCGCCCTCCCATCATTGACATTTTTAGTGCTTTTTGGCCTGAATTCCACCTCATCTTGTATTAGGATTAAAACCCCTGGTTTCTAGTTAGCTTCACTCTGTTGTGTACATTTGTCCCATATATACTTACCAATCCCTCTATTTTTAGTTTTATTGAATAACTTTATCTTAGAGTGTTGATCTTTGGTTAACAAGACAATTTAAAATGCTGTGTCTTTTAATAGATGAATTGAGTACATTTGATTGATATAGTTGAGATGTTTGTTCTTAACTGGGTGTAGTATTTATGTATACTTTTGCTTTCTGAATGTCTTTTCTCTTTTTCAGTTTATTCTGTTGTTTATGAATAACAGATATTCTTCCAGATATTACCTTTTAAATAACATCTTGAATAATACCCTTAGTCCTCTACCCCTTACTTAGGTCTCTAGTTCTTGATTTACCAGCTTATAACTATAGCCACTGACTCCGCCTATTATTTAAGTGACCACTGCCGAGTTCATTCTAATTCCTTTTGTATCTTCTCGTTCTCCTTTTCATAGCATTATTACTTTTTAATGTCAAGACAAACAACAACTCTATCCCTTCACCTCTTTCTTTCTTAGATATACAATTAGATCTATCCAATGATACCTCTAATTATTTTTTTTTTTATTTTTTGGCCAAAAATTTCATAATCCACTCCTGGACATATGACACCCATTTTCTTTTTTTGTATATCACTCAGAAAGGGCTTTTGGATATATATTCCCTGAGTTTTGGTGTATTTAAATCTGTGTTTCTATACCACTAATACTTGAAAAACAGCTTAGCTAGAGTTACAATACTTCGATCACCTATTTCTTTCCTTGAAGTTTTTTTTTTTTTGTTTAAGTTATTATGGTGCTATCTTCATTTGTATATTATTGCCAACAATTCTGAGGTCAAAATGATTTTTCTACGTCAGTGACTCTTGTTTTGTATTTTATTGATGTTCTAGGAAAATTTGTTATCTTTGAAATCAATACTTTTAGTATAATATGTCTTTGAGATGACAAATCTGAATCAACTTTCCCAGGTACCTCAGGTAGTCTTTTATATGTCATTGTGAGTCTTTTATTTACATAGAGTTTCTTGGAGAATAGTTTTAAATATTAATTCTATTGCATTGTGGTTTCTTCTGTGCAGAATTCAAGGGTGTCTATGTTGGATGTTGTTTCCTTTCTTCATTAAAAATCACTATTCTGATTCTTTTTAGCTATTTAAGAGTTTGTTTTCTTCTTTTTTATTGTCATTGGTATATTCATACCTTGCCTAAATTCCTTTATTATACTATTATATACAGTTGAATCCATACTACTCTGACTTCTAATTTAGTCTTAATTGCTAAGATTACTTTGTCTCTTCCTTAAATTTTTTCTTGAGGGAGGAGCCATGATGGCAGAACAGCATGGAAGCTTTTTGTGTCTCACGTCCATGAAATACGGCCAGACCAACACTAAACCATCCTACACCCCTAGAAAACTGACTGGAGGATTAACACAACAATCTGCACAGGCTGAACCACAGAATTCAGCAGGTACATGACACGAAGAGCTGAACTTGGGGAGTTAGAAGCCGTGAAAAGTAGGGAACTGCTTTTGCAGGTGGAGCGAGGGTGGAGACTGAGGAGGGGGGGGCATACAGGAAAAGCACCCTTCCCCAAAAGCAGCTGGAGAGAAAGTGGAAAATTGGAAACAGCCGCAGGAACTAAACTAAAAAGGGAGACGGGAGAAAGGAGAGGGTTTAAATTCCATTAAGACTGTAAACAAGGGGAGCGCAAAGGCTGCAACTTCGCAGCTCGATACCTGGCGGTGCTCTGGTGGGAAGGGCGAATCCCCAGGAACAGAGTGGAGTCCGGAAGGTTCTCGGGCCACACAGGGTAAAGCAGTTCCACTGCTGGAAGGACATTCAGTAGAGACTGTTGAAGACACCTGGTCCCAGCAGATCCCAGAAAACGGCCACATTCGCTGGTGCTGGGGCAAGGTCGTTGAGGGTGAAGCCTGGTGCCAGAGGTGTGTGATTTTTCCATAAACGCTGCTGCTACACTGTCTCGTGAACTTTTTCTGGGGCGGGTTGGCACCTGGCCGCAGTCTCGGGGCACCAGCAACAGCAGGGTCCAGCAAGCGTTCCTGGGTGCAGCTGACATTCGGCCATTGTTTGGTGAGACCCTCCCCCAGAGGGGTAGAACAGGTCAAAGCCACAGTCCTTCAGAAGTAAGGGGCCGGGAAAACAGCCGCATCTGAGACAAAACTTGGGAGAGAGGTACTGCCTGGGGCCTGGTCACGGAGAGTGAAGAAGCGGAGAGTGGAGGAAAGCTGAAGACAGAGGATGGGTGCGCAATTGCTAATCCGGGAGAACAGACTCGGTGGCTGGGTGACGCCTTTTTTCATTGCTCCCACGCATGCGCATAGGCACATACGAGCCCCGCAACAATCCACCCCAGTAGGCTAGGAGCGCCATCTATTGGAGAGCGGAGCTGTTACACTGAGCCCCACCCAACTGGGCCAACTTTCCTCTTCAAGAACACAAGCCTCACCACCAGCTTAATTTATAGACTATAAAGAGCTACATAGACTGACTTCTAGGGGAAAACGAAGCAATTTCAGTCCTACTTCAATCTGTTAGTAGGTTCATCTATTCAAGTTTTTTTTTCTTTTTTTTCCTTTTTCCTTTTTCTCATTTACATTTCTTTTTCTTGAATACAGGAGAAAAAAATTCATTTGTGTTTTCAATTTTGTTAAAAATATTTTTATTTAATTTTTATTACTATATTTTTTACTTTTGTGTAATTTTTTTCAAATTCTACTTTACTTCCATCATTTCATTTTAGTCTATTTCAGTGTACTCACCTATTCAAATTTTCAATTTCCTTTTTTTCTTTCTTTTTCTTTTTTCTCTTTTTCATTTCTTTTCTTTTTGAAGGTAGAAGAGAAAAAGTTCATTTTTACTTTCAATTTCTTTTCAAAATATTTTTATTTAATTTTTATTACTATATTTTTTGCTTTTACGTAAATCTTTTCAAATTCTATCTTACTCCCATTATTTTATTTTAGTCTACTACAGTGTATTCTTTTTTCTTTTCTTTTTTCTTTTTTCTCTTTTTCATTTCTTTTTTCTTAAATACAGAAAACGAAAAAATTCATACCTATTTTTAATTTTTCTTAAAAGCATTTTTCTTTAATTTTTTTCTACTATATTCTTTACTTTTGTGTATATTTTTTTCAAATTCTATTTTACCCCGATTATTTCATTTTAGTCTACTTCAGTGTATTCATATTTTCAAATTCTGAAACAATTTCCTTTTATTTTTCTACCCCCCCCCCTTTTTTTTCCTCTTATCTGTCACACTACTTTCAACACCCAGACCAAAACACACCTAGGATCTAGCATCATCCATTCTATTTGTGTGTGTGTGTGTGTGTGTGTGTGTGTGTGTGGGTGGGTGTGTGTGTGTGTTTAATTTCCTTTTCTCCCTTCAAAATGAAAAAATGAAGGAAAGCACACCAGAAGAAAGAGCATGAAGAAACGACAGCCTGGGATTTAACCAACACAGATACAAGCAAGATGTCTGAACCAGAATTTAGAATCACAATAATAAGAATACTAGCTGGAGTCAAAAATAGATTACAATCCCTTTCTGCAGAGATAAAAGCGTAAAAAAATAGCCAGAATGAAATTTAAAATGCTATAACTGAGCTGCAATCACGGATGGATGCAGCGGTGGCAAGGATGGACAAGGCAGAACAGAGAATCAGCAATAGAGAGGACAAACTTAAGAGAATAACAAAGCAGGAAAAAAGAGGGAGATTAAGGCAAAAGAGCACGATTTAAGAATTAGAGAAATAAGTGACTCATTAAAAAGAAACAACATCAGAATCATAGGGGTCCCAGAAGAGAAAGAGAGAGAAATAGCCATAGAAGGGTTATGTGAGCAAATCATAGCAGAAAACTTTCATAACCTGGGGAAAGACACAGACATCAAAATCCAGGAAGCACAGAGGACCCCCATTAGATTCAACAAAAACCGACCATCAACAAGGCATATCATAGTCAAATTCTCAAAATACTCAGGCAAGGAGAGAATCATGAAAGCAGCAAGGGGAAAAAAGTCCCTAACCTTCAAGGGAATACAGATCAGGTTTGCAGCAGACCTATCCACAGTAACTTGACAGGCCAGAAAGGGGTGGCAGGATATATTCAGTGTGCTGAATCAGAAAAATATGCAGCCAAGAATTCTTTAACCAACAAGGCTGTCATTCAAAATAGAAGGAGAGATAAAATGTTTAAAAAAAAAAATTTAAAGCAGTTTGTGACCACTAAACCATCACTGTAAGAAATTTTAAGGGGGACTTTCTCATGGGAGAAAAGATGAAAGAAAAAAAAACCCAAATAAATAAAGACCAAAAAAAATAAACAAAAAGAGTAGAAAGGACCAGAGGACACCACCAGAAACTCCAATTCTACAAGCATCATAATGGCAATAAATTCATATATTTCAGTACTCACTTTAAACATCAGTGGACTCAATGCTCCAATCAAAAGACATAGGGTAACAGAATGGATAAGAAAACAAGATCCATCTATATGCTGTTTACAAGAGACCCACTTTAGACCTAAAGGCACCTTTAGATTGAAAGTAAGAGGATGGAGAAAAATATATCATGCTAATGGTCAAAAAAAGAAAGCCGGAGTAGCCATACTTATATCAGACAATCTAGACTTCAAAATAGACTGTATCAAGAGATGCAGAAAGGCATTATATCATAACCAAGGGGTCTATAGACCAAGAAGACCTAACAATTGTAAACATTTATGCTCCAAATGTGAAAGCACCCAAATATACAAATCAATTAATCACAAACATAAAGAAACTCATGGATAGTAATACCATAATAGTAATAGACTTCGACACCCCACTCACAGCAATGGACAGATAATGTAATAAAAAAATCAACAAGGAAACAATGGCTTTGAATGACACATTGGACCAGATGGCCTTAACAGATATATTCAGAACATTTCATCCTAAAGCAGTGGAATATACATTCTTCTCCAGTGCACATGAAACGTTCTCCAGAATAGACCTATATTGGGACACAAATCAGCCCTAAGTACAAAAAGATCGAGATCATACCATGCATATTTTCAGACCATAACACTATGAAACTCAAAATCAACCACAAGAAAAGATTTGGAAAGGTAACAAATACTTGGAGACTGAAGAACATCCTACCAAATAATGAATGGGCTAACCAAATAGTTAAACAGGAAATTAAAAACTATATGGAAGTCAATGAAAATGATAACATCACAACCCGAAACCTCTGGGACACAGCAACAGCTGTCATAAGAGGAAAGTATATAGCAATCCAGGCCTTCCTAAAGAAGGAAGAAAGATCTCAGATACACAACCTAACCTTACACCTTAAGGAGTTGGAAAAAGAACAGCAAATAAAGCCCCAAAACAGCAGAAGATAGGAAATATGAAAGATTAGAGCAGAAATTAATGCTTTCCAAACAAACAAACAAACAAACAAACCCAGTAGAACAGATCAATAAAACCAGAAGCTGGTTCTTTGAAAGAATTAACAAAATTGATAAACCACTAGTTTGATCAAAAAGAAAAAGGAAAGGACCCAAATAAATAAAATCAAGGATGAAAGAGGAGAGATCACAACCAACACAACAGAAATAAAAAGAACAATAAGAGAATATTATGAGCAATTATATGCCAATAAAATGGGCAATCTGGAAGAATGGACAAATTCCTAGAAACATATGCACTACCAAAACTGAAACAGGAAGAAATAGAAAATTTGAACAGACCCATAACCAGTAAGGAAATCGAATTAGTAGTCAAAAATCTGCCAAAAAACCAGAGTCCAGGGCCAGATGGCTTTCCAGGGGAATTTTACCAAACATTTAAGGAAGAGTTAACACCTATTCTCTTGAAATTGTTCCAAAAAATAGAAATGGATGGAAAACTTCCAAACTCTTTCTATGAAGACAGCATTACCTTGATTCCAAAACCGGACAGAGACCACACTAAAAAGGAGAACTATAGACCAATTTACCTGATGAACATGGATGAAAAAATCTTCAACAAGATATAAGCCAACCAGATCCAACACTACATTAAAAAAATTATTCACCACGACCAAGTGGGATTTATACCTGCGATGCAGGGCTGGTTCAGTATCTCCAAAACAATTAATATGATTCATCATATCAATAAAAGAAAGGACAAGAACCATATCCTCTCAATAGATGCAGAGAAAGCATTTGACAAAATACAGCATCCTTTCTTGATAAAAACCCACAAGAAAGTAGGGATAGAAGGAGCATACCTCGAGATCATAAAAGCCACATACAAGTGACCCAACGCTAATAACATCCTCAATGGGGAAAGACTGAGAGCTTCCCCCTAAGGTCAGGAACAAGACAGGGATGTCCACTGTCACCACTGTTATTCAACATGGTATTGGAAATCTTAGCCTCTGCAATCAGACAATACAAAGAAATAAAAGGCATCCAAATCGGCCCAGGAGGAGGTCAAACTTCCACTCTTCACAGATGACATGATACTCTATATGGAAAACCCTAAAGATTCCACAAATGTGGAATCTAGCAGGTGCTAGAACTGATTCATGAATTCCGCAAAGTTGCAGGATATAAAATCAACACACAGAAATCGGTTGCATTCTTATACATCAACAGTGAAGCAACAGAAAGAGAAATCAAGGGAATCTATCCCATTTACAATTGCACAAAAAACCATAAAATACCTAGGAATAAATCTAACCAGAGGTGAAAATTCTATAGACTGAAAACTATAGAAAGCTTATGACAGAAATTGAAGAAGACACACACACAAAAATGGAAAAAGATTCCATGCACCTGGATAGGAAGAACAAATATTGTTAAAATGTCAACACTACCCAAAGCAATGTACATATTCAATGCAATCCCTATCAAAATAACATCAGCATTCTTCACAGAGCTAGAACAAATAATCCTAAAATTTGTATGGAACCAGAAAAAACTTCAAACAGCCAAAGTAATCTTGAAAAGAATACCAAAGCAGGAGGCATCACAATCCCAGACTTCAAACTCTACTACAAAGCTGTAATCGGAGGATGTCGGGAAGATGGCGGTGTAGGAGGACGCTGGGCTCACCGTGCGTCCTGCTGGTCACTTAGATTCCACCTACACCTGCCTAAATAACCCAGAACACCGCCAGAAGACTGGTAGAACGGAGTCTCCGGAGCCAAGCGCAGACAAGAGGCCCACGGAAGAGAGTAGGAAGGGCGACGAGGCGGTGTGCGCTCCACGGACTGGCGGGAGGGAGCAAGGGCGGAGGGGCAGTTAGCCGGCCAAGCAGAGCCCCCAAGTCTGGCTGGCAAAAGCGGAGGGGCCTGACGGACTGTGTTCCGACAGCAAGCGCAACGTAGAGTCTGGGAGGTCATAAGTTAACAGCTCTGCTCAGAAAGTGGGAAGGCTGGAGGACAAAGGGAGGGAGAGCTGCTGAACCCCCGGAGGACAGAGCTCAGTTTGGTGGGGAACAAAGGCGCTCGCCAGCGCCATCTCCCCCGCCATCCCCCAGCCAAACTCCCAAAGGGAACCAGTTCCTGCCAGGGAAATTGCTCGCTCCGCGCAAACACCCAACTCTGAACTTCTGCGGATCCAAACCTCCGGCAGCGGATCTGACTCCCTCCCGCTGCCACAGGGCCCCTCCTGGTGGATCACCTAAGGAGAAGCGAGCTAAGCCTGCCCCTCCTGCCCCCGTGCACCTTGCCTACCCACCCCAGCTAAGACGCCAGATCCCCAGCATCACAAGCCTGGCAGTGTGCAAGTAGCCCAGACGGGCCACGCCACCCCACAGTGAATCCTGCCCCTAGGAGAGGGGAAGAGAAGGCACACACCAGTCTGACTGTGGCCCCAGCGGTGGGCTGGAGGCAGACATCAGGTCGGACTGAGGCTCCGCCCACCAACTCCAGTTATACACCACAGCACAGGGGAAGTGCCCTGCAGGTCCTCACCACGCCAGGGACTATCCAAAATGACCAAACGGAAGAATTCCCCTCAGAAGAATCTCCAGGAAATAACAACAGCTAATGAGCTGATCAAAAAGGATTTAAATAATATAACAGAAAGTGAATTTAGAATAATAGTCATAAAATTAATCACTGGGCTTGAAAACAGTATAGCTGACAGCAGAGAATCTCTTGCTACAGAGATCAAGAGACTAAGGAACAGTCACGAGGAGCTGAAAAGCTCTTTAAACGAAATG
>NW_024412376.1:138512567-138649989 GCF_014898765.1 Herpailurus yagouaroundi | reverse complement strand
TGAACATAAGGGATGAGAAACAAAAATAATATAAAAACAGGGACGGGGACAAAACAGAAGAGACTCATAAATATGGAAAACAAACTGAGGGTGGCTGGAGGGGTTGTGGGAGGAGGGATGGGCCAAATGGGTAAGGAGCATTAAGGAATCTACTCCTGAAATCATTGTTTCACTATATGCTAACTAATTTGGATGTAAATTTTAAAAAATAAAAGATAAAATTAAAAAAAATTTTTCTTACGTCCATTTTACTCTTATTTGTCATTTCCCACTTTGCCATTTCCCAGGTTTTTGTTTTGGTTTGGTTTGCTTCTTTACTTATTTCTATTCTCCACCCCCCTCACCCTACAGTCTCTGGATGAGAGCCCTGCACCTTGAACCCTGCCTTTCTCTCTGTAGACTCCATCCCCAGTTGCAGTCACCCACCCTGTCTCTGATCCAGATCCTAAACTGAAAATTTCAACCTGGATCCCAGTTCCACTTGGGAGACAAGGGATTTCATGAGTCCTTCTCTTCACAATACCAATGGAATGAACAAAATGTGGAATTGAACTTGAGGACTCCCCGGTTCTGCTATTGGCCAGGGCTTGGATAGGACCCAAATATATAGAGAGAGGCCAACAGACAGGAAGGGAGATCAGCTTCCTGATGACCTAGGATCTGTCACCCTTCTCATACCCTTTCCCCAAAATTATTGTCTGGAGGGTCATTAACCATACAGTAAACTTGTGGATAAAAGAATCAGTAGAGTGAAATCCTGCTGTCAGTATTCTTGGGCTGTGTGAGCAGAGCCCCATTATTTAATGTTCCTGGGCCTTGGTTCACTTCTTGTGAGATTGCAGCTGATGCTTCTTAACCTCAGCAACCACTTGTTGGGTGATGTGAATATATAACATATAAGGCAAACAATTTAGATATATTGTGTCTCTTATACCTGTTTATCTACATTTCTTAAGTTTATAAAAAAGTATTTTACTTCTGTTTTGTGAAGATCCCAATTTCACAAATCTTTCTCATGAATAACTTTTATCAGCTACATACACATGTACAACCTTATTTTCACTTTTCTAACAATGACTGAAATAACTAGTATTGCAGGCTCTTGTGTAATATTGCTTACCCATGGAGAATAGAAGCTTTGTGAGAACTTAGGTGGCTGGTGGGTCACTAAAGGGCCCCCATTATCTTTGCTGAGGTAGAAATAAATATTTGCAGCTGAGGACAGAGTTGGTTCAGAACTACCACTTGTGTGTTAAACCCCAGACAGAGGGTCACAGCTAGGACTCACAGGCATGGGACATCTAACCAACCTTTATCGACGGCCAGGACTAGAGCACCACCACCCAGGCTCAGAGTCCCTCCATCTATCCCTGGAGCAATGTCCTCTGTCCAGTAAACCCCTATAAAGAGCTTTAGTCTGAACACCAAAAACAATATATTTGGGGTTGCCCCTGAGGATGCTATTGCTATTGTCCATGGCAAAGACCCTTAATGAAAGAATGGTTTTGATACCAGAGTGAAGAAAACTCAGCTAATTCCACTGTTTTATAGAGACTGGGGTTTCAGCACTTCCTGTTTAACTGGAAGCTCTTAGAAGCTTCCAGTTAAATGCAAAGAAAACTCAGAAGTCAAGAATGTGCATTTGCACAAACGAGACAATCTTTTATTTAGTTGAGAGTATGGGGCCAAGAATGCTTTGAATTCCTGCACTTCTAGTTGAAGTCAAACACACCCTCTCCCAGTTATCCACTCAAACATTAGTTTAGGAATAGCTGAAGGGATTTGGCATATCCAATCAAAGTCCCAATCCTTGAATTAATCTAAAGGACTGTTGTCCAGAATTAGTTGGTTTACCCATCCCCCACCCCCTCCCACTTTTCAGTGGAAGATACCAAGATTCAAATAAAAGATAGGATGTGTGTCCAGGATCACAGATCAAGTGAGGATGCTGGGACATAGTACTTATATTAAAAACCAGGGCCTTGATGTCCAGCATCCACTCTGGGTGGTGGCCAGTTCCTAGGTATTAGGGCCAGTTTCTGCTCCTGGAGCCTCCAATTCCCTCTATACCGATATACTCACTGCCAAGAAATGTGTCAATCACTCCTCTGTTCTCCACTCTCCTATCTTACCCTCTCCATCCAGTATTTCCTCTCTAAGAGTGTCATAAACTGTCCCAATATGCCATTTTCTCTCTACTCCAAACTCATGTTTCCTGAAGCCTTGATGTTCTCCCTAAAATATTGCTACTAAAAAGCCTGTAGTGATTCCCTATTATCTATGGACACAGCACTACTAGTTCTAGGGCTTAGCAGAAATTCCCCCTCGGATCCCATTCATACCCATGATTTTGGACTTTTCCTCAAACCTCTTTTTTGTTGATGGCTATTCCCACCCAGGAACACTGATGTCATTACATACACACAGAAACCTTAATCACTCTTACCCACATTCCTCCATTCCTTCTAGATTCCCTTTCATCCCAAAAATATAGTCTGTGCGCATTTTCCTAAGTTTTATTGAATGTTGGTAACGAAAAAAAAAAAAGCTTTAAAATTGGTGATTTTCTATCGCTTACAAGTTCCCTTTCACATCTTCAAAAATGCAAGCAGCTCTAAATCATGGTGAAATGCACTTCCGTTTACAAGACTAATATTTTATACCCTTGAGGAGGAAAGTCATAGACAAGGGTGAACAGCTTTGCTCATTTTTAATGGAAAGGCCTCTCTTGAAATCTGATCAGTTAAACACGCTCTTCCTCTCCCCCTCCCCCCTGCCCCCCTGCGAGCATGCACACTGATTGTCTTCAGCCTGGGAAGGTGGCTCCTCTTACAGTGAGAATCACTGTGTGTTTTTGTCTTTATGGCTATGTCTCCCCTGGCTTCTCTGCTTTTCATGATACTTTTTGGTAGAAACTTCCATAGTTTCTCTCCAACTTTTCTCCTTGCTCAGTCTCTCTTATTTCATAATACTTAATTGTCTTTATTTTTTCTTTTGTCACTCAGAAAGCTGGAAAGACTCCATTTTCACCTTGGAAAATAAAATACTTCTTAGTCACTTCCTTGGCACATCAGAAATTATCACCAACCCTTGCAGTCACCCATATTTTTGACCTGTGAATTTCCTTCACACAAGAACATCCAGTATCACTTTACACTTCCACCAACTTCAAAAACTTTTCCTCCCAAGATTCTACCGTTTCCCTTCTCATTTCAAAATTTATCCAACAGATTTTATAGATTGTTTGACAAAGAAACATTGAACGTTTCCCCTAAATTAGAAGATTTCCCCTAAGATTTAAAACTTAATACTCAATTTCCTCATCTTTAGAAAGACAAACAGCCCTAAAATTGTGTGAAATTACTTTCTTTAAATCCGCATGCCCCTCTTGAATTGAACCCAAATCTCAGGAAGGCTTTCTTAGATCAGGCCCCAGTCGCTTATCCTAGGCCCCAAGAGATTCTTGAAAACTACTATCCTTTTGTCAGGAAGCAAAAGAAAGTCTCCTGCCCATGAGACCCTTTTTAAGAGGAGCGTCTCCACTTTGGTCACATATTAGAAACATTCAGTACTCCTGATAATTGGTTCCCAAACTATATCCTCAAGTGAAAATCTCTGGAAAACTGCAGGTACCAGGATAGTCAAAACAGTCTTCAGGCAGTTCTAATCTGTAGCCTGGGTGTGGCTCACAGTGACAACAGTCTCCACCTGCCTGGAGCATAGTGAGGTGACGATGGACAGGGGAGGCCCCTGCAGTCAGGTAGAGCTCATGGCAAAGTACACACTGTTCCTCTAAGGCAGCAGATCTCAACCCAGGCTGCATGTTGGAATCATGGAAGGAGTTTTTCAAAACACAAATGCCTGGGACCCAACCCAAAATAATTAAATCTGAATCACTGGGGTTGGCCTTTGAAATGCCTTCCAGCTGATTCCTTTGTAGAATCAGAGCCGGGAAGCTGTTTTACAGCTGAATTCACTTGTAGGCAAGCTCCATGATTTTGCTGAGTTTATAAACTAGTGGGGGAGCTACACTTTACTAAGTTATATTGACCTGTAGAAAGTGTTAGTGAAGGTTGAAGACAGAATAACAGGGAGGCACCTCTTTGAGATGTTGCTGTTTGGGAAGGTCTCTATGAATTGGGTGACTCCCAGAGACTGGGTGAGGAATATGAGCCAGCTTGATGAGAGTGCTAGTGGGGGATAGCGCAGGAGCAATCACATCCATTACCTTTAAGTGGCTGCACCTCCCATCAGCTTCAAAGACTGCTAGAAGCACAGAAGTGTGAGCAAATTTCAACACTCTGGGACCTCCTGACTCTTCTGAACTCCTGCAGGTCCTTTGGCTACAGAGAAAACTCAAGAATAAAAATGGAGGTGAGTTGAGAGGGAGCTTGCTTTCTGGGTGTTCATGGGAGGAAAGCTAGGTTATTTGTCTTCATTTTATTTCATAAACATTTTTATAGCCATTAAAGTTTGTGCCCTGCAAAGTCCTCTGTTCTTGACAAATAAGAACTATTTTCACCCTCATAGCAAGCCTGATGGAAAGTGTTATTACTATACTCATTTTACAGAGAAGGAAACTGAGGTATGGCATGTTAATTACCTTGAACAGGGATCCACAAGTGTCATTTCAGAGCTGGTAATAGAAACCCGGCACTGTGGCTCCTGAGTTGATGACTTTAACAGCTATCCTATGTCACTTCTCAACAAATTCCTGATTTTAAGGGAATTATATATCTGCTTTGATATTTAAGTGTGTCTTCCTATTATCTCCTTATGCTACTTCCTTTTATGTTTGACCATAGCGAGTGTGCTTCTCTGGCCTGTTTTTAAGTCCTATACCAATTCTACCCTCATCTAGGGGGCGGGGGAGGGAGATGTCTATTGGTTCATTTCCCTGCTAGTGGTGAATTGCATTTCTGTTCCATTGCGTACCTGGTAACTCTAGGTAGGAGACCAGCACTGTGTATTTTAAATTGTCAACTGCTGAGCATTTTGTGTTCCTTTAAACAAAGTTGGGCTTTGTTCTTTGATGTCATTACTTGGGATATTCATGCTTAGGAAGATTGTTTTGAATATGTGCTAATTGGGACTGGAACAGGCTTCAGTCTGTATAGAATTCGGCCCCATTGCTGAGGCAATACCCTGTGAGGGCTCTATCTCAATCCCTTTGCACTTGGGGTCTTTGTAGTCTAACTGCCTGGGACACAGATTCTTTCTGGCCTTGAGTGACCCCAAGGAACTCTTTATATTCTAAATATTTGAATATCTGCATCAAGGTTTTTTTTGTCTACATGATGGTTGATTTTGAGGACAAATTTTCACCTGAAATAATTTCTCATCTTACAAATTCTTGTATCCTTTGTATAGATGTTGTCTGCCATTTTCTGTTCATTTAAAAATATCCTATATTCAGGGCACCTGCGTGGCTCAGTCAGTTAAGCATCTGACTCCTGACCTAAGCTCAGGTCATGATCTTGCGGTTTGTGGGTTCAAACCCTGCATCAGGCTCTGTGCTGGCCGTGCGGAGCCTGCTTGGGATTCTGTCTCCCTCTCTTTGTCCCTCTCCTGCTTGCTCTCTTTCTCTTTCTCAAATGAAAATAAACTTAAAAAAAAAAAACAAAAATATCCTATTTTCCTTGTGTACAACCCTTCCAACAATAAATTAGTTACCACAGATAAACGAAATTGCACTTTACTTATACCAGTAGAAGGCTTTCTTGTACTAAAAAGTCCAGTAATCAATCCAAACCCCTCACTCCTCCTATAATTTGAGGAAAGAGGATATTTCTTTTCTTTCAAGGGAAATTCTCAAAGTTTTGAAAATTTGCCCAAGGTCACATAGTTAACATAGCCAGTACCTAAACCAAGTTTCTTAACCAATATGCTAAATGAGCTCTCACATTTGGTAAATAGAAAGGAATGTGACATACGTTAAAGATAACTGTTTCTTAACCTGTCTTCAGAGAGATGTAAAACCAAGATTTTGTGTGGCTTATTATTATCGTTTTCTTAAAAGTTAAAAACTATTCTGACATTTGTTAACAGTACAGAAGATTTTATTCAAGACTGTTGCAGTAGGAGTAGAAAGATTGAACTCCAAATAAAAGTAAAAGCAGAGGATGAGGCTATCAAGAGTATGGGATAATGAACTTGACTGTATATTAAGGGTAGGTAATTCTTACTAAACTGATTCAGCAGTATTCTTGGTAAAGGCAAGCCAAAGTCAAGGATCCCTTGAGAAAAAAGCTCAAAGGAACCTAACTAAAGTTTGGTTAAGTAGACAAACAAGTAAAAAGATATGGATTCTAAGAATTAATATCGTTCAAATGCCCATACTATACAAAGCCATTTATGGATTCAGTGCACTCTCTATCAAAATTCCAATGACATTTTTTATATAAGTAGGAAAACAATCCTAAGTTTTTCATGGAACCACAAAAGAACCCCAAATAGCCAAAACAATCTAGAGAGAAGATCAAAGCTAGAGGTGTAACACTTCTTGATTTCAAACTATACTATAAGGCTGTGGTAATCAAAACAGTATGGTATCATCATAAAAATAGACCAATGGAATAGAATTGAGAGGCTAGAAATAAACCCTTGCATATGTGATCAAATAATCTTTGAAAAGGGAGCCAAGAATACTTAATGAGGAAAAGATAGTCTTTTCAATAAATGATGTTGAGAAAATTGGATAACCACATGCAGAAGAATAAAATGGGCCATTATCTTATATCACTCACAAAAATTCACTCAAGATGGATTGAAGACCTAAAAATGAAAACTGAAACTGTAAATCTTCTAGAGGACCTAATGAAAAAGGTTCTTGACCTTGGTCTTGGTAATGATTTATTATGATCCCAAAAGCAAAATAAATAAGTGGGATTATATCAATTGAAAAAGCTTCTGCACAGCAAATGAAAGTATCTACAAAATGAACCTACAAACTTTTAAATCATATATCTGTAAGGGGATAATATACCAAATAAATAAAGAAGTCCTATAATTCAACAACAAAGAAAATACCATTAAAAAAAATAGGCAGAGAAATTCAATACATGTTTTTCCAAAGACCTGCAAATGGGCAACAGGTACACGAAAAGGTACAACATTACTAGTCATCAGAAAAATGCAAATAAAAACCACACTGAGATATCACATCTGTTAGAATTGTATTATCAAAAAGACGAGAGAACAAGTGTTGGCAAGAATGTGAAGAAAAGAGAAACCTTGTGCACTATTTATGGGAATATAAATTGATGCAGCAACTATAGACAACAGTATGGAGTTTTCTCAAAAAATTAGAACTAGAAATACTATATGATTTAGCAATCCTACTTCTCAACACTTACCCAAAGTAAATGAAAACAGGTTCTTGAAGAGATATTTGTTTTCCCATGGTCATTGCAGTATTATTCACAATAGCCAAGATATGGAAATAACCTGAGTGTCCATCAATAGATGAATGGATGGAGATGTGGGGAATGGGTGTGTATATATGACATTCCATTGTACATATGTGGACCCACAGGCATGGGCAGATCTAACCCACTTCACCCATGGCCAGGACTGGAGCACCATCACCCAGGCTCAGTGTCCCTCCATCTATCCCCAGAGCAATGTCCTCTGTCCAGTAAACCCCTATAAAGAGCTTTAGTCTGAACACCAAAAACAATATATGTGGGGTTGTGGGGTTAAGACACAAGTGGAAGTTCTGAACAAACCCTGCTCCCATGGGATCAATGGAATGTTATTCAGCCATGAGAAAAAAGGAAATCCTGTCATTTGTAACAACATGGTGAAACTTGAGGGCATGATGTTAAGTGAAATGTCAGAGAAAGACAAATATAGTGTGATGTCACTTACACATGAAATCTAAAAAAGCCAAACCTCTCTTGTGCTATGCCACCAAAATGATGTTCAAGTGTTTTATAGAGGTTGGCCAGGTGGCCTACATTTCCTTTGGCCTTCATGCCGGGAGGATGGTCCAGATTATAGATGCTATTGACCAGAAGGGGGCTTTGGTTGATGGACCTTGCATTCAGGTAAGGAGATATATTATGCCTTTCAAATGCATGGAGCTCACTGACTTCATCCTCAAGTTCCCACACAGTGCCCGCCCAAAGTACGTCGGACAAGCCTGGCAGAAGGCAGACACCAGTAGGAAATGGGCAGCCATGGGATGGGTCAAGAAGATTAAAGCCAGAGAAAGGAAAGCCAAGATGACAGATTTTGATCACTATAAAGTCATGAAGGCAAAGAAAAGGAGGAAAA
Organism: Herpailurus yagouaroundi; assembly: GCF_014898765.1. Classification (NCBI taxonomy): domain Eukaryota; kingdom Metazoa; phylum Chordata; class Mammalia; order Carnivora; family Felidae; genus Herpailurus; species Herpailurus yagouaroundi. Next base: position 138,641,712 of record NW_024412376.1, on the reverse strand, counting down.
GAATAATCAAGCTTGAAGTTAGAAAGCTACCAAAAGCAGCTGTCCTGGAATCTTCTCCTAGAAATGTACCCGCTGCTAAGGTTGCAGCTGGAGAAGTTGCTGCAAAGTTTCCAGCAAAAAAAGTTTGCCGCTACAGGCAAGAAGGCTGCAGTCCAGAAGATTTCTGCCCCATAAGCTGCAGGCCAGAAGGCAGTGCCTCCAAAAGCTGGGAAGGGTCAGAAATCTCAATCCCAGAAAGCTCCTGTTCCAAGGCATCTGGCAAGAAAGCAGAAAAGCAGAAGAGGCGATTATAAATAACTAATAAAGGTTCTTTTTGACACATGCACACATAAAGACACACACAAGCCAAACTCCTAAAATGGTATTAACTTCTGGTTATAAAAGGAAATAAGCTTGGGGGAATCTAATGTGCAGCATGATTATAGTTAATAGTACTGTATTATATACTTGAAAGTTGCTAAGGGAATAGATTATAAATGGCTGACAGCAAAAAGAAATAGTAGTTACTTGACATGATGGAGGTGTTAGCTAATGCTATGATGGTAATCATTTTGTAATATATGTGCATGAAATCAACATGTACACTTTAAAAAATTTTTTTAACATTCATTTTTGAGAGACAGTAACAGAGCATGAATGGGGGAGGGCAGAGAGAGAGGGAGACACAGAATCAGAAGCAGGATCCAGGCTCTGAGCTGTCAGCACAGAGCCCGAAGCGGGACTTGAACCCACGAACCATGAAGTCAGGACCTGAGCTGAAGTCAGACGCTTAACCAACTGAGCCACCCAGGCGGCCCTCAACATGTACACTTTAAATCTATACAATATAGGGGCACCTGGGTGGCGCAGTCGGTTAAGCGTCCGACTTCATCCAGGTCACGATCTTGCGGCCCGTGCGTCAGGCTCTGGGCTGATGGCTCAGAGCCTGGGGCCTGTTTCCAATTCTGTGTCTCCCTCTCTCTCTGCCCTCCCCCGTTCACGCTCTGTCTCTCTCTGTCCCCCAAAAAATAAATAAACGTTGAAAAAAGATTTTATAAATTTATACAATATTGTATGTCAATTGTATCTCAAAGCTGAAAAATAAATGTTTGATGGAGGTAGTCTATCAAATCCATCAAAAAACTTAATTTCTATTCTTAATGGCAATGTCACTTTTCATTGATGATAGACAAACAAATTGCAGAAAAAAGATGCTGTAGGTAAATGAGATATTAATGAAAGCATATTAAAAGTAAAAATAGAGGGGTGCCTGGGAGGCTCAGTCGGTTGAGCGTCTGACTTCGGCTCAGGTCATGATCTCACAGTTTGTGGGTTCGAGCCCTGCATCAGGCTCTGTGCTGACTGCTTGCTCAGAGCATGGAGCCTGCTTCAGATTCTGTCTCCCTCTCTCTCTGCCCCTCCCCCGCTCACACTCTGTTTCTCTGTGTCTCTCAAAAATAAATAAACGTTAAAAAAAACTAAAATAAATAAATAAAAGTTATGTATTCACTCAGAAAGAGAACACAGATGTAAAGTATTTTATATGACTTAAAAAGTGCTTTGCTATCTTTCCCCATAAATTTATACATTTAATTGAATTTGACTAAAATGTTGGCAAATAGTTGTTAGCAGTATTTCCTTGTGTTTTAAATTCCTTTTTATTATTTATCATTTAAAAATTATTATATGTCTTTTATTTTCCTAGGTATACCACTAAAAGTGTGCCTTTTTGATATTGTTTCATAAAACAAGTTTGTAGATTTTTTTATTCCTCCATACGGGACATTTATTTTGTCTTTTGTTTACACTCCGATTTTTACTATATATTTCTTTTAATCTCTTTGGATTTATTTTGTTTTTCAAACTTCAGATGGATCCTATGCATTAGTTTTCAACCTTGTCTCTTTCTCTAAATATATAGTATAAAATAATTTTCTCTAAATATAACTTTTTCTGAAAATATGTAGGGCTGAAAATTTCCATGGAAGCACCACTTCAGTTGAAACCCATAGGTTGTTCATTACCCTTTAGTTCTAAGTGCTTTTAAACTTCTATTATGATTTTTTAAACTGTGAATTATATAGCAATGTATTTTTGAATTTTTAATACTTATAGGTTTTTTTCTTGGCTGGTTTTTAAAATAACTGTATATCTTAATTGTACTGTCAAAAAACCATGATGACTGATACCTTCACTTTCTAATATGTTGAGGCTAACTTTCAGCCTAATGCAGGGTACATTTTTAAATGATCATGTGTGCATAAGAAGAATATGTATTTCTCAACTTTGACACGTGGAATTTAATATACTGCACTAAGTAAAACCTCTTCAGATCTTATATGTTCTTATACAGAGGTGGAAATCAAGTGCATGTCTATACCCCAACAAACACAGTCAATGTAAATGTAATTTAAAACATAATATATAAAATAATGTTAGAAAATAGTAGGTACCTACAATTTTTGTGTAAATGTATTTTTCTTTGTTATAGTTTTGAACTATTGGATTATAATAAACACAGAAATGTGCACCTATCATTAAGTGAACAGTTCAAATATTGAACATTCCTTAGCACACAGATTGAGAAAACCAAAGCAGTTATCTTGATTTCTCTTGAACCCCTTCCAGTCACCAACCTCCACCAAGTATAATCAGTCACCTGAATTTTAATAGCATATACAAGTGTGATCTATTTTTTTCATTGTTTGAATGATATCCTACAGTACATATTTTGTCAAGCTGTTGTCACTCCACATTATTTGCAAGATGCACCCATATTAATGCTTATAATTCTGGAATGTCCTTTCTCATTAATGTATGTCAATGTAAGAATACATTTATCAGTTCTATTGTTGATGGATAATAGTATATTTTCAGTTTTTAGCTATTACAAACAGTAATGCTAGAAATGTTCTAGTACATGTCCTTGCATTTTTGTTGAATATATACATAGGAGTAAAATTGTTGGGTCAGTTTTCCAAGGTGCTTGTGGATGTTTACACTCCCACCAGAATCTTGAGAGTTCTTATTTCTTCATAGCCTTACCAGCACTCGGTATTGTTTACCCCAGGATGCTGATGTTATTCTGTCTCGTCCTACTGTTTTTCCTTTCCTGTTCTTACTGGAGTCTACTGTGTGTGTGTGTGTGTGTGTGTGTGTGTGTGTGTGTGTGTGTGTGTTGGCAAGGTGGGTGTCTGGTATGAGGCAGGTGTCGAGATTTTTTCCCATATGGATCTCCAATTGAAACAATTATTGAAAAGCCAATTCTTGGGGCACCTGTGTGGATCAGTCCGTTAAGTGTCAGATTTCCACTCAGATTGTGGTCTTGGGATTTGTGGGTTTGAGCCCTGCATTGGGCTCAGTGCTGACAGCTCAGAGCCTGGAGTCTGCTTCAGATTCTATGTCTCCCTCTCTCTCTGCCCCTCCTCTGCTCATGCTCTGTCTCTCTCAAAAAATAAATAAAAATTTAAGAAAAAATAAAGAAAAGTCAATTCTTTCCAAACTATTATGCAATATCACCCTTGTCACAGAGTGACAGGTCTGTATGAGACTATTTCTACAATGTCCATTTCTATTTTTGACTATTATTCTTGTTACAAAACCACACTGTATTAATTACTATAGTTTTAGAATAGTTTTGCTATATTTTAAAGTAAAATTTTCACCTTTTACTTATCTCTAAAATTGTGGCTTTTTCTTTGTATGTTTCCATTAAAAATTGTAGAATCAGTTTGTCAACACACACATACACATACACGTGCTCACACACAATACACACCTTAGAAATACTGAGATTTATATTGTGATTGGAATGATTCTACAGATTATTTTAAGGAGAACTGACACATTTACTAGTTTGAATATTCCAATCCATGAACATGGCATATTCCTCCATGTATTCAGATAGTCATTAACTTGCCTCCGTAACATTTATAGCTGTCACTGTAGAGGTTTTTTTGCATGATTTTCTACAAATTTATTCCTACATATTTGTTGGGTTTTGATGTTGCAATGGTGGCTTGCTTGTACTTATTATTCAAAATAAAAAAAAAATATTTTGGGGGGCATCTGGGTGGCTCAGTCAGTTAAGCATCCGACTTCGGCTTAGGTCATGTTCTCATGGTTCATGAGTTTGAGCCCTGTGTCAGGCTCTGTGCTGGTAGCTCTGTGTTGGCAGCTAAGAGCCTGGGACCTGCTTTGGATTTGGATTCTCTCTCTTTCCCTCTCTCTCTCTCTCTCTCTCTCTCTCTCTTTCTCCTCCCACTCATATTCTGTCTCTATCTCAAAAATAAATAGACATTAAAAATTTTTTAAAAAGATATTTTAGTCACTATGTCATGAAGGAAAGATAATGATTAATATAAATCCGTGAAAATAGGTTTAAAAATATTACCTTATAAATAAAATGAATTCTCCCATATACCACACTACAAATATATTTCAATAGTTTACATTCAGACCTTCAATTATATCTCTAAGTGTGAAAATTTTTAGAAAATGAGGTTTTAAAGTGACTAGAAACAAGTATCTTTTCCCAAGTGTCTCTTCTTCAGTTTCCCTCTCAAGTTACTATTGTACAGCTTTTGCTAGAATAGCTACAAAATCAGAAAATTCATTTTCTCTTGAGACAACTCCTTCAAATATTAAAGACTCCTTGAAAATCATCCAAAAAATCTCTCCATATAATTTGCACTCTTTGGTTCGTATTTTATCCAGTGTCAATATAGAGCTCTACCTTTTTCCATATGATAACTCTTGAGATCATAAGGGCAGTGTCTGTGTCCTTACTCTCCTCCCCTTCCTTTCTGCGGGCTGTTTTCCCCAATTCATAAAACATGGTTTCCAACCTTTCCGCCACTTTGCTGGTCACTCTTCTCTGAATGCATCCACGATTTTTATGCACTCTTCATACTTTTCAGTGTGTTGCCCATTATTTCAGGTGTGGCCTCAAAAACAAGGATACCTTTTCACTTTGAGTTAAGTTCCCTACTTCTCTCAGTGCGCTGAAGTCGTGGTGTCATCAGAGAAGCGGCCTGGCTTGGCATTTAGAAGCCTTCCAATTTGACACTTACATTGATTTCATCATTTTCGTACCATAGTTTTGCCTGCCTGGGGACTTTGGTAGAAGTAAGGACTTCTACGTCAGGGATGTAATCACACTAAGCTTGAAAGGGAAGATTATCCATCCATGAATTCTAGCTGGCCTTCTGTCCCTGAAAGAAAACCACCTCTTGCAAAACAAAATTGCAATCATAAAATTGATTTGTGACCATAAGAATTAGGGCAAGGGGTTTTAGTTCAGCCGTGCAATATTTATGTCAGCATTCTGATAGTTAGACAGATCCCTCATCAGAATAGAGAGATGCCTCCCACCAGAACCACACAGGGTGAATCTTTTATCAATGTGCTTTCTCCCCACAGCAAGGCTGGAGGGAGGGAATACTGCCATTGATTGCTGAAAGGTCTTGCTTTTCTATATTTTATGTTAATTATTCCCCATTTCTAATAAATAAATCTTTTTAGATTCCTTAACATCTTTTGTCTTGCTCTATTCAGGAGGCCAACTTGTCTTTTCAAGGTGACTTTGATTTTCTCTTATCATTTTAGGTGCTTTTTATACCTTAATTCTTAGAGATGATTCTTATTTCTATTTACCAAATTCCAAGAAAGGTCCTTACTATCACCCACATGAGTTTACATGACTAAGTAGTGGTAAAAACTATGGTCACGTAGCCACACACAAAGATAAGACCTTTGTGCTCTTCCTGCCTCCTCCCCCTGTGGCATCTACAGGGAGGAGGAGTGTATCTTGGGCAGTTTGACGATGGCAGTTACTGATTAACATTAGCCCTTTGGATATCAATTGTCCTGGCATATCTCAGAGGGCCATTGATATCTCTGATTAGACACCCCCTTGAGTGCACAGCTTCACAATGAAGGTAAGAGATCTGATCTGCCCAACTTCTCATTTGTTTTCTATTTTTTCTAAGGCATATCCGATTACAGTTAAAAGCACGTGGCTTCCTCCAAAGACTATGAAGAATCAGGGAATAGTTAAAGTCAGAAAAGCAGCTTTAAAATCCTCATATTTACCATAAGTATCCAAAGAGAAATTCCTTTGAATATCTTCACGTCTGTGTAAGGTAGTATGTCTATTTCTGGAGTGCCTTCAGATTCTTAGAAGACCTGAACAATACACCTTGACCTCACACCAAAGATGTAACTTTCATGTCCCAGGCAATAGTTATCAGTATTCTAACATCTTTACAGAGTTTCTCAACACAGCTACATAAGTAAATGTGGAAGGGGTAATCTTTTTTATACAGCCACTTTGAAGATATGAATACAAATTGAGGAGGAAGGTGAAGATGAGAAGCAATGCCATAAGGAAAATGTGTATCTTTGTAAAAGTTAATTGTAATGATAATTACTTTCTGCTTTGGAAGCACATAGATGATGTTGGCTCTTACAATGGAATTTGTTCAAAGAAATAAAATAGATTGGGCTATTCAACAGTGACTGAATTGTTCATTATGTTAAGAATGGAAAGCAATCTTGTAAAATGTCATCTTTTGCATTTATTTTCATTTTCTGAGGACATTTATGCCAACTAAATGTAAAATTTCCCCAATATCACTCCTACCTCATTAAAGGAGGAAAATAATATGGCTAAATGCCTTTGACAAATAGTTCTATTATTTAAATAATTATCACTGTCTTTGTCACCAAAGATACAGACAAGGAAAAAGCAGGTGAAGGCACAAAAGGGAGATTCAAGATATTTCTCAATAACAGGAAGAGGAGGAAGTAGTTCAGTGAGAAATTCACCTGCTGCTGCAAACAGCAGTCCCTGCAGAGATCTAGCTGTGCTAGAAGCATTGCACACCTTATACCCCTTAGTCACATGCACACTCCCTCTCACACTCAGAAAAGTGACTAAAACAATGGCAAAGAATAAACCATTTTCTGTTTTGGAGGTACCAGCTCACAATTCTGCAAATCGGTATTTCTGGTCATCGATTTCAAGTTCAGCTTGAACGCTAGGTATTGCCTGTGTTATTGGATGGTTTCTGCTTATGCCTTCCTTCCCATCGTGGGCCTCTGGAGATTAACCTCTCTGTGTCTGGGCAACATCGGCCTATACAACCTTCACCGACCTGTGTTTGTGTACCCTGATTGGTTTGCACTTGCAGAAGGAATCCCTGGCCTGAATGTTGAGCCTGAACATCCTTCTTCTATTTCCAGGCTGGCCTCCTACCCATACTCCTTTTTTTTTTCCCCCTCATTGAAGTATAACTGCCATTACATTATATTAGTTATAGAGTGCATAATGTCCTGATTGGATATTTGTATATATTGCAAAATGAGGACCTCAATAAGTCCAATTAACATCCGTCAACATATGTCGTTATAATTTTTTCTTGTGATGAGAATTTTCAAGATCTACTCTCCTAGCTACTTTAACATGCAATACATGTGTGCAATATGTTATTAACAGTAGTCACCATGCTATGCACTATATCCCATGATTTCCTATGTAACTGGAAATATGTATCTTTTGAGCCCCTTCACCCATTTTGCCCAATCCCCACCTCCAGCAACCACCAGTCTGTTCTCTGTATCCAGGACCTCCAGTTTTTTGTTTTGTTTTTGTTTTGAAGTAGTTGGGACATAAGGTTATGTTAGTTTTAAGTGGACAACATAGTGATTCTACAAGTCTATACATTGTTGCTATGCTCCCCAGAAGTGTAGCTCCCATCTAACAGCATACAATGCTATCACAATACTCTTAACTATACGCCCTATGCTGTACCTTTTTTTTTATGACTTATTTATTCCATAATTGGAAACCTGTATCTCCCACTCCCCTTTACCAATTTTGCACACTCCCCCATACCCTTCCTCTCTGGCAACCATCATTTGTTCTCTGTGAGTCTGTTTCTGCTTTGTTTTTTCATCTGTTTCATTTTTTTATTCCACATATAAATGAAATCCTGTGGTATTTCCCTTTGTCTCACTGGCATAATACCCTCCAGGTTCATCCATGCTGTTGCAAATGGCAAGATCTCATTCTTTTTAATGGCTGATTAGTCGCTGTTGTATTTACAGACAACCCAACTTCTTTATCCACTCATCCACCAATGGACACTTGGGTTGCTTACATGTCTTGCCTATTGAGCATAATGCTGCTAGAAGCATGGTGGTGCATTTGTCTTTTCCAATTAGTATTGTTATTTACTGGGGAAATGCACAGTAGCAGAATTACTGAACCGTATTATAGTTCTATATTTTGGGGAGCAACTCATACTATTTTGGGTAGCAAACATACTGCTTCCACAGTAGCCGCACCAATTGACATTCTCACCAATAGTGCAGGAGGGTTTCTTTTTCTCCACATTTCCACCAACACTTGATATTTCTTATCTTTTTTATTTTAGCCATTCTGACAGGTATAAGGTGATACCTAGTGGTTTTGATTTGCATTTCCCTCATAATGAATGATGTCAAGTATCTTTTCATGTGTCTGTTGGAAATCTGTATGGCTCCTTTGGAAAACATATTCAGGTCCTCGGCCCATTTTTTAATGGGATTATTTATTAGTACGGAGTTATATATGATCTTTATATATTTTAGATATTAATCCCTTGTTGGATATATCATTTGTAGACATCTTCTCCCATTCAGTGGATCACCTTTTTGTTTTATTGATGGTTTTCTTTGCTATGAAAAAGCTTTTTATTTTGGGGTAGTCCCAATAGTTTATTTTGTTTTTGTTTCCCTTGCCTAAGCAGGCATATCTATAAAAATGCTAGGGCTGATCTCTAAATGATTACTGTCAGTTTTCTTCTAGGGTTTTATGTGGTTTCAGGTCTCACATGTAGGTCTTTAATCCATTTTGAGTTTATTTTTGTGTATGGTGTTAGAAAGTGGTCCAGTTTCATTCTTCACATAGCTGCCCAGTTTTCCTAGCACCATTTATTGAGGAGACTGTCTTTTCACCATTGTATATTCTTGATTCCTTTGTTGTACATTCATTGACCAAATAAGCAGAGTTTTATTCATGAGCTTTGTTCTGTTCCATTGATCTGTATGTCTATTTTTGTGCCAGCACTAGCTGTTTTGATTATTATAGCTTTGGAGTGTATCTTGAAAATCTCAGATTATGATATCTCCAGCTTTGTTCTTTCTCAAGGTTGCACTGGCTATTCAAGCTCTTTTGAGGTTCCATACACATTTTAGGAATGTTTGTTTTACTTCTGTGGAAAATGCTAATTTTTTTTTTAAATGCTGTTGTTATTTTGATAAGAATTGCATTGAATCTGTAGATTGCTTTGGGTAGTATGGACATTTGGACAATATTCTAATTCATAAGCATGGAAAATCTTTCCATTTCTTTGTGTTGTTTTCAGTTTATTTTATCAGTGTTTTATAGTGTTTAGAGTATAGGTCTTTCACCTCCATGGTTAAATTCTTTCTTGGTATTTTATCCTTTTTTGTGCAATTGTAAATGGAATTGTTTTCTTAATTTTTCTTTTTTGCTACTTCATTATTGGTGTATTGAAATGCAGCTGATTTCTGGTATTAATTTTGTATCCTGCAACCTTACTAAGTCTATTATAAGAGTTTTTTAGTGAAGTTCTTAGGGTTTTCTATGTATAAGACGATGTCTTCAGCAAATAGTGAAACTTTGCTTTCTTACCAATTTGGATGCCTTTTATTTTTTGTCTGATAGCTGTGGTTAGGACTCTTGGTACTATTTTGAATAAAGTGGGAAGAGTGGACATCTTTGTTTTATTCCTGACCTTAGAGAAAAGGCTCTGTTTTTCACCATTGAGTATGATATTAGCTGTGGGCTTCTCATGTACAGTCTTTATTTTGTTGAGGTTTGTTCCCTCTAAGTCAACCTTGTGGAGATTTTTTTATCATGAACAGATACTCTATTTTGTCAAATGATGGTTCTGTATTTATTGAGATAATCTTATGATGTTTATCCTTTTTGTTGTTGATATCATATATAGTGTTGGTTGATTTGTAACAATATGATGGGGAAAGATAGGATAAAAAAGGCAGGGAGGGAAATGTTAGGACCTGAGGAAAAACACATTTTGGAACAATACTGGGAGCATCTGACCACAGCAAACCCCCTCAGGCATAAGATTCCTCTTAATAATATAACAGATACCATCTACTCCCCATCACTTTCCCGTCAGGAATTTGAAAAAAGACCTAACTAAAATAAGTAGTAGACCATAAAATGTATGACCCACAAGGAATGGTATGGCTATAGGCCATGCCTCATACAATGGGATCAACCCAATCAGTAGTGGACAACCCAGTACCTAGAGTTATCAAGCCAATAAAGGTAGGACCTGATAAGGAACCAGGGGTAAGGGAAGTCAGGGCTGACCAGAACCTTATAAAACAAGAGCCCTTGCCTGTAGTTGTGGGTATTCACCTTCGAATGCCCCCTCTCTGTAAAGAGAGCTTTTATACTTTTCTTACTTTTCTTAACTCATACTCCAATGGACTTTGGGCTGCTGCACATTTTGTGTCCACCTCTTTAGTCTTCAAAATGGTGAGGCAACAAACCCCAGGTATTGAGGTAAAAAAATCCTGCAACAAAAATCAAACCATCCTTGCATTCCCAGAATAAATCCCACTTGACTGTGGTGAATGCTCCTTTTAATGTATTGTTGAATGTGGTTTGCTAATATTTTGCTGAGGAATTTTACATCTTGTTCATCAAGAATGTTGTCTGTAGTTTTCTCTTTTTTTTTTTTATGTAGTGTTTTTGTCTGGTTTTGGTATCAGGGTAATGCTGGATGGTCTAATGTATCAATCAAAGACATTGTTTCCTCATTGATTTTCTGCCTAGATGATTTATCCATTGATGTAAGTGGGGTGTTGGCATTCCCTAGTATTATTGTATTGGTCAATTTCTCCTTTTATGTCTGTTAATATTTGCTTTATATATTTAGGTATGTCAGTGATGGGTGCAAATATACTTATAATTGTTATATCCTCTTGTTGGATTGAGCCTTTTATCACTGTGTAAAGTCCTTCTTTGTCTCTTGTTACAGTCTTTGTTCATTCTAATGGATGTAAGTAATGCTATTTTGTTTCTTTTTTTCTCTCTCTTTTTTTTTTACTTCTATTTGCATGGAATGTCTTTTTCCATGTTTTCACTTTCAGTCTGTATGTGTCTTTAGGTCTGAAGTATGTCTCTTGTAGGGATCATATGAATAGTCTTATTCTTTAATATAACTCATCACCCTATGTCTTTTGACTGGAGCATTTAGACCATGTACATTTAAAGTAATTATTGATGGGTATATACACAGATCTATTCCCCATCCCTCAGTACTATCCCTCTCAACTTCAGTTCACAGCAATGGAGGTGTGGATTCCCTTTTACTATGTTTCTGTCTCTCTTGCTGTTTTCTCTGTGGCCTATTCTTTGCTGTGCAAAAGCTGTTCAGACAGCTTTCAGTTCAGCAGGAATTGCTCTATATATACAGGTGTAGATTTGGTATGTCTATGGAAGAAGTGAGTTCAGGGTCTATCTATGTTGGCATCTTGGGCCAGAACCTTGCTGGGTTTTTTTTTTGTTGTTTGTTTTTTGTCGTTGCTGTTGTTGTTTTGTTTTGTTTTTTAGATTTCACATATAAAATCATGTATTTCTTTTTCTCGGACTTATTTCACTGAGTATAATGCCTTCAATGTCCATCCATGTTGTTGCATATGGCAAGAATTAAATTTTTATTACTAAATATCATATAATATACACCATATCTTTCTGCATTCACTCATTGATAGGCACTTAGGTTGTTTCCATAACTTGGTTTTTATAAAAAATGCTGCAGTGAACATAGGGGTGAATATATATTTTCAGATTAGTGTTTTTGTTTTTATTGAGTAAATACCCAGAAGTAAAAATTCCAGTTCTAGTTTTAATTTTTTAAGGAACTTCCATAATGTTTCCATAATGGCTACACCATTCTGATCAATTATGCACAGCATTCTCTTTTCTTCACATTATATTTTTGATAATAGAGATTCTAACAGATGTGAGATTATACCTTTTTATGGTTTTGATTTGCATTTCCCTGATGATTAATAGAAAATCAGTAAGGAAACATTGGACTAAAATTATATCCTAGACCAGATGAACTTAAGAGATATACACAGAACATTCCATTCAAAGTCAACAGAATACAGTGGACAATATGGTGGTTAAGGCCACTGATCTCCATACTCCAAGCAGTCAAAATTTTATGTAAAACTATTTACTCTCCAAAAATTTAACTATAAATAGCCTACTGTTGACTGAAGCTTCACGGATGACAGTCTATTAACACTCCTTTTGTGTGTCATGTATTATGTAGTGTATTATTAGAAGAAAGTAAGCTAGAGAAAAGAAAATATCAAGAATATCATGAGGAAGATAAAATGTGTTTTTAGCATCGTACTGTGTTTATCAGGCAAAAGATAATCACATATCTGTGTACCTGTATAGTTGAAAGCCATGTTCAAGAGTCAATTATATATTTACTGTTCTTTTGCTGGGTGCATAAATATTTACAAATGTTATATCTTCTTGTTGGATTGACCCTCTTATCATTATCTAATGCCCTTTTCATCTCCTACTGTCTTTGTATTAAAGACTATTTTGTGTGATATAAGTATGGCTACTCGAACTTTCTTTTGGTTTTCCTTTGGAAGGGTTTTTTACCCTTTCACTTTTAGTCTATATGTGTCTTTAGTTCTGAAGTGAGCCTCTTGTAGGCAGCATGGTTTTTAACTTTTTTTTAAGGTTTATTTTTGAGAGAGAGAGAGACAGAGTCAGTGGGGGAGGGCACAGAGAGAGGGAGACGCAGAATCCAAAGCAGGCTCCAGGTTCTGAGCCATCAGCACAGAGCCTGACACAGAGCTCAAACTCACACCATGAGATCATGATCTGAGCCAAAGTCAGACATTCAACCGCTCAACCGACTGAGCCACCCCGGTGCCCAGGTTCTTAACTTTTTTTTTTTTAAATCCATTCAGCCACTCTGTCCTTCCGTTAAATAATTTATTCCATTTATATTTAAAGTAATTGCTGATAGGTATGTACTTATTACCATTTTGAAAATTGTTTTCTGACTGTTTTTAAGTTACTCCCTATTCCTTTCTCCTCTTGTTAACTTTTGTGGTTTGATAACTTTCATTACTGATATGCCTAGATTTCTTTGTCTTCTGTGTATCTACTATAGGTTTTTGCTTTGCGGTTACCATGAGGCTTATTTATGTACAACAACTTGTTTTTATAGCAGTCTATTTTAGTTGATAACTTAAGTTTGAATATTCTAAGGCTCTATATTTTACTTCCCACCTCTAACATTTTATTTTTTATGTCCCATTTTACATATTTGTATATTCTGTATCACTTAATCATTGTAATTGTATTTATTTTTCCTACTTTTGTATCTGACCTTTTATACTAGGTTTATAAATGATTAGCCCACTACCTTTATACATTTATCTTTACCAGTAAGATTTATACTTCCAAATGTTTTCTTGCTACTAATTAGTGTTTTGTTCCTTTATTTTTTGTGTAACTCTTGTTGTTGTTTTGTTTTGTTTTTAGCTTAACAAAGTCCCTTTTACCATTTCTTCTGAGGCTGGTTTGGTGATAACTTCTTTTAACTTTAGCTTATATGGAAAACTCATTACCTCTCTCTCAATTCTGAAATATAATTTTGTTGATAAAATATTTTTGGTTGAAAGTTGTTTTGTTTCAGCACTTTAAATATATATTGTGGCACTCCCTTGTAGCCTGCAAAATTTCTGCTGAAAACATGCTGATGGTGTCAGAGGGGTTCCCTGTACATAATAAGTTTTTCTATTGCTGCTTTTAAGATTCTTTCATTGTCTTTAACTCTTAACATTTTAATTGTAACGTGTGTTAATGTGGGTCTTTTTGAGTTAATCTTATTTGGAACTCTCTGTGCTCCTTATCTGGATGTCTGCGTCTTTCCCTATGTTAGAAAGGCTTTCAGCCATTGTTCCTTCAAATAAGTTTTCTGCCCCTTTCTTTTTCTTTTCTCCTTTGGGATTTCTGTAATGTGAGTCTATGTTCAATTTATATTGTCCTATGTATCCTTTAAGCTGTCTTCACTTTTTTTTTCTTTTTTTTCTTTTTGCTGCTGTTATTTGGGTGAGTTCCACTTCCATCTCACATTACCTGATCCTTTTATTCTGTTTCATCTAGTCAGCTTTTGAAACCCTGTTGTGTATTTTTTTAGCTTAGTTTTTGTATTCCTCAGCTCAGGGACTTATGTTGGGTGTTATCTTATATTTTCTATCCCCTTTTTGAAGTTCTCACTGTGTTTATCCCCGTTCTTCTGAATCCTGGAGCATCTTTATTACCATTACTCTGAACTCTTTATCAAATAAATTATTTATCTCCATTTCATTAAGGTTTGTTTGTTTGTTTGCTTCCTTGTTTGTTTTCCTGATGTTTTCTCTTGTACTTTTGTTTGGAACATATTGCTCTGTTCCTTCATTTTGCTTGACTCTTGTGTTGGTTGCTTTTTTATTTAGTTGAGTGTAGTTGACATGCAATGTTATGTTTCAGGTGTACAACAAATCTCATTAGTGATTTGACAAACTTATACATTATGCTATGATCACTACCAGTATAGTTACCATCTGTCCCATTGTAATACTATTAAAATATCATTGACTCTCATGCTGTGCCTTTTAATTTTGTGACTTATTTATTCCATAACTGGAAGCCTGTATCTCCATCTCCCCTTCACTCATTTTGCCCATCCCTCAATCCTCCTTCCCTCTGGAAACCATCAGTTTGTTCTCTGTACCTGTGAGTCTGATTCTGTTTTTCGCTTGTTCATTCATTTTTTATTTTCCTCTTATGAATCGAATTATGGTATCTGCCTTTCTCAGTTCTGACTTTTTTCACTCGGCGTGATAACATCTAGGTCTAGCTTAATGTTGCAAATGGCAATATCTCATCTTTATGGTGGCATAATATTCCATTGTGTGTGTGTGTGTGTGTGTGTGTGTGCATACTACATTTTCCTTATCCATTTGCCTATTAAGGGATACTTATGTTTACTCCATTTTTTGCATATTGTAAATAATGCTGCAATAAACATAAGGGTGTATACATATCCTTTTGAATTACTGTTTTCATTGCATTTGGGTAAATACCCAATAATGAAATTACTGGATCATATGGTATTTCTGTTTTTAATTTTTTGAGGAATGTCCATACTGTTTTGCACAGTGGCTGTACCAATTTACATTCCCACCAACAGAAGAATGTGCACAGGGTTTTCTTTTATCCACAGCCTCACCAATACTTGTAATTTCCTATCTTTTGGATACTAGCAATTTGGACTGGTGTAAGGTGCTGTCTCATTGTGGTTTTGATGGTCATTTCCCTGATAATTTTTGATGCTTAGCATCTTTTCATGTGTCTGTTGGACATCTGTATGTCTTCTTTGGAAAAATATTCAGGTCCTCTGGCCATTTTTTAATCATTACTTTGGTCTTGAGTAATAGAAGTTTGTGAGGAATAAGTTTAGGAATTCCCTGAGATTGCACCAGTGGGTTAAGGGTTTAGGACTAAAGTGTCCAAGATTAGGTAAACAGGGTGAAAGTGCCCCCAGCATAGAACAAAAGTATAGGAATGGGAAGCCATGGGGCAAAAGCACCGTCAGCATAGGACCAAAGTAGAAAGCTGCTTTCACAGGACTGAAGCACCCAGAAGAGGTAAACAGGTAAACAGGGTGATAGAGTGGGAAAGCAGGGTGAATTTACCTGGAGTGGAGCTAATTAGCAAAATAAAGGTGTCTTGTTGACCCTGAGGTAGCATGCTCTATCTGTCTTATCCCTTAGGCAAGTGAAGATAAACAGACAGGGCACCTGGTGACTGCCATAAACAGCCATCTGCTCAGGTGCTACGATTTTGTTTTGTATTGACCCAAACCCACATATCTTCGAAACCCCCTTTCTCTCACATAAATGAATTGATGTTCACTGTTTCATTGTCTCTTTCTGCATGTCCATCGTGTTTGTAAGCCTTCTGATCCTAATAAATATGGAGCAAGGATCCTTACTCAGGGCTCTTGTCTCCTCCTGGTCATAAGCCTCTCTCACATTTAATTCTGCATCTGCTCTCTTGCTGAACAAAAGAGGACTCCAGACATATGTATGGAACCACAGAGTACCCTGGATAACCAAAACATTCTTGAGAAAGGAGAACAAAACTGGAGGTAACACAGATTTCAAAATATACTCCAGATTTGTAGTAATAAAAACATTATAGTGCCTGCACAAAAATAGACACAGAGATCAATGGAATAAGATAGAGAGCCCAGAAATAAACCTGCAATTATATGGTTAATTAATCTATGACAAAAGACGCAAGAATATACAATGGGGAAAAGACAGTATTTGTTTTAGTTCTTTAAGAATTTCTGTTTGTGTTGTGATAGGGACTGCATTAAATCTGTACATTGTTTTGGGTAGTATGGACAATTTAATACTCTTCCAATCTATGAGCATGACATGACTTTACATGTGTTTGTGTCCTCTTCAATTTCTTTTATTAGTGTTTTATAGTTTTTAGAGTACAGGTCTTTTACCTCCTTGGTTAAGTTTATTCCTAGGTATTTTATTATTTCTTGGTGCAATGGTATATATTTTTTTAAATTTCTTTCTTCCACTTCATTATTAGTGTATAGAAACACTAGTGATTTCCAAGTATTAATTTCGTGTCCTGCCAGTTTACTGAACTTGATTATTACTTCTAGTAGTTTTTTGGTAGAGTCTTTAGGATTTTCTATGTATAGTATAATGTCATACATAAATAGTGACAGTTTAACTTCTTCTTTACCAATACAAATGCCTCATATTTCCTTTTTTTCTAATTGCTGTGGCTAGGATTTCCAGTACTATGTTGAATAAAAGTGGTGAGAGTGGACATCCTTATCTTTTTCCTGAATTTAGAGGGAAATCTCTGTTTTTCACCATTGCATATTATATTAGCTGTAGGTTTTTCACATATGGCCTTTATTATGTTGAGTTATGTTTCCTTTAACCCCAATTTGTTGATTTTTTATCATGAATAGATGCTGAAAATGCTTTTCTATATCTATTGAGATCATATAACTTTTATCCTTCATTTTGTTGATATGGTGTATGACATTGATTGATTTGTAAATATTGAACCATCCTTGCCTCCCCAGAATAAATCCAATCTGATCATGGTGAATGGCCTTTTAAATGTATTATTGGATTCAGTTTGTGAATATTTCGTTGAGGATTTTTACATCTATGTTCATCAGGGATATTGATCTGTTCTTTTCTTCTTTTGTCTTATCCATATCTGATTTTAGTATTGGAGTAATGCTAGACTTGTATGATGTATTTGGAAGCTTTCATTTACCTTCTATTTTTTTGGAATAGTTTGAGAAGAATAGGTATTAACTTTCTTAAATGTCTAGTAGGATGTGCCTGTGGATTCATCTGGTCCTAGACTTTTATTTTTGGTAGTTTTTTAATTACTAATTTTGTCATTACTTATAATCCATGTATTCAGATTTTCTCTTTCTTCCTTGTTCAGTTTTAAAAGACTGTATGTTTCTAGGAATTTATTCTAGGTTGTACAGTTTGTTGGCATATAATTTTTCATAGTATTCTCTTATAGTCCTTGGTATTTCTGTCATGTCTGTTGCTACTTCTCTCTTCTAATTTTTTCTCTCTTTTTCTTGATGAGTCTGGCTAAGTGTTTGCCAATTATGTAAAATATTTTCAAAGAATCTGCTCTTGGTTTCATTTATTTTTCTCTATTATTTTTTTTAGTCTCTATGTCATTTATTTCTGTTCTCATCCTTGTTATTTCCTTTCTTCTACTCATTTTGATCTGTTTTCCTTTTTTAGTTCCTTTAGGTGTAAAGTTATTTTCTTTTAATTTTAGCCTTTTCTTCTTTTCTGAGGTAGGTTTGTAGTACTATGTACTTCCCTCTTAGAACTGCTTTTGCTATGTCCCAAAGACGTTGGACCATCGTGTTTACATTTTTATTTGTTTACATGTTTTTTTTTATTTTTCCTTTACTTCTTTGTTGAACCATTGGTTGTTTAGTATCATGTTGTTTAGTGTTTACATGTTTGTGTTTTTTCCAGTTTTTTGTGTGAGTTATTTCCAGTTTTACACTATTGTGATTGGAAAATATGCATAGTATGATTTCAATCCTGTTAAATTTATTGAGGCTTGTTTCTATGGACTAATATGTGATCTATTCTGGAGAATGTTCCATGTGCACTTGGAAAGAATGTGTATTCTGTTCTGGATGGATGGAATGTTCTGTATATATTGGTTATGTCAACCTGGTTCAATGTGTCACTCAAAGACTTTGTTTCCTCATTGATTTTTCTTTCTGGATAATCTGCTGATATAAAGGTGTTAAAGCCCCCTGTTATTGTATTGCCATCAATTTCTCTCTTTATGTCTGTTAATATCAGCTTTATGTGTTTAAGCATTCCAGTGTTAGGTGCATAAATCTTTACAATTATTATATGTTCTGTTGAATGGACAGCTTTATCATAATGTAATGCCCATTTTTGTCTCTTCTTACAGCCTTTGTTTTAAAGTCTATTTTGTCTAATTTAAGTATTGCTCTTTTGGCGCTTGGGCTTTTTTTTTTTTTTTTTTTTTTTTACTTCCATTAGCATGGTGAACATTTTTCCACCTCTTCACTACCAGACTGTATGTGTCTTCAGGTCTGAAGTGAATCTCTTGCAGGCAGCATATATATGGGTTATTGAGGTTTTTTTGTTTTTTAATCCATTCTGCCATGCCATGTCTTTCAATTGGAGCATTTAGACCATTTATGTTTAAAGGGATTACTAATAAGTATATGCTAATTGCCATTGAAAAAAATATATTTTCTGGGCTTTTTTGTTGTTATTCTTTGTTCCTTTTTTACTATCTTGCTCTGTTTCTTTGTGAGTGATGAGTTTCTATAGTGTTATATTTAGCTTTCTGTCTATTTTTTTCTGTATCTATAATAGGTTTTGGGTTTGTGGTTAGGAGGTTCATATATAACATCCTAAGAAAGTAGTAGTCTGTATTAATTTGATGATCATTTAAGTTCAAACACATTCTTAAAAAAAAAAGAAGGAAAGAAAAAGTTATTCCCTCTTTACTTCCTTCTCCATGTTTTATGTATATGTTATCATATTTTTCATCTTTTTATTCATAATTTTGTTATATCTAATTATGGCCATGTTTTTTCCTTTCAACATTTCTTTTATTTAGTGGTGATAAATTCCCTTAATTTTTATTTGTCCAGGAATCTCTTTATCTCTCTTTCAAATCTGAACAATAACCTTGCCAGTTAGTGTATTCTTGGTTGTAGTTTTGCTTGTTTGTTTGTTTGCTTGTTTGTTTAATATATCATGCCACTCCCTCTGGCCTGCAACGTTTCTGCTGAAAACTCAGCTCATAATTTATAGGCTTTCTTCATATGTAATCTTTTGTTTCTCTCTTGTTGCTTTTAAGATTCCCCTTTTATCTTTAACCTTTGATATTTTGATATGATATGCCTTGCTGTGGACCTCCTTGGGGTTCATCTCATTTGGAACTCTCTGTGATTCTTGGACTGAGATGTCTATTTCCTTCCCTAGGTTAGGGAAGTTTCAGTAATTATTTCTTCAAATAAATTTTCTACACCTTTCTCTCTCTTCTTTTTCTCTGGGACCTCTGTGATGTGAATGTTTATTCACTTGGTGTCCAAGATATCTCTTAAAATACCTCATTTTAAAAATTCTTTTCTCTTTTTGCTGTTCAGCTAGTGTGCCTTCCATTTCCTGTCTTCCAGATCACCCGTACATTGTTCCGCATCCTTTGAACTACTGTTGATTCCTTTCAGTGTGTTTATTTCAGTTATTTTAGTCTTCAACTCTCATTTGGTTCTTTTTAGTATTTTATATCTTTTTATTGAAGGTCTCCCTGAAATCTTCTTCTCTTTCCCCCAGCCCAGTGAGTATCTTTATGATCATTATTTAATTTTTTTTTTAATCAGGCATATTGCTTATTTATGTTTCATTTAGTTTTTTTCTGACTTTTTCTCTTGTTCCTTCTTTTGGAGCATATTCATCTGTCTCCTCATTTTGCTTTATTTTTTTGTGTTTGTTTCTATGGATTAGGCAGAAAGCCCACTTTTCCTAAACTTGAAGGAGCAGTCTTTGGTATGGTGTCCCTTATGTAGACTATGTGTGCTTGGTGACTTTTGCTGGCTTCCTGGAACTGTGGCTGTACATGCT
The DNA here is from genome assembly GCF_014898765.1 of Herpailurus yagouaroundi. Lineage (NCBI taxonomy): Eukaryota > Metazoa > Chordata > Mammalia > Carnivora > Felidae > Herpailurus > Herpailurus yagouaroundi. The sequence continues at coordinate 138,621,399 of NW_024412376.1, read as the reverse complement.
AGGTATTCTTTTAAATCATAGATTTTTACAAAAAAAGAAGAAAATAAATAAAAGAAAAAGAAAAAAATAGAATTAAAAAAGAATAAAGATACAAAGGAAAAAGAATTTTAAAAAGAACAAAAATTAAGAAAAGACAAAGTAGAAAAACAAAAAATAAAATAAAAATGAAATTTAAAAATTACCCGCCGGCCTGAGAAAATATTTAAAAAATCCTGTGTCTTATGATCCGTGCTCCACCACCACAGAGGCTGGTGTGGGTTTGCGAGCCCTGGGCTCACGGAGGTCACAAACTCTCTGTGACGACCTGACCTACCTATTATGGTATCCAGACCTGCCCTGGTCTGGGCTTTTAAGATGGAGCAGAAAAGAGCATTCCCGCAGCTCCCTCCTTTTTCCCTAATTTTTTTAAAGTTTATTGAAGTAACTTACACACCCAATGTGGGGCTCAAACTCATGACCCAAAGATCAAGAACCACTAGCTCTTCCATCTAAGCCAGTCAGGTGCCCCTCTGCTTGGCCCATTTAAACCTCAGCCTTTTTTTCTGTGTCCCAGCATGACCAGGGCCAGTATAGGCTTCCGGACCTTGGACTCACTGAGGTTGAAAGCTTGCTGTGATGATGAGACTTGACCATTATGATATCAAGACCCTGCTCTCATCTAGGCTTTCTAGATGTGGTGGGAATGTAAACTGTGTTGTTTTCCAGTTTCTCTGCCTGGAGAATGTTCCCATTCCCAGTTCCACCGCCACGTGGTGAAGTTCTAGTGTTAGCTCTTTTATATATTAGTTGCTGTTTTAAACTTTGGCCTTTTTTCTGTGCTCAAGGAAAGATGGATCTATTCCCAGTTCCTTGATGCTATCCCTCCCCATTGCCATTTGCAGTGTGGGGTTTCAGCGTTTTCTTTGTGACCATGTCTCCATCTCTCTTGTTCTCTTATCATTATACCTTGGTTGTTCAGGTTGTTCATAAGCCCCTAGTTCTTCTTCAGGAAGAATTGTTCGATTAATAGGTATAATTTGGTGTGTTCTGTGGAGGAGGTGAGTTCAGTCTTTCAACATTGCCATCATAGACTGGAATATTCTCTGTGTGTTGGTTTCTTTGCATTAGATAAAACAGCCAACTTTTCCCGTCTCGAATGAGGGGCCTCATGTAGGAAATGAACCTTATTTTTCAACCTTGCTCTAGTCATTCATTGTTATTCATTGTTATTCTCCCAAAACTTTGTGATTGTCCAAGCAGCCTATTTTGTTTTTAATGGCTCCCTCCCTGTAGTTGAGGACATGCCAGAACCTACCAACGTCCCAAAGGGAAGGATTTCCATCGGCACCTAGGCCCAACCTGATTGGAATCCAGATCCTCAGGCAGAAGCTTTTAAAGAATGCAAATGTGTACAGTCTTATGGGGCCACAAGCATAAGCCCTTGTGGCCACCAGTGGCAGGTATTCTGGAGGTGCCCCCTGGATAGCAGTCACACAACTTGAGGCACTAGACAAGAGTATAAGCTCATCTCTGGGAGATACCCATGAGCAGAGTAGATTGTGTCTGCTGGCTTCTGTTCCCTGAGAGTACTTCCTGAGGGCCTCTAGCTATATGTGAAACCAGAAGACTGGCCCTAGGTAAAGGCTCATGGGCAAATAAGCCTCTTTCACAGAAAGTATGTTTCAGTCTGCTGTAGTTGCAGAGCCCTGGGGGTAGTAGCCTGACAAGAACTCTCTCTCCAATTGTTGTTACACTATCATGGGACCCAGGAACACAAGCCTCCCTGGCTACCAGATCGAGTTGATCAAGAGGCACACCTGGGTGATAAGCACAAAAACTGGGACAGCACAAAAAAAAACAAAACAAAACTGGTGCACCAGGTGTGTGTAAAACTTCCCCTCCAGGTAACACTGGTACTCTGGAGCATGGCCAGCAAAGAGCCTGAAGATAATACCTACCCTCCAAGGTCTCTTGAAAGAATTAAAATCAGCCTTCTGATGTGTGTATAAGTAGAAGCTGCCCCTTGGGCTTCTAGCTATGATGATAAGCTACTAGTCCACTTTCAGAGAAAGACTGAGCTCCTGGGTCTGTTGCCTCTTGCTGTGACGAAGAGGTCAAAGAGTATATCCCCTGGGCAGCAGGGTCAAACGTGTAAAAGCTCCCCTCTGGGAAATGCTGGTGCTCTGGAGCTGGCAGAGGGGGAGCACAAAGATGGTACCCACTAACTGGAACAAGCTAGAGAGAGAACACATGGATGGAACCATAGAAACGAGATAGATGGATAGATAGATAAGAAGCCTACTGGCTAGACTGAGTCAGAGGGAGAACAGAAAGGGCCAGCAGGCCCCTAGATGTGTGTGAAATTAGATGCCTGACCCTCAGGCCAATGCTTTAAATTAGTAAATCTTTATTCACAAAGTCTGGCACTTCTCAATCAGGTGTTTCTTTGCCGGTCCCTAGGGCAAGTGAGTCCAAAAGTGTGAGGCCTTTAAGAGCCATTTCTCAGACCACTTTAGCCTGTGGGTCTCATCGATGTGAGCCCCATTGGTTTTCAGAGCTAGATGTGGTTCATTTTTCAGGTGGAAGTCTTGAAAGTTGGAGTGTCCAGTGTGGGGTTCAAACCCTTCTCTCCTCACTAAGCCTGGGATGGTGTTTATGGCAAGCTTGTCCTTCCTATTTTGATGTGAACTTTTACTTGTTTGCTGACTGTTGATGAGTTGCTGAGCAATTTTTAGGTTTCTGTTGTTGTTGTTTTCAGAGAAAGGTACTCTATAAGTAGTTGCAGATTCAGTTTGTCTGTGGGAGGTGGTGAGCCCAGGAGCCTCCTATGTTGCCATTCTGAGCCAGAACCCTCTCCCCCATACTCTTAACCTTCATTTCCGCAGTTTGTGACCACTCTTTGCCCTCTTGCCCTTCAAACAAGTTCCTTTTACAACATGAGTTCCATGTCTGAGGCCTTTGGAATTAAATTATTCTGAGTCTTCCCAAAAGCTCTTGACTCAGCAAGTGTCTGTGTTAAAAAGGATCAGCACACCTTGAGAGAGGTGCCTTAGGGAATGGCATGAAGACCGTGTAGGTGATAAGGATGAAACTGTTGTGAGGACAAGATTTATACCCTAAAACTAGTAACTCAGGAGAAGTTTGTGTGGGAGGCAAACTAGGCTACCAACAGATGAACACCAAGGAAGAAAACTGTGAGTTGTGAAGGAGGTAATAGACTTTCTCAGTTTAGGGAAAGTTGTGTAAGAAAATGCTATTTTAGCAGAAGTTGTAAACTTGTAAGAGAAAGATTTGTTAAGAAAAAGCAGATAAGGAAAAATGTACAAATGTACTTCTATGATTACCCTCAAAGAAAATTTTTAGCTAATATTGGTGAGTAATTTTAGCATTTGTAAGTTGAATCATGTAATATAATATAATATAATATAATATAATATATATAACTATATAACTAATATATATAATATATATTATATATAAGATATATATATATTAGTGACATGTAAAGAGGTGTCCATCAGAGTAGGGGAGATGAGAGAATGAACAGAAGAACATATTGTGTCTGCATTGATACAATACCCATACCCTGCCAACATCTGTGCAACAATGCTGACCAAGATCTTGGGAGATTCCAAAGTAAGAACATAGTACTAGGTAGTTTATATTTTTCCAACATGTAGCTTATGAAAGTAAAACATTTGCAAGGCTCTTTTACATGTACATTAATTACATAAAAGTAGCAGCTCTAAGAGCAGCTCTAAGTACCAGCTCTAAGTTGGTTAGACAATGACATTATGAGTTCTGGCAACATCAGTAATAGGGAACTGTTTACTTCCAAAGGGAGGAGAAATCATTAAAATTTTAATTTCTTTCTCAACAGTTCAATTATAACATGCCTAATGTGCCAGACATGAACCTTAAGGGACTTAACACAATTATGGGACTGCTCCAATGCACCTTGCTCTCTTGCATTTATTTTCTCAAAAGATTAGGTGTTTGTAAGTGTTTTAGATCATTCTTGCCTCTCATATACTCCATAATGTCCCTCTTCTACTTCCTACACTCTTTCTATTTCTTAGATGCTTGGGTAGATTACTTCAAATACAATGAGAATTGGTTATCTTGCTAGGGACAGGGAGGGAAAAGCAGTTTAAGTATGCCTTTTAAATATAGTTTAGTAGATGTCTCCTTTGTGGATATCATACTAATGGTTCCCTGTGATCAACAGTCCATTGACCGTTCACTTATTCAATAATAAATACATTGTCTTCAGTGCATCCTTTTTTCTAAAATATTTTTATGGACTGCCATGTGCTGACATCGTCCCTTCCTGATGTTGCAGTCTTGTCATACGCATAACTGAAACCCACTGAAGGACAGAGGAGCCCTGTCACACCTTTAAGTTTTAGGTCTCTGCATTCAATAAAATCATGAATTTTAACAAATAATTCTTGCTCGTATGAAAAAAAACTACAGGAAACTTTGAGAATTCCATAAGTTTTAACCAGAGTCTTTTGCTGAAAAGTTCAGTATATAGGAACTTTATTTTGGATATCAGGGCCAACATTCCCAGAAGGCTAATTAGGCAACTGTATTTGGACTTTGGAGTGCAAGTAACAAAAACCATTTTAGAAATTTATAATAAGAACACATATACACATCCCAGGACCTAAAGGCATGTAATTCAAAGAGGAAAAGAAATTGTCTGAGATACAAATTTGTAATAATTGGTGAATGCATGGTATTTAAGGCCATGATACTAGATAAAATAACTCAGGAAATGAGTACCAATATAAAAGAGAAGAGGTAAAAGGACTAAGCCCTTTAGCACTTTGAGTTTTCTATGTTTGCTCATTTAGAATGTGGTATCCCATTTACGGAGTGAGGAAGGCTTTGAAAAGGGAATGATGAACTGTGTCAAAAGCCACTGATTAAGTGAGTTATCTACAGTGTAAGAAACAAGTTACTTGGCAAATGTATAGGTCATTCATCATCTTGACTAGTAGTAGGTTTGGAGGTTTGTTTTTTGTCAGAAAGTAGTAGGGAGTGTTGGTGGGGAGAAGAGCCTGATTAGAGAGATTTCAAGAGAGAATGGTAGTAAACAGATCACCTGTAAAGAGGATCTTTTAAGATGGCTATCTATCAGGATATTTGGAGATAGCAGAAAAAGACAAAGACAAAACATTTATTTTTCCTATTAAAAAGTTAAAACGGAAGCTCTTATAAGATATGTGTATGCTGGTGGCAATAGCAGTGTGGAGACAGGAAACTCAGGAAGCAGGAAAGAGCAATTCACAAGTGAGGAAATTGACACATGAAGCATTGAGAAGTTTGCCCAGGTTCTACTGTTAGCAAGTTGGAGACCTGGAACAACATCTCTGATGTCTCACTCCAGAGATTGTATTCTTCAATTCTATTCTGTGCTCCTTCTGAGTAGAGGAGGGGAATAATTAATCAGCTCACCGTGAACTGGGTGTGTGCCCCCAAATATATTCATTCTAGCAGCCTAAAGGTAAGAGAATTTCTATAATTCCCTGCTCCAGGTTAACCCTGGTGAGTACAGAATTCCTGTGTGGGTGTTAGAAAACATTCTCATGCAACCCACAGAAAGAATCTCTTTTGAAGATTTGTGGAAAAGTATCGGTCATGATTGCCAAAGATGGACCACAGACCAGGCCCGCAGGCATAAGAAAAAACACTCATTAACCACAGTAATACACAAAAAGAAAATTGAGAAGTTTGTTTCTCTCTTCTTTATAGGCCAAAGCAAAACTAATCCACCAAGATCGGTAAAAATCTACAAACAGTGATACCACGGCACGTAGTTAACAATCTCGTTAGGTCAAGAAGATGATTTCATGAGACAGAAATATCTGAGCATCTGTTCTGACTTTATTAACCTGAAAAACTCTACTCAATACAATTTTTCACTCGTACCTGAATAGCCGAGAAGAAGATCATTTAGGAGGCCCCTTCTCTGGGGATCCTGTCCAAGCTAGCAGTACTTTGAGTCCCAGATGGCTTCAGAGACGAGTAATGGGGATCTCATGCCTTATAGTAAAGTGCATCTAGAGGATTTGAGTTGCCTTGTGCTAAGTCTTCGTCTCCTCTACACCAGGTTTCCTTCCACCAGAGTGTCTGCCCACCAGATCAGGTAGAGAGCAAGTCTTTAGCTGTTTTCCTGCAAGGTGTGCAAAGCGCCCCAGGGTCTAGACAACCAATGCAGGGTTCCACCAGGAGGCAAGATGTCTGCCACCCAAGAGAATCTGAGGCTTCTGAGAAGATGCAGTCTCTTCTGCCATAGCTTCCACTTTATAAACCTCAGCTCATTCTAGGGGCCAAACTAAAGCCAATAAAGCTGAGAAGTTTTCCATCCTCCTAGCTTTTGGTCATCTAGTGTCCTCAATACAAACATCCTTCTGGGTGCCAGTGTGAGGTTTATCTTTTCTCCTCTTGTCCTTGTGCTTATTGAATTTTCCACTGTTCTGGCAGACACTTCAGTTCTATGATCAACTCTTTTCCTTAATGTACATTGACTCTTTCTTTCCCCATTGGCACAACTAAAATCCATCTCATTCTTAAAGATACTACTTTCTCTCCATCCTCCTCAGGTGAACACTGCTCATTTTCTCATTAAAATGTATCTTAAAATCCAAATAATAACAAAAATTAATGCTTTTTTAAAAAATTTAATGTTCACGTTTAAAAATGTTTTAATAAATGTAAACATTTATTTTTGAGAGGGAGGGAGAGAGAGACAGAGACAGACAGACAGAAAGGGAGACATAGAATCCAAAGCAGGCTCCAGGCTCTGAGCTGTCAGCACAGAGTCCAATGCGGGGCTTGAACCCACAAACTGTGAGATCATGACCTGAGTCAAAGTCACATGCTTAACTGGCTGAGCCACCCAGATGCCCCCAAAATTGATGTTTAATGAATACTTAAGATTATGACCTTTATATATATTTCTTCATGTGATCGTTATTATTACATAGCATTTTTCAGGTGAGATCATGGAAGCACTGAGATCAAGTAAATTCATGAAATCCACACATTTAGTCAGATATAGCACCAAAGGCTCAAAGAGCCCAACCAAGTCCAATCATGGTGTGTAGTCACAATCTTCTTCTTGCCAACGTCACCTTCCCTTAATAGACAGACAATGTTGGGATATGCATTGCAGAAGAGATGGCACTGAGAATCCTCAGTGCAAAGAGAATGAAATGGTGGATTCTTCTGGACAGTGCTGCGTCTCTTTGATACACATAACATATATGACAGCAGATTGTAATCAATGGTTACTAGGTGAAAATGAATTAAGGACAAGGCTGTATGTATCTATTAAAAGCTTAAAAATATCGGGGTGTCTGGGTGCCTCAGTTGGTTAGGTGACTGACTTCGGATCAGGTCATGATCCCCCAGTTTGTGAGTTCGAGCTCTGTCACGTCAGGCTCTGTGCTGACAGCTTAGAGCCTGGAGCCTGCTTCAGATTCTGTGTCTCCCCCTCTCTCTACCCCTCCCCTGCTCATGCTCTGTGTCTCTGTGTCTCTCTGTTTCTCAATAATAAATAAATGTTAAAAAAAAATTTTAAGCTTAAAAATATCATACTAGTAAAGCATCCATTTTTCAAAATAGGAGTTAGGTTCTTGAGCCAGGTACTGCCTCTCCTCTTTTCTCTACTTCCATGACAGGCTAATCCCTACTTGGACTCACACATTATTTGTTAGACATATGATACAGTTTTCTCGTATCACAAAGCCAGCCAAATCTACTTCTAAAATATATCTCTAATCGCATTAATTTTTCCGGCTCCACGGCTATCAGTCTAATCCAAGTCTGCATCATGTCTTTCCTGATTCCCATGTTCCTTTTACTTTGCTCTTGTCTCTATCCCATCCTGTCTGCATCTAGTAGCTTCGGTACGTTCAGAAATGGGGTGCTCTAAATCCTTCATTGTTGTCTGTTTGAAAAAGGGAAAAAAATTCAAGAGCTTTAATTCTGTATATCAGGACCCTGCATTATCTAGACACTGTCTACCTGACCCTCAACTTTTACCCCATCATTATTGTTTACCATTCATCAGACACCTTGATCTTTTAGGTTCTCTAATGAAATAATTTTGATTTCAGGATGCATTAATCTTTGGGATGTGCCAGCTAATATATTGTATGTGAAAAGAAAACATTAGAATCATAGTTTTATGTCCTCCTTGATTGCTATTTTTGTTGAAACGTAATGCCTATGTTTCATAATATAGATAATACGTATATAGGAAACAAACATAATAGTTGGTTAGATTTTGGCACAGCATGTTCAAAGTTTTTACTAATAAAGTCTAAAATAAAAAGAAATTTTTCTTGAAAGGCACCATCCTAATGCTGCAAACTATTTCCTACTGTGAGATTTCAAATATGTTACTCTATGCCTGAAACATTTTTGCCCAAATTTTCATCAGGTTACCTAATTGCTCATGATTTATGTAGTGTCATTCACAGAAAATGGAAGTGACTCCCCAATAAGGTTTGGTTCCCTTGTTACATGCTTTTTGTACCTTTTCTTGAAAGTATTAGAGAATGCAAATCAATATATTTATTAGGCAGTAGTATTTAATATGATTCTTACTAAGCAGTACATTTCTTGAGAATTAAAATAATCTATTTTGCTTGCCACTGAATTGCAACCACCTAAATAGAACCTTGTTTCGTCAGTTATTTGACCCAGGTGCTGTGAATGATTCTCTGTCCCTTTAAGATTCATTTATCTTTTCTCTGATTATGTATTAATTTCATAATTTAACTCTTGAAAGTTCTATCTCAATCCTATCCAGGTTCCCATGAGCTATCTCATTGACTCTCCAAACATTGAAAAAGTTGCAGAATAAACTATCTACACTGTAAGATTATAGTGCTTTATAGTTTTCAGAGTATAGGTATTTTATGTCCTTAAGTTTATTCCTAAGTATTTTATTATTTTTGGTGCAATTGTAAATGGGGTTGCTTTCTTAATTTCTCTTTCTGTTGCTTCATTATTAGTATATACAAATGCAACAGATTGCTGTGTATTAACTTTTTATCCTGTGACTTAATTTATTTATGAATTTTAGTAGTTTTTTGGTGGAGCCTTTAGAGTTTTCTATATGTAATATTATGTTACCTGCAAATAGTGAAAGTTTGACTTCTTCCTTACCAATCTGGATGTCTTTTATTTCTTTTTATTGTCTTATTGCTGTGGCTAGGACTTCCAGTACTATGTTGAGTAAAATTGGTGAGAGTAGACATCCTTGTCTTGATCTTAGAGGAAAAGCTTTCGGTCTTTCACAGTTGAGTATCATGGTAGCTATGGGTTTTTCATAAACAGTCTATGTTGAGGTATGTTCCCTCTAAACCTACTTTGTTGAGGGTTTTTATCATGAGTGGATGTTGTGCTTCATGAAATGCTTTCTCTTTATATATTGAGATGGTCATATGGTTATTATCTTTTCTCTTATGGATGTAATGGATCATATTGATTTGCAAATATTGAACCACCCTTGCATCCCTGGAAAAAATCCCACTTGATCATTTTTGCATTGAAATTCATCAGAAATACTCGCCTATTTTTTTTTTTTTTTTTGTAGTGCCTTTGGTGTTTTGGTATCCGTTAATGCTAGAATGAATTTGGAAATTTTCCTTCCCCTTCTATTTTTGGAAAGTTTGAGAAGAATAGGTATTAGCTCCTTAAATTAATCTGTGAAATAATATGGCCTTGGAATTTGGTTTGTTGGGAATTATTTTTATGACTGATTCAATTTTATTGCTCATAATTCCTCTGTTCAAGTTTTCTATTTCTTCCTGCTTCAAATTTGAATGGTTATATGTTTTAGGAATTTGTCCTTTTCTCTTGGCTGTCTCATTTGCTGGCATTTAATTTTTCATAATATTCTTTTCATATCCTTTGCATTTCTGTGGTGTCAGTGTTATTTCTTTTTCTGATTTTGAGTTCTCTTTTCTTGATGTATCTCACTAAAGTTTTAGCAATTTTGTTTATTTTTTTCATAAAATAGCTACTGATTTCATTAATGTTTTTCTTCTATTCTTTTATTTATTTCTGCTCTTATTATTTCTTTCCTTCTTCTGGCTTTTGGCTGTTTTCTTTTTTCTTCTCCTTTAGGTATAAGGTTATAAGCAGTTATATTTAAGTAGGTATTTTAAGAAAATATTTATTTTATTGAAGATATGATTGAAAATCATTTTTTTCCTCCTATACATTTCTTTAGAGGATCATCAAAAAGTAGTTCTTTATGTATTTCATTACTGATGTGAAACCTAGAAAGTATCATAAGTGTGGATATACTTGAGATACGGATATTTTCATCCAGTTGAATTCCATACCTTCCACAATGCACTTACTTGTTTAAATCTTCTGGCAATTTAGGGTTTTTGTTTTTAATTAAATTCAGTATGTTTGTTTTTCACATGATACTCCATGTGATATGACAGGAAGAACAATTCTTTGTTACATTCTTTTTGGCTATTATGTCTTCCACTCAAAAAAGGACTTCTAAACATTTGTTTATGTTAATAAAATTTTTTTAAGTTGAATATTGAGCATCAAATGACTTTACCCACCCCAAAAAAGTTGCAGAGACTAGTTTAGAAAAATCCTCCTTGTTTAGAAAAATCTCACTCATGAAGCCTTCATGCCATCATTATTAGTTAACATTTTAAGAAATGAACATTTCTAGGTTCATAAATTGCTTTCTTAATTTCTCTTTCTGTTGCTTCATTATTAGTGTATAGAAATGCAACAATTTCTTTAGTGGGTATAATTTTCAAATATTTTTGATAACTACAATTTTAGGTGACTTTGGTCATATTACCTTAGAGCATCCATGTTTGCTCCAAGAGGATGCTGTGAAGTGCTTCGGTTATTTATGTGATCAAGAAGGTAAGAGAAAAGGACAAAACCAAGTTAAGTTCACATCAATATGACTTCCATTCCACAGTTTTCTCCTTCTTTGCCTACCCTTCTAGAAATCTTTTAAACAAAGTGTCCTTTTCTAAGGAACTTAGAAACTTTCTTAGAAACTTTTCTAAGTTTATTTAGTGAAAATAAGTATTTATAAATACACTTAAATAGTCATGTATGGACTATAATATAATGCAATGAGCTCAACTGTTAACTCTCCGCTACTGCAAAACTCACTCTTTCTTCAGGAAATTCAGATACTGCTTGTGATTTGTGACAGAGGGAAACCAAGTGAACATGTCCTTGGTCAATCTATATATTCAATATTAATAAAGTTTTTAATAAAAATAAATTCAGATAGCTTTCTGCACTCTTTTTATACCTTCAGTGAATCTAGCCATTTTCTGGACCCCTACCCTAGTGCTTTCTAAAAATTCATACTGAAAAATAGGGCATGTTATATTTATAAATTCTGAAATTTTCTTTGAGTTAAATGTTGAACATCCAAATAGAACCATTAAACTCTTAAATAGAAATAACAAACAATGTAATCTGACATTTATTAGGAAAAATATACATTTCAGTGAATGCAATTTGAATGTGAATATAAAAATAAAATCTCCAGGAAACAGAATCATTAATAGCTTTTAATTTGTACACATTGGAAAGGAAGTTGGAATGAAAGCAGCAAGTTATTGAACTTATTCATAAGGAGCAAACACTAATTTATTCTAGTTGTTAGTGTTAATATAGTCTGCAGCAGTGGACAAATCAATGTTAATTGAGTTCTAAAAGGAACACATGCAGGAAATAGCTTTCACTATAATGAACAGTGGGTACATATGAAAAGACAGCATTGATATTAAATGCAGTTTAATTAAGTTCTGAATACGTTTATTAACATCAGAAATGCTAGACAGAGTGAATAAATTATATACACACTTAAGGTTGTATTCTTTTTTTCCCAGCACTTTATTATGCAAACATTTGAACATGCAGCAAAACTGGAAAAACTTTTTAGTGAATACCTAAACTCCATCACCTAGATTCTACCATTAACATTTTACTATAGTTCTCATTCATACTATCTATCTTTCTGTCTATTCATCCATGAATTCATCTTATTTTTTATTCATTTAAATTGCAAACATCTCACCAACTTCCTCAAATACTTTAGCATGCAGTTCTTTACTAAAATTTATGTAAAATAAAGCACATATATTTTTAGTGTACATTCTCTGAGTTTTGATGAATGCATATATCTGTGTAGCCTAAACCTCTATCAAGATACAGAACATAACTCTCCACTCTAGAGTTACCTCCTTATCATTCCAGTCAACCCCCATTTCCACCCGAGACCATTATTGTAATATTGTGACTTATAAAATATATATATATATATATATATATATGGTCTTTATCCCTATATCTGGAAAAGAGCTCCTAAAACCCTTGGCATTTCCTCTAATGGCAGTGATAAGGCTTGCCTTTTCTTATGTGAATGAGGTGGCTTTTGGACACCACCTAAGAATGGTGTCTGGTCGTCAGTATAGCCAACCAGGTGATGAGACAGTTGGAACTTTCAGTCTTCCCTCCTGACATCCAGGGCAGGGAGAGGGGCCAAAGAATTGATTTCAGTCACAAATGTCCAATGATTTAATCAAACATACCTATGTGGGACACATGGGTAGCTCAGTGAGTTAAGCATCCGACTCGGTTTCGGCACAGGTCGTGATCTTATGGTTCATGTATTTGAGCTCTGCATTGGACCTCTCCCACTTGCTCTCCTCTCTCTCTCTCAAAATAAATGAGTAAGCTTAAATAAAAGCATACCTATGTAATAAAGCTTCCATGAAAACATGAAAGGAGAGCTTCCAGGTTGGTGATCATGTGGAGATTTGGGGAGAGTGGAAGTTCCTGCATCTCTTCTTTCTGGCTCTTCCTGAGTGTTATCCTTTTGTAATAAACCATAATCTAGTAAGTAAAATGTTTCTGAGTTCTGAGCCACTCTAGCAAATTAATTGAACTCAGGGAAGGGGGTGGTTGGGACCTCCAATTGTCAGCCAATAGGCCAGAAGCACATGAAACAACCTGGACCTTTGGTATCTGAAAGAGGGAGAACAGCCTAGCAGTACTGAGACTTTAACTTGTGCAATCTGATACTGTCTTTAGGTGGATAATGTTGTAATTAGGTTGAATTACAGGATACCCAACTGGTGTTGGAACATTGCTTGGTGGGGTGGGAAAACTCCCCCACCGCCCAACACATACACTGAAAATTGGTGCTTAGGTTCAACTCGTTGAACTACTATGATTTTCCACTATAATTCTGCATATTTCTAAAAGTGATCAACTAAAGAAAAGAAATTACCACCTATTCAACTGCTGGGCTTTGATTTTCCAAAGACATTGATAATACTTTCTCTCATTAAAAGAAAAATATTTCAAAGTGTACTTGTGAAATACTTCTGCATCTTTCCAACAGTTGAGTAAAGACTGGAGTTGTTAAATATTTATTTAAAGGGAGGTTATGTTTACTTGAAGATAGGAGCATTAGGCCACCTCCATCAAATCTCAGCTAGTTATCTTCATTATGGATGAACCATGGTCATCTACTTGATTATCTCACAAATTTAGATTCTGTTTTGAAATTTCTGGCTAACTCAATACCAACCATACAGTAGGTACACAATAAATATCTGTTAAATGGAATAAAAGAGTGACTAAAACAACAGAAAGAATGAGGAGGGAACTAACATTTACTAAGGGTTTAGAAATGTGACTAGCATTATGCTACATGTTTTTAAAATATCATCTTGCTTTTCTTTAAAGAAAAATCCTGCAAGTTAGGTACACTTTGTGAATGCTTTGTACATGATAAATGCTCAATATATCACAATAACCTAACTAAATGAATCACTATAACTGCTGAACTGTGCAGGCTGTAATTTACTCAAAGGTTTTAACCCCCAAGAACATCAGAGAAGCAATTGGATTACTCATGTGCAATAGGCTTAACACTAACCTTTTTATATCCACAAATTTTGACTGGACTAGAAAAGAGTAGTTCTAGAAACTTTTAAAAAATATATAAACCATTGGCATTTGATGATACTGCTTTCTCCTAAAAAACATAAAAAATAGCAACTTTATTTCAGGGTCAGGATTTTTCCTACTATAATTGGTAAGTTAAAAAAGCTACACAATTTCCGATGAGCATACATTTCTAGTATTCCATACCAAAAGCAATTCAATTTTAATATAACTATTTCAGAACTGCAATGGGAATTTATAAGGACATGCATTTTCAAGACCAAGCTGGAAAATTAATTTTAATCAGAATTGAGGGAGACCAGAACTGGACATCCACGATAAAATGATGTTTTTATACAACAAGTGAAAGAATCTCAATTTTCTATTTAAATGCTATTAACAAAGGGGGGCAAAAGCAAATTAAAAGGGCAAAATGAACAAATGAGTATACAAGATAACACTAAACAAAAAAATACTACACCATTACCACAAACTGCCAGATAAATATTTATCAAAATCTGGAAATAATTTTCACTGAGTGTAAGGCTGATGTCTGCTCATATTCATGCAGTCATCCAAGAAATATTTATTAAGCACCTTGTCCTGTGGCATAATAGGAAATTCCTTAAGGGCCTTTCGGTTACTTATAATACATTTTATAATGATTGTTGATTACAAATGAGACCAGGAATTTGTTTTGCAGTAATAATTTAAAATGTGTATTGCCAGAAATTTATTGTTCAAGCTTAATGACTGATTGGCAAATTATATCTTTAAAAATATGTAACAACTCCTGGTGTTGATTTTGTCAGTTGAATAGTCAACTGTTAGAAATGATTTAAATGTTTCTAGTGTTTGAGTTGTACTGGTTGTTTAAGAGCACGTTTACAATATTTAAAAAGTGATTGAATCCATTTACAGATGTGAGTACATCTGTCACTAAATTAGGTTTGTTATTCTAAAATTCTATAAAGAAGCCTCAATTATAGTAATTTTATAAGATGATTAAAAGTCTTAGACAAAGTTTGATTTATCTGGAATGAGTGTAAGGTATTCTTTGCCTATTTGTGCACACTATTCTTCATGAGATGTTTCCCACAGTGGCTGCACCATTTTGCATTCGCACCAACAATGCACAAGACTTCCCTTTTCTCCAAGTCCTCGCCAACACTTGTCATTTGGATACCAGCCATTCTGACAGGTACAAGGTATTATCTCATTGTAGTTTTGATTTGCAATTTTCTGATGATTAGAGATGTTCAGCATCTTTTCATGTGTCTTTCTGATATCTGCAGGACTTCGTTGGAAAAAGTGTCTATTCAGGTCTCTGCCTATTTTGTAATTGTGATCATTTGTTTCTTTGATGATGAGTTGTAGAAGTTCTTTATATATTTTGGATATTAACTCCTTATTGGATATGTAATTTGTGAATATCTTCTCCCATTCAGTAGGTTGCCTTTTCATTTTATTAGTTTCTTTAATTGTGCAAAACTTTTACTTTGGTATAGTCCCACTAGTTTAATTTTACTTTTGTTTCCCTTCCCTTGGGAGACAAATCTAGAAAAATACTAAGGCCGATCTCAAGGAGATTACTATCTATATTTTCTTCTAGGAGTTTCATGGTTTCAGTTCTCACATTTAGGTCTTTAATTCATTTTGAGTTTATGTTTGTGTATGGTATAAGAAAGTCATCCAGTTTCATTGTTTTGCATGTACATGTCCAGTGCTCCCAGCAACACTTATTGAGTAGATTTTTCCCCCACTGTATATTCTTGCCTCCTGTGTCATAGATTAATTGACCATATAAGCACGTTTATAAATTATTTTTATATTATACGTTTTGTAGTATATCTTTAAATCTGGAATTGTGATACTATCAGTTTTTGTTCTTTCTCAAGATCGTTGTGGCTCTTCAAGCTCTTTGGTGGCTCCAGACAAATTTTGGTATTATTTGTTCTAGTTCTATAAAAAATGCTATTGGTATTTTGATAGGAATTGTACTGAATATCTTTTATGTAGTATGGATATTTTAACGATATTAGTCTTATATAAGCATGCTATAATTTTCCACTTGTGTCATCATCATTTTTTTTTTATCAATGTCTTATGGCTTTCAGAGTACTTGGTTAAATTTATTCCTAGGTATTTTATCACTTTGGTATAATTGGAAATGGGGTTGTTTCCTTGGTTTTCTTTCTGCCACTTTATTATTTCTGTATAGAATTGCAACAGATTTCTATACGTTAGTTTTATATCTTTCTAACATTACTGAATTAATTTAGCAGGTGTAATAGTTTTTTTGGTGGTATTTAGGATTTTCTGCAATATAGAATTTCAGGTCTCTAGTCAAAATTTTACCTTTCTCACCAATTTGTAAGCCTTTTATTTCTTGTCTGATTGCTGTGGCTAGGACTTCTAGTACTATGTTGAGTAAAAGTGCTAAGAGTGGACATCCTTGTCTTGTTCCTGATTTTAAAGGAAAAGCTCTCAGTTTTTCACCATTGAGCATCATGGTAGGTGTAGGTTTCTTCTATATGGTTTTGTTATGTTGAGATATGTTCTCCTTAAACCTTTGTTGAAAGCTTTTATTATGAATGGATTTGTATTTTGTCGGATGTGTTTTCTGCATCTATTGAGAGGGTCATGTGGTTTTATTCTTTCTTTTATGAATGTGATGTACCACATTGATTGACTTGGATATATCGAACCACCCTGGCATTTCTCCAATAAATACCCCTTGATCATGATGAATGATTTTTTAAATGTATTGTTAAATTTGGTTTGCAGTGGATTTCTGTACATTGTTTTTGTATCCTGCAACTTAATTCATTTCTCAATTGCCAAATTTTTTTTTGGTAGAGTCTTGAGGTTTTTTATGTACAGTATCATGTCATCTGCAAATAGTAAAAGTTTTACTTCTTTGTTACCAATTTGAATGACTTTTATTCTTTTTTCTTGTCTGATTCCTGTGGCTAGGACTTCCAGTACTGTGTTCAATAAAAGTGCTGAATGGACATTCTTGCCTTGTTCCTGATCTTAGGAGAAAGTTCTCAGTTTTTTACAAGTGCGTATAATGTCAGCTGTGGGTTTTTCTTATATTGCTTTTATTATGTTGAGTATGTTCCCTCTAAACCTATTGTGTTGAGGGTTTTTAGCATGAATGGATATTTTACTTTGTCAAATGCTTTTTCTTCATCTGTTGAAATGATCATATGGTTTTGATCCTTTGTCTTACTGATGTGATGTATCATGTTGATTGATTTGTGAATATAGAACCATCCTTACTTCCTAGAAATAAATCCCACTTAATCATAGTGAATGATTCTTTAATGTATTGTTGGATTCAGTTTGCTATTTTGTTGAGGGTTTCTTCATCTGTGTTCATCAGGGATATTGGCCTGTAGTTTTGTTTTTGTTTTTTTTTTTTTTTTGGAGTGTCTTTATCTGGTTTTAGTATCAGAAGGGTGGATGCCTTTTATTTTATGCCAGATAGTGAAAAGATTTTTTGAAGCTCTACATAATATATTTCTTCAGAGAGTCTTTATGTTTTCCTCTTTTAATAGAGGAAGATGATAATCTTGACCCAATCAGGGTCTAAACTGAATTGAGTTCGTGAGGCAGTTTTGACCATGCTCTGTTAAGATTCCAATTCATACCTGCTCTGACCATATGGATCTCTCAGGATTCCAACTGGAGCTTGTATGTTCACAAGGGAACCTCTCCATGATAGTAAATAAACTTGAATCTTTGATTTCTTAGTACTAGAAGCCTACAAAAAACTCAACTCTGCTATAGAAGACTTCCCACTGAGCTTATTAGCCTACTGCCATAGGCATCATTATTCAGTTAAGTTGTCTTAAAAGGGGAAACCAGCTATAGTCAGTTTTTATTTTTCCCTTCCTGAGATTTTTGTCCCTTGAGTCTCCAAATTTGCCTCCTTAGCTATACAAGAGTCCAAAATCTCTGCTGATTTATCTCTCTGTGAAAAGCATCTCTCAACTTGATCAAAGACCAGATTACTTTCAACTTATTTCCTTATGCATAGATTCTGTGAATAGCCCCAGAAAAAGAGAAGCTGTACAATATCAGCTCACATCTTGAATGTTCCTACTTCCTGAGAATATTGGCACATTTATTCCTACTGCTTTCAGCAATAGACTTTATAAAATTTTTTTAATCCATTGTTCCTAGCTCTTGGTGGGATGACTTTTCTTCTTCAAACTATTTCCTTATGCCATGACTTCATTTATTTATTGTATATTTCACTAGTGACTATAGACTATGGTACAGGCACTGTTCTGGGTGCTGGGAATATAGTGATGACCTAAGATTCTACACTGACAGATTCTAGTGTAAATAATTAGACACTTAAAATATATACTAATAAATATGTACATTGTTAGATGGTGATGAATTCCTATGTTAAGAAGATACAGGGATAGAAAGTGATGATGCCATTTTATATGGGATGTTTAGAGAAGGTCTGTCTGGTAAGGAGCTATTTGATGACATAAATGAAGGTAAGACGTGTATGTCTGGACTGTGTGCTACTGACAGGGAATAGTTCCTGCAAAGCTAAAGCATTTTCATGTTTGGTGATTTTGAGGAACAAGTATGCTTGTAGCAAAGTGAGGGAGGTGAGGATTGGTGAGATGACAGAAGTAGCAGTTGGCACATTGAAACCAATTATTCCAGGGCTTCCATTTATAGATTACATTCCATTTAACAGAAATAGAAACCTATTCAGGGGTTGGTAGGAGAGACTATTTTATATTTAAGAAGATTAATTTGGCTTTTCTTATATTTAAAAAGATTAGTCTGTGATTTGTTCCACATAGTACAAGTGAGAAAAGTTGAATCTTTTGTAATCTTTCAGGTGAGATAGGTCAGTGGCCTGAACAATCTAATGCAGAGTGGAGAAGTGTGGACTTTTGAGCTAGACTGCCTGCATTCAAATGCCAACTTTGCTTATCATTACCTGAATAATCTGCTTAATCTGTCTGTACCTGAGTCCTGGGAAGGGCAGAAGAGGGTAGAATGGAAAGGATAAAGAGATTTAGATATAGTGTATTTGAGATGACAGCTGGACACTCAGTGGAAATGTAAATTACAGTCAGAAGCTCAGTGGGTAGGTCCAGGCTGGAACTAAATGCATGGGATAGACACGAATATGTACTATATTTGAAGCTATGAGATTAGATGGGTTCCTCTAGGAATTCATTTATATAGAGATGAGTATCCATTAGGGGATCCAAGACTGACTAGTGAAGAAGAAGAAAACCACATGACAGAAATATCATGGGGACCAATGCTAGAATATATTTCACAAAGGCGGGATGACCAACTGTGTCAAATGCTACAGATGGTGAAAGGTCAGGTACGATGACTGAAATGACTGAAAAGTGACCATTTGAATTAGCAATGAGGTTGTTTTGACCTTACCGGCAGCAGTTATGGTAAATGGCAGGGAACAGAAGGCTGAATGAAGAGGGTTCAGAGAGAAAATGGAAGGGGATGAAAAAGTTGGTAAGTGAGACAGTTTGCTGGAAGGGAAGATGAGATCCCCTCTAATGATATACACGTCACTTTGATTTGATGAAGGTTAATTTTGATCCAGTCTCAGGCAGTAGGATTATGGTTTGGCTTATCTGTGTTGACTGACATGACTTTATGTCTCTACCTAGTCTAGTGAATACTCCCGTTATTGAACTCAAGATCTGAGTTGTTCGTTGAAAGGATTCACAGTATTCTCTTTCAAGTATGTGAAGGGTTGGCATCTTCTCTGCAGGAAGAGTGTTCTTGATGTCATAGAATTTGAATCTTTACAAGCAGGCCCAAGCTATAATTTTGCTGGGCAAAATTTCAATGGTTTATGCTGTATTACTTCAGCATTTAAGTTACCTTGCTAGCTGACTTCTAAGCAGTTACATCTCCACATGGTCTCTCATCCTCCATTAATCATTATGATAGCTATAATATTACATTGTATTGATTACACTGATGTCATGTTACCAAGATATTCTGAGATGTGGGGGAACAAGAGTGTAAGAACCGATACTTGTAAGTATTCTGTTTATCCGACATCTTTAACATAAAAGTGTGCTAGGGCTTTCACTAACAAAATATGACAGACTGGGTAGCTTAAACAATAGGACTTTTTCTTACAGTGCTAGAGGCTAGAAGTCTAAGACCAAGATGTTAAAGAGTTTGGTTTTGTCTGAGGCCTCTCTCCTTGGCTTGCAGAAAGCTGGCCTCTTGCCATGTCTTCACCCAGTCTTTCTTCTGTGCACATATATCCCCTGGTGTTTCTTCATGTGTCTAAATTTCCTTTTTTAAGGACACCAGTCAGATTTGATCAGGGCCCATACTAATAATCAACTCTTTAAAGGCCTCATCTCTAAATATTCCATATTCTGGGGTACTGGGGATTAGGGATTCAATATATGGAGTTTGGAGGAACACAATTCAGCCCACGACCTATGGTAATCTGTTGTATTAGTGCATATTTTAAAAGAAAAGGGAAAAAAATTGATAGAGGCAATTTTAAAACCAGTAGGAAGCCTCAGAACTTGAACCAAATGACAGCTAGAAAAACTAATACGTTAATAAGTAATATTTATTAAACCTCTATGCAATAGATGTGTGTGTATGTCTATACACACACATATAAATATATATATGTGTGTGTGTGTATATATATATACATATATATATGTATAAAATTAGTCATCACAAAATGCCTACCAGATAGGTATTATTCCCAGTTCTCAGATAAGGACATTTAGATTCTGAACACTAATCCTATAATTCATAAAAGGTCTTAAATCTATAGAGTTATCTGAATTATTAAGTTTACATTCAACATATGATACCATAGCAGAGAGGATAGGAATATACAATACTAGCTTAGAACATTTGCAATAAAAATAACTGAGATATAAAACAGATAAACTTTCGTTACCTGTAATATTCATTTCTGTGCTTTGCATTTCCAAATGATTAGAGATAAACGTACACATGACAGAAAACTGCTCGCGTTATAAACTTAATTCTTCTTGTTTTAATGTTTGTGAGAGAGAGAGAGAGGAGAGGAGGGGAAGGGAAGGGAGGGGAGGGGAGGGGAGGGGAGGGGCAGAGTGAGGTGGAGACATAGAATCTGAAGCAGGCTCCAGGCTCTGAGCTGTCAACACAGAACCCGACACGGTGCTTGAACTCATGGAACACAAGATCATGACCTGAGCTGAAGTCAGATGCTTAACTGACTTAGCCACCCAGGTGCCCCTAATTCTATCTTTTGACGAGTGAATGATAATTATCAAACTTTTGGTGCAGATAGTTTTAAGATAGTAAAGTTTTTTTTTTTTTTTTTAATGTAATCTCTATACACAATGTGGGGCTCATACTTCACAACCCCGAGATCAAGAGTAGTATGCTCTACCAGGGTGTCCCATAAGATGGTAAAAGTTTAATCATCTTTTCTCCAGAGGAATTATCAAAAGTTTGAGCAAACATGAAAATATCTGAACAGTACAATCTCTTCAAATAAATTTGATGCATTTTCAAAAATATTTCCTTTTGCAATATACAGTTATGTGTATTTTAGAATTATAAATTGTCCTCTAAACAACGCAAACTGGCAGCTATTAATGTACACAAGTCATATTTTGCTTCAATTACTTGTGCTTAGTTCTGAATTCTCAATGCCATTTGGATAAATCGCCAGGTAGTGATTTGTTTAGAGGTCAAGTATTTAAAATCCATGCCTCGTAATTAATCTTAGGGCTATAGAAATGAAAGAGGACCATCAATATGTTTGTGTCACATCTGTGTATATTAATCACTTAAAATAACAGAATATTCATAATGATGTTTGGAAAAAATGAAAGCTTGTTTGAAGTATATATAATAAATTCAAATGATTAAAAAAGAGAAAAGGTAAGATGATCAGATTTATTTCTAAATAACCTTTAACTTCAGAAAATAATCACATTCAAGTGAACTTGTAAAACAACTGAATTTTTATTCAAAATATGAGATGTCATCGTTAGCCCTTATCTTACTCTTGAAAAATGGAGACAAACATACAGGAAAGGAAGGGAAACAGAGCTATTTGATTCTAAGCTCAAGTTTCAAAAGTCTTCAGAGAAGGCAGGTAAAAAACTCCAGCTACTTTCCCATGGTCAATTATAGTCCATATGCCTCATCCCATAAATATTATAATTTATTAGGGATAATAGTTTTAGGTTTTTTTTTCCTAAGTACCAGGATTTCTTGCTTTACATGAAGGCTCCCCAGCGCTGCCACCTATTTCATAAACTGACCTGCAGTTTCTTTCGAATTTTTTTTTTTAATCAGTACAGATTTAAAGAATAAATATCACACCTCCATGGTAAACTATTTTATCACCACCAAATAGAAGTGATCAGTATTTTACAAGGAAGAAATTCAGAGTATTTAAGAGTACATTCCTATACAATGACCAGACTCACAAAAGTATGGGCTTTCGTATAACAGATTCTGAAGAAGACCCTGAAAAGGGGGGTAAAATAAGTGGCTGAAATAAGACCTAGCTATATAAGATAATTTTAATCAAACCTCATCAGACCTAACAAAATTCTTAGGAAATGGATGAAAAGCGCTGTCGCTAAAGTGAACTATACTTAGTATCGTCTGTTGGAGGAAAACCACCAACTCAGTAGCTGACCCTAATGTGGAGGCAAAAAACAGAGGGCTTTATCATTTATTAGGCACAGGAGGAGACTACTTTTTTTTTTTTTTTTTAAAGAGACCTGATTAAATGTGAACTGGTAGCTGCCAAAAGTGGGGTAAACTATCCCCCACTCTAAAATGGCCATGTGTTGTATATTTCTAGTTAATTACGACGTTGTGGAGAAAGAGATCACAACCTTACTTAAAATAACAAGAAATGAAATACAAGGTAAAGCAATGACAAAAAAAATTAAAACACAGTAACAAAACCCTGTGATAATGAATTTGTACAAAATCCATAGTAAGGAATTTTAAAAAAATGTACACAGCAACAGTCAGTGCAAATGGCAACCATGCCAGGTCTTCAATGCAGTGTTAAGTTTCTTCTCAGCAGCCACCTGCGAAGAACTGGAGAGTAGTGAATGCACACCGTGGATGGTTCCCTAACACCATAAGTAAGTGTGGCCAGTGCCATGATTCGTGTTTGTTGGCTGAACATTACCTTGGGAAGCAGTCACTAGACTTTTTTTCTTACCAGGCAGTTCCTCATTAATAAGTTCTGGTCCATAGTGAACTAGAATGAATCTTAATGGACCCCCTTGGTTTTTTGTTAACTCTTGCTTCATTTGAAAACTCCCATGTTTGACAGGCAGCCACTAAAACAAATCCTTCCTCTTTACAACTTCCCTTTCTTTTCCATATGATGTAAACCTAAAAACATATGGTAACTTAATATACAAGGTTTCTCAAAGTGCAAAATGTGATACATATAGTTTCATAGGCTTCAGTTAAAACATTTTATACAATACAGTACAGTTTGAGATTTCTGCTCATAAATTACACCATTCAACAGACAACTACTGTAAAAGCCTGGCTGACTCACAGTAACCCAATGCCTTCTTACACAAGGTTAATACACTTAAACGGTACAAATTTTGTTCAGGCCAAAAAAACCATAATCTTACACTTATCACATATGTACATATACATTTTAAAATGCTATTTAAATGCTTATGTATAGCTAGACAAATCTCACAAACCATGAATTACTGTTTGGTTTCTGGTTTGCACGCAAACACTGTATACAATATTACAAAAAAATAATCTGCAAAACTATTTTATCTCTTTCTGCAAGACCTGCTCATCCTGTAAGTCTTTTGGAAAGGCTCTTGTCCGTTGCAGAACCAGGCTAAGTTCTTCAATAACCTTTGATGGTAACTTACTATCAGAGTCTAAAACAGCTTTGCCATTGCTGTCCTCGGGTTTCCTCCATGTCTTGAGGGCTTTCTGGCTTTTCTGTTGCCCATGAAGGACCTCAGCCTCCGTGTCCTCCAGACAGTTGAAACTCCGATGTTTTCTGGTTCTAGTTCGAAGTTTCTCGTCCTTGTGCTCCAGGCACTGGGCCACCATGGAGGCTCTCTGCCTTAAGCTGCCATCCCCAAGCTCTTGGTCACGCTTTTCACTGAGCCTCAGCCGTTCCAGCTCTGCTCTCGCACTCTGAAAATAAAATACAACATCTCAGGAGAAAGCAGGATTCGGTACAATTTACACTGAAAACACATTCCACAGAAATGTGCATGCTTCTTATTTTGAGCTTATTTCTGTGACTTAGGTTCTAACTTTACTTTGACACAAGTGGCATGTCAGAATTCACTGACCAAGAGATCAATACAGTCATCTTACAGGTATAAAATCAAATGAAAGGTAGACCATGGAAATTCATTTTAACATACACTTAAATTATAGCTTCAAAGAGGTCTCTCAGGTTATTCAGATTGACTCTCATCGCCTTTTTAAAAAAATTTATTTAAATCCAAGTTAGTTAAATAGTGTAATAATGGTTTCAGAAATAGCAGTTAGTGATTCATCGCTTACATAAAACACCCGGTGCTCATCCCAACAAGTGCCCTCCTTAATGCCAACTGCCTATTTAACCCATCCCCCGACCCAACACCCCTCCAGCAACTCTGTTTGGCCTCTGTATTTAAGTCTCTTACGGTTTGCCTCCCTAGTTTCACCTTATTTTTCCTTCCCTCCCCCTATGTTCATCTGTCTTGTTTCTTAAATTCCACATATGAGTGAAATCATATATTTATCTTTCTCTGACATTTTGCTTAGTATAATACATTCTAGTTCCATCCACATTGTTGTAAATGGCAAGATTTCATTCTTTTTGTTGGCCAATATTCCATTGTATGTATGTATGTATGGGTATATACCACCTCTTCTTTATTCATCAGTCAGTGGACATTTGGGCTCTTTCCGTAATTTGGCTATTGTCAATAGTGCCGCTATGAACATTGGGGTGCATGTGCCCCTCTGAGTCAGCATTTTTGTAGCCTTTGGATAAATACCTAGTAGAGCAATTACTGGGTTGCAGGGTAGTTCTATTTTTAATTTGTTGAGAAACCTCCATACCGTTCTCCAGAGTGGCTGTACCAGTTTGCATTCCCACCAGCAGTGCAAAAGAGAATTCTTTCTCCGCATCCTTGCCAACATTTGTTGTTTCCTTATTTGTTAATGTTAGCCATTCTGACAGGTGTGAGGTGGTATCTCATTATGGTTTTGATTTGTATTTCCTGATGATGAGTGATGCTGAGCATCTGTTCCTGTGTCTGTTAGCCATCTAGATGTCTTCTTTGGAAAAGTGTCCATATCTTTTGCCCATTTCTTCACTAGACTGTTAAGTTCTTTATAAATTTTGGATAGGAACCCTTTTTCTGATGTGTCATTTGCAAGTATCTTCTCCCATTCTGTCAGTTGCCTTTTAGTTTTGTTGTTTCCTTCGTTGTGCAGAACCCTTTTATTTTCATGAGGTCCCAATAATTCATTTTTGGTTTTGTTTCCCTGGCCTCTGGAGACAAGTCTAGTAAGAAGTTGCTGTGGCCGAGGTATTGACTTTCATTTCAAACTTGCCTCTCCCAATTCATTTCTGCTTAAATGTGTCATATGTTGGTATATGTGTAATTCCTACAGTGTCATGTATGTGGCTATAGGATATGGGGATACACCCTATACTTGTACTACAGCCCCCTCTTTGAGACTCACAGTACATATTAGTATATTAAAGATGTTGAGCAGGTCTGTGGCAGAGAAATATGTTTGACTTCTCTTTCTGCTCTTTTCCTCCTCCTCTAATACCCGACCAGTGAAATCCTTCCTCCCACACAATGTCTTCTAGAACCCTGCAGATCCAGTATTTCTGAAAATACTGAAATAACTGAAAATACTGAAATTAATGTGTATTAATATATAACTTAAATATATTCCTATTAAATATAAATATAAATTGATAATATTAAATAAATATATATTTATGAATTAAAACTCACTTTTGGATCCGGGAATTAGAGCACACTTTCATTTGCTGAACTATAAAGGCGTGCTTTCTTAACTAGTGTTCAGGATGTCTCATGACTGGGCAATTTCTGGCATACAGAACTCTCATCAGATCATCAAAGAGTTAGGGGATATAGCTCAGGGGTAGAGCATCTGACTGCAGATTATCAGAGCACAACAACTGAATAAAGTGTAAGACAGAGGAACAAACAACAGACAATCAAGCATATGGCAGTGTGGAGCCACTGAACAAGGAAGGATACCCAACAAACTGGATCAGAGTGTAGGTGGAGTAGAAAAAAAAGTTATTTTTCTTTTCACAAGAAGAATTGAAGAAATGTCTTTGAAAGTTCCCTGGTAAAAGGTGCAAAACCTAGAAAGCAAATATCTGAAGGAGAATTTGAGTTATGAATGTTGAAACAAGATGAAATTTTAATCTGGTATTATGTGTGACACTGAGTAGCATAAATGGAAGAGACACTCAATATAATTATGTTTAAAAGTTTTCTCCGCAGTGCTTACTCGTGTGATTATCCGAATGCCCTGCTACCAAGTTGACTCAATGCAAGCAGGGGGTTTTGATTTGTTCACTGAATGTGAACCCAGTATAGTGCCTATACTTATGATTGCTAACTTTTCAAATATTGAATAAAGGTTTAAAATTTTTCAAATATGTAACACAGTTTTTTATTTTCTTAAATTCCATTCAATCCAGACATGAAATTAAAACATACAAACTCAGGCTGAATATAAATATTTTCACAAATATATTTTATAACCTGGAGTTTTGTGAAAAAAATTATGCTTATATATCTCAGGGAAATACATTTCATCTGCTCTAAAAACTGATGAAATATTTAGTACCTAGCTTAATTCCAAAGTTTCATTAGACTACGTTAAAATATGGAGACAGCTGTGATGTTTGCACCATGTGAATGTAATTAATGCCACTGAACTTAAATAGGATTAAAACGAACAGTTTTATGTTACGTATATTTTACCAAAACAAAATACCCCTCCCCCAAGATGAAAGATGAATGAGAATGATGGCTAACCAGCATAGGGATACGACTGGGAGTTGATAAATAAATATTAACCACGGTAAGACTTACTTGGCATCTATTACCCAGGGAAAATTAAGGAGCAATATAGACTTTTTTCTTATTGAAGTATAGTTGACACACAATGTTACATTAGTTTCAGGTGTACAACATAGTGATCTGACAAGTCTATGTTATGCTGTGCTCACCCCAAGTGTAGCTACCATCTGTCATCCTACAACACTATTACACTGACTATATTCCCTGTGCTGTGCTTTTACTCCCATGATCTTTTAGTATCTCCCTCTCCCCTTTATCCATTTTGCCCATTCCCAACCCTCCTCCTTTCTGGAAACCATCAGTTTGTTCTCTGTATTTATGGATAGGTTTCCGTGTTTTGTTTTTTAGACTCCACACAGAAGTGAAATCACATGGCATTTGTCTTTCTCTGACTTGTTTCATTTAGCACCACATCTTCTATGTCCATCCATGTTGTTGCAAATGAAGATTTCATTTTTTATGGCTGGATAATATTCCACTGTATACATACATAACACTTCATCTATTTAGCTATGGACACTTGGGCTGCTTCCATAATTTGGCTATTATAAACAATACTTCAATAAACACGGGGGCATTTATCTTTTTGAATTAATGTTTTCATTTTCTTTGGATAAATACACATTAGAATTACTAGATAGTATGTTTAATTTTCTGAGGAACTTCCATACTGTTTTCCATGGTGGCTGCACCAATTTACATTCCTACCAACAGGGGAGTGTGCACCAGGGTTCTTTTGTCTCCACAGTCTCACCAACACTTGTTATTTGGGTACTAGCCATTCTGACTGGTGTAAGGGGTTATTTTATTGTGGCTCTGATTGGCCTTTCTCTGATAATTAGTGATGCTGAGCATCTTTTCATGTGTCTGTTAGCAATCTGCAAGTCTTCCCTGGAAAAATATCTATATAGAAGTGTTTAATGGGTAAGATTCTAGATCACCATTTCCTGCTTGAACTGCTCATCATTCTTCATTGCTCATTATTTGTTTTACAAATATTCTTAAAAAAATTTTTTTGAAACAATTATCCCATATTGTCTTCCAAGTTCCTTATCCTTTTGATTCAAATGTTAACTATGCAATAGGCATTATTCTAATAAATTCTCAACTATGATATCATTGAATCCTCACAATAGCCATATGAGGTAGAGCCTTTTATTATCCCTACATGCTTGCAGATAAAGAGGCTGAGTACAATGAACTCCGGAGGTAGCCAAATCACAGGTAGGATCTAGTATGTGCATTTTTTTTTAACGTTTATTTCTGAGAGAGAGAGAATCCAAAGCAGGCTCCAGGCTCTGAGCTGTGAACAGAGAGCCATGAGATCATGACCTGAGCCGAAGTAGGATGCTCAACTGACTGAGTCACCCAGGGGCCCCTCTGGTATGTGCATTCTTAAAGTACCATGTTTGCCACTCGTGTGTGATCTCCTTTGGCCCATTTCTTTCTCTGGCTTATTCAGCTAGCTCACTACTAATTCACTCAATTAATTTTGGAAGTGGATTTTTCCAGGATGACTGCCTGCCTGAGTGAGGTATTCTCCTCCAACTTTCAATAGAACCTCATGAAACCAAGACATGAAATGGGGCATTACCAAATGGCCAAAGCACCAAATTTGCCAATCTGCCAACACCTTGTTTGAAAAACAGTTCTTGAATACATCCATTGATGTGACTATGAATATATCCTATTTAGCAGTATTTTAAGCCATTTTCCATTTTTAAAACAAAGGACCAAAAGTGATTATTTTATAAATGTATTTTCTTAAATATTTACATGAATCTAATTCTGTAACAAACATTTTAATGGTTCGTATACAATTTTCAATTTCTATTAATAGTGTTTTAATGCTTTTTAAACTTTCAATGTTTTCCCAACACTAGAGCATTTAAAATCTTTCTCTGCTAAATTTGTTGAATCACCCCATGTGCAAAATTTATAAAAAGGTTAATTTAGCTTAATTGTTCATAAATTTTCTAGCAGTTAATATTTCATGGAATTAAGAGCTTATCCCAAGGTCTTTATAGTTTGGAGTTTATCAGTTTTCTGATCTTAAGTATGATAAAAAAGAAAAAAATTGTCTCTGAAATTCTGGATTTGAGAATAGTTAACAAATTATTATACTATATATTTAGTCATCATCCTAATCCTATGTCTCGTTTGTTTAAACTGTTTCCTAATGTGAGTTCCTGGGAAATGGGACTCTTAGAATTTTGAAATTCTAGATTATTTTAGGAACCCATAATTGTGCAGAACGCTTAAAAAAATTTTTTTTAATGTAAGTGCAGAAGGAAATAAACCGGTATTTCAAAGCTTTTATCTTTTAGTGAAGAGGAATATTACATTGGGATAAATGTTCAAGATATACATAGAAAAAAATTTTAAATCTGATCACTAAGTTAAAATAGCTTTAGTCTTTTAAAATTTAAGAGAGAGATTCAAACCACTCAGTCCCAAACCTAGGCTTGAAGAACTTTTTTTTTTTTTTTTTTTTTGCTTGGAGGGGCTCAACTAAAGCACTGAAACATGCATTATTCCCAAAGCATCTAATGAGGTTTAAGTGCAAACAGCTCATGTCCTTTCCTGAAGAGACTAAACTTCAAGTGAAGATTGATGCTACTTATGTTCTCCCTGCCCCTGCCCCTCAAGGTGAGAAGGAGAACAAAGCCGCTGTCCTGAAAGATGCCACATCATTTTTACTGATGCTCAGGGGTCATCTTGCAGTTCCTTAAATTAACTGCGACACTGCATCAGTTCCCAAACCACTGGGATTTGACTGTGTTACTAGAAAGTATAGTTACTATGGATCCAGACATAATTGGCCCTGGGCTCATCCTAAACGTGTTAGAAGTGAACTTGTATGACTAATTTGAGACTGTAATTTTACCATGTGGACCTCTGAATACATATTTAAAGTTGCCTATGTTACAGATAGTAAGTGGTATTATGCATATTTAATTGCCCTGCCAATGACATTATTAAAACTCTTTAAGAAAACTTAAGATATAAAACTTAAAGAGGAGCATAGGGTTATTCATACATAATGTTTTCTTGCAGGATATGATTTGTATACCATGCTTTCCAAAGATTACTGTTGAGTTTTTGAAGCCAAAGAAATAATGTACTTAATCATTTTACGACATAAGAAAACCAAAGTTATAATTAATATAAAACAAATAAAATCTGAACCTACCTCAATATTTTTCCTGGCTTGGGTTGCACTTTTCTCATGCTGGATTGGAATTAGAGGCAAACCTCCGATTTTGGGATTTTTGGTTATAGAACGTTTTCGTTCCTTTCCAGCTGGTGGCAATATGTCATTTTCATGCTGTGGAAACACAATTTCTCGCTGTTGGTGTGTTATTTTATTATGTAGTAGATCATGTTACAGTTACTTGGCTCCTTCTCCATATTTCCAAATCAAATGATCTGCTTTCCATGAGAATGCCATTTGTAACTATGATGTTGACTCTGGTAGCAGCATCGCTTGAGGATGTAAAACTCTTAAGTGAACAGAACTTTGAGGTCTCCATTCAAAGTTTCAAATACATGGCTTATGAACTACTTATCAAATCAAAAGGAGGAAAATATTTGATGAAACTGGCAAATCTCTTTGTGGGAGAAAAATAACACACTTGTCTATTTTTCTAGGCCCTGTAATCAAAGTAACTATGCACATATTTTCTCCCTCTACTAAAGACAATTTTAGTGTAAAAACAATTTGACCATATAGACCTCAAATCAACCTAAGGCATGGCCATCAGAAACATCAGCCTCATTTTATGACCTTTTGAAAAATGTTACTTTTTCATCTAATTGAATTCCAAAGAAATTACCTTGCACACAGACATTTATACTGAAAATCATTGTACAACCGAGTATGGCACATTTGTTCTCAAATTATTGACTACATATTCTGGCCAACTGAGCAATTATAGATATGACTGGAGAAAAATTAATTTTGCATTGGGGAGAAATATCCACAGGTAAAAATATAAGCTCTTGAGTGATAAATCCATCAGATATGCATATAAAAGAAAAATATTTAAAGAATTTTTCTACTCCTCAGGGTAGATTAACTTTCCAGAAGTTGGCAAAAGGAAATTGATTTTCAGACAACAATCTATGAAAGAACTACAGAATACCAATTATAAAATGATAAGCTTTATGGATGTTCTGTTGAAATGAAAGCCTTTTGGTAAACTGTCTAGCTAAAACCTATTCTTTTTTTCTCTATTAAGATTCAGCACATTCCTGCCTTTTATTTCAATTAGTATCTTAATGTATTTTACAGCAAAGGATTCAACAAGTATTTGCTGTGTACCCATATATAATGGCAAGATTATATTGAGGGACATACACCAGACTTTGTGATTATCAGTGTATATAATCTCACAACATATATACTACATATAAATAAAATCTCATTTAATCTTCAATGATCCTACAGTGCAGATCTTTATTATGAGACTGAGTGTATATGCATCAGATCTACCCTTGAGTTTTAGTGAAGTGTTTATTTTGGCTCAGCAAATCTATAATGGTAGATTATAAAATATTTCAGAGAGAAAGTTACAAGCTTCATAATGCTATTTTTATGTCAAAGCCCTAAACTTGGTAAAAATAATTTTGATATTATATAATTGGGATGTTCCCAACATGTAAAGCTAAAAGAAAACTGGCTGGAAAGGAATTCACTAACCCTATGGATTATGCTTACACTTTATACAGTACATGTGTTAAATGATAGAGAAATCAAAGAGCAAACACAGTCTTGCTTTTTCTGATGTGATATACACAGTGTTCTGTGTACTGGCTAACTAGTTCTTATCAGATGGATCCAAGAGGTATTTTCCCCAACAGTACAAAACACTGTATCTGAGTAATATATTATGACATTCATAGTTTTCTATAAATGATCTTAAAGGTCCTACACTTTATGGATCACATGGCTGAGGATCATACTTTCATTATTATAACCAGTGATCACACCCCAAAATCTTCAGTTCTGTCTCCCACTATTTTTTCCCCATCCTTCCAGCCTTGAGGTATAACTGACAAAACTGTGAGATATTGAAAATGTGCAATGTGACAATTTGATATATGTATACATTGTGAAAGAATTCCCCACAATTAAGTTAATACATCTATCACCTCACTTTTTTTTTTTTTTTTTTTTTTTTGGTGAAAACATTCAAGTTCTAGTCTTAGCAAATTTCAATTATACAATACAGTATTAACTGTATCAACAGTGACCATTTTTTATATTTGATCCTCAAACCTTATTCATCTTATAGCTGAAAGTGTGTAAACCTTCACCTATTCTCCCTACCCACCCAGCAACCACTTTGTTGTGTCTATGAGTTAAACTTTCATTTTTAAATTCCACACGTAAGTGATACTTGCAGTCTCTGTCTAGCTTATTTCACTCAGCATAATGTCCTCCAAATTCATCCATGTTGTCAAAAATGACAAGACTTCTTTCTTGTTTGAGGGTGAATAATATCTGAATGTGTGTGGGGGAGCATATACATACACACACGGATCATTTCTTTATCCATTCGTCCTTACACACGTAGGTCATTTACATACCTTGGCAACTGTGAGTAATGCTGCAATGAATGTGAGGTGAGCCTGCCTCTCTCTCTTCCTGACCCTGACCTCTTACAACTTAATTCAGCTTCATTCACCCCTTTAGACTCCTTAAGACCTCCAAATCCATTCTCTTACTTCTCTACTGTCTCTACCATCATTCTACTTTCCACATTACCCTCCACTTCCTTCAGAGTCCGTCTTAGATTTCACAGTCTATAAGGATACTCACCTCCTTATAAATATCTCCACATCCTGTGCTGCTTCCTTTCATTATCCCTGCCTGGCAAGCCCCCCAAACTGGTTAAACCCAATTCTACTTGCTTTATGAGAGAGCCTACCAACCAATGAAGAAAGAGAGAAAGATGCTCCCTCTTATAGATTCATCTCACTTCAGATTTAACCTTAAATTTCAAGTAAGCACTCAGCATTAAGTTGAAGTTCTACTTTGGGCAATTGGCTTCCTCACTCTCTGAAGATTATTTCTCACCTTTCCTCTATATTGACCATATAGTATGGCACACTGAGTACTTATGACTAGAGAAAAGTTCTTATTAATCAGAAGAAATAGTTGGAAGAGAAGGGAGCCTCACTTATGTGGCTGTAAGATGCAGGGAAGGTGGTAGATTTCCTAGTAGAAAAATGAAATTCTTTAATGATTACTAGTAATTTTTAAAATCAGTGAACTGATCATCAGTGAGTTAGGGAGGGGATATTGGAAGTGTAGTGGTAGAGGAAATTCATAAACTGGGACTATATGATCTGCTTATTACCTTCCTCATCTTTTATATCTTTCTTCACACAGCCCTTCATGATGTTCATGGAACAAAGATTATGACATCTCAGGACCCTGCACCTGCTGGCCCCTATACTAGAACACTCTCCCCACTCCTGCATACCTGCATTACCTGCTCCCTAATTTCAGACGGGTGTCAGCATACCTGTCACCTATTTAGAAAGGCATTTTCCTGAGAACATTTCCTAGTTAGTGCCCTTCCTTAACCCAGTCACATCCTCTCCTTTCTGTTGCTTATTATTGTATCACACTAATATCTATTTGAAATTTTGTCAAATTATGTTCTCTCCCTGTCTTATTTTAGAAATACTACCTAAGCATGTATTTTGTAAATAGGATTGGGTTCTATGGTGCAAGAATACATCTAGGTCTAATAAGACTGACAGAGCCTTTCTTGTCATCAAGTGTACATTTTAGTCGGAGAGGCAGACATGAAAAATCTAATTACACAGTACTTTCTAATTAGTGCTACAACTGAGGTAAAGAATGCTAAGGGTTCCTCTAGCCTGAGATCTGACTGGTCTGAAGATCAGGGAGAGTTTCTCTGAGAATGACACATCAGGTGAAATCTAAAGGACTTTTGAAGCAGGAGTGAAAATGGGGATGGATATTATAAAAGTATTCTGCACACCAGTAAGAACTCATTGTAAGAAGCACTTAACTGTTGGTGTGTGTGTTAACATATATGTATACACACACACACACACACATAAAACAACATTTGCTAGTTTTCTGCCTCCCTGTGGAGGTGAGCCATTAAATCCTTAAATCCAAGAAGGCCTTTTTGTTTACCTTAATCCTAAGCACTGGAAAGAACAGAGGAAAAGTAATTGGGCTGAATCCCTAAGGCCAGGACAAGGAAGGATAGCTGAGGCAGGGGGGAATAAGCTGTCCATGAGAGCAACCTCTGCTTTCTGGCTATTTATACCTTGATTTTCAACCACAGAGTCTAGTGACTTCAATCATAAAAACAAATCGGAGTAGTTGGACCACAGACACTGTAATACTTTTGACTCTATGGTTCCAATTTTACTAAAACACTTCAAATCTAGTTTACATTTTTTTTAAGGATTTAATATCTGAATTTCTAAAAAGGCACAAAAAAGAGGAAAAATCTCTAAAAAGTTGAGTCTTTTCCTGCCTATGTATTTTCAGGTAGTAACCTCAGCGTCAGACTGAGAAGAGCAGTGTTTATTAACCACTGGAAAGGTTAATAAATTAAATGAACACAGAAAATGGTTTTCAAAACAAAGGCCAGATTTGGGGGTGAATTCACTTCCCACTTAGAAGAGAAACCGGGAAGTGCGTCCTCAGTAATAAAGAGTGGCGACTTAATCGTTACCAGTGAATTTCAATGCTCTTATGGGAAGCACTGCTGGGAATTCAGCCAGACAAGGTAGTGGGGAGGAAACCAATCCTATTAATGAGACTATTAACCCTTCTCACAAAGACGGAGTCCTCCTCTAGAGAGGAGACTAACTGGGGAACTGAGTACAGGTATTAGCTTCTGGCACTCCTGGGTTTGAACTACTAAACTGTATGGTGCTAAGCAAACATCTATAAGCAACGTCATGCATGGTTTGTTACAAAGAATACAAGCGTTAGCTTTTCTGGAGTATCCAGCACAGAGTAAGTATTAAAGAAATGTGGGCTCCTGTCCTTGTTTCTGGAAAGGCTAGAGTGGGGGGAGTAGGCGGGCCATGGGGAGAACAAGAAGAAAGAGGCACGCTTTTCTAAATGAAGATGAATGTGGGACTCTGGTAAACAGGTCTCTCTTTCTTACACCACCATCTTGAAGCAATACACCTCTCCAAAGGTAAGGAGTTGCTGGAGCGCCAAAAAAGAAGCCTCTAGAAAGAGAGTAACTCTCTTTCAAAGGGTAATGGATCAATTTGGATTCTCACATGTTTGAAAAACCATATGAGGGCTGCCCGGGTGGTTCGCTTGGTTATGCATCTGACTGCGGCTCAGGTCACGATCTCATGGCTCCTTAAGTTCAAACACCACATCAGGCTCTGTGCTGACAGCTCAGAGCCTGGAGCCTGCTTTGGATTCTGTGTCTCCCTCTCTGCCTCTGCCCCTCCCCTTCAAAATAAACATTAACAAATTTTTAAAAAAAACATACGAATGAGAAAATAAAAGTATACACATAAGACTCTTATTAAAAATGTCTTGGAAATCCCACTAACATTTCCTACAAGCAGTCGTTCTACTTGGCTGGAGAGCTGAGACAGATTTCGTACCTGGGCAATAAAGACACTGGCCATCCACTCCGTCTGAGTTTGTAAGTTATCAAAACAAATGTGCCTGTAAAACAAGGTTTATAAAATACATAATTCATAAAGCCAGAAGACTGTTCTCCAGTGTGTTTCTTTGGTTATTAAATGATCAGAAGCCTCTGTGGGTTTCTCCTGATTCATGACTTAATACAATCAAAATGGGAATATTTCAGTATAAGTTGCTTCAGGCCTCTGTTAAATGTGCAATATCAAAATAATAGTATAAATATGCTAGTTTAAACAAAATACAGCTACAGGCTTTGGTAACTGCTGAAGAATGATCAGCAATATTTCTGGAAAGGCAGAAAGGTCACTGTCCCTTACTTTTTCATGTACATGATGTTAAACACATCTTTTCCCCCAGAAACTCTGAGTGTAAGACGAAAAATATGTGCACATTTTCTTAAGAGCATACTTTGTAAAAAGGCTTAGACTGTCTCCATCATTAGGATTATAAACATTTAATACCCGCAAGACTCGTGAAAAATGAACCAAATGAAAAACTACTATTGCATGTCCAATAACACTGACTCAGTAACCTTTTATTGAAAACCTGTATAAAACAGAGATCTTGCCCTCAAGGTTCACACATTCTATTAGAGGAGCTAGGCATGTAAACAAATAAATTACAGCGGAGTGAGAAAAAGAGAAAGTATTGTTGACACAAATACAGAAAGAGCACACCTGGGGATGTGATAAAGTTTTCTTAGAAAATTTTCTTTTTATAAGTGTTGTTAAAATGACCTGGATATTTCAATGTAATTACACATTCTTTACATTCCTGTATGAAAAACAATTTGGGAAAAAACGTCAACATGAAATTTGTAAAAATTTCATGCTTCCTTCATTAGATTCTCATAAAGACATTGTCCCTTTCCATTACCATGTCCAAAAAAACGGTCCTCTCTGTAATTCTGCACCCATGTGTGCAAAATACTATCGATGCCAAGAAGAAATAAGTAATGATTAGAGGGGAGAGTTATCAGACTTTTGGGGCATCTGAGCTGTAATCTGAAAGAATGACGGTTGTGTCTACCACATTAGCAGGAAGGGGGTGGGAGTGGGAGGTATGGGAGCAGCATATAGTGTGAAGAAGGCTCAGTAAGGGGGCTATCTACACTGAACATGTAGAGATGAAGGACGAAGGGATGTATGGTGAATCACAGATTACTGCTTTATCAGTAAGTAAAAAAGGGAAAGCCTTGGGAGATGAAGCTCATGGAATGCTGTGCCAACAATGCTGCATGTTATCCTTTAGCTATAGGATTCATTGAAGAGCTTTAATGCAGGAAAGAAACACAACACATTTAGAAAGCCTCTTTGGTGGTTGGGTAGAGAATATTCTAGAAAACAAAAATAAAATTAGAGGTATGAAGAACACTTAGGATGACTAGAATAAAACCATGCAGATGAATGAAGGTGTGGCCTGATAAGGGAGATAATTAAGAGGCAGATCCAGTTTGGCTTAGTGATTGATCAGACACAGCTAGGGCTGAAGAAAGGGACATCCAGTACAGTCTCTAGGGAGACTGGCTAGATCCTATGAGATCAATGGAAAAATGTACATATATAGAAAGAAATGGTTTGAGGCCAAGATTTTTTTTTTATACTCAGTTTTGGCTAGTTCTTTTCCTTCATAAGAAACTGAATTCTGCTTGTTTATCCCATAAAAGCTGGGATTCCACACTCATAAAAGAACTAGGAAGAAATCAGATATATTTTCTCTTAAGAGACACATAGGATTGAAATGGACCTAAAGCTTGAAGCAAATCTATTTTCTTCTTCTCAGACTAAAAATACTTAAAACAAAAACAAAACAAACAAAACAAAAAAAAACAACCTAATTTCACTTAGGTGAAACATTTCCTATCTGTAGATCTACCTGCCAATAACACTGTTTAGTAAAGTTATCAATATCTCAAATCCAAAAACTGCCAGCAGTTAACTTACCAGTGATGTTTTTCGGAATATGCTGTCAATCCCCAACTAAATCACATGGGAAAAAACACATAAACATACATATTAAAAAAGATCAACTGTACAAAACTAAAAGAAGGATTAGATGTTAAGGAGGAGATATTTAATGGTGGCAATGTGTAATATAGAACAGATACCCACAAGGGATGATTCAGTGGGTATGACTGACGTAGAGGTGAATGATCAATGAGGGGTTCAGCTACAAATTTAAATACGCTGAAGGGAGACAGAGGGAAGGAGTCTTATATGATGTTATGGGAAGGTGGGGAAATCTCTCAAAAGACTCTTGGCTGAGGAAGGACAGATGTCTAGGAAAATGGCCAAAATAAGAGGATCTATACATTGTCTTATTGATATTGCGAGAAATTAAGAAAATGTCAACTGAAATACAGGTGTATGTTCTGGGTTTAGAATTAAGCATGTAGGCAAAAGTGAGAAAATTTTCAGAAAAAGAATCCCAAACTAAGCACATAACAGTCCATTAAAATGTTTCATAAGAAAAGTATTCTTGCAAATGTAATTAGCAATTCAAATTAAACTGTGATAGGAAGTATTGGAATAAACCAAATGCTGGCATGATTCAAATGTTGAAGAGGGGGACACTGTATAAGTGGGGTCCACTCGCTCTCGGCTACCTATGTGCTGTGGGTTTACTACCAAATTTGGCAAAATGAAAAGGGCAAACTACATAGCTAGGCATCAAGAGGCTGTTTTCCTGAGTGTAGAACTTCCTGGAACATTCCTTATGTCCCCAGGTTGGGAGACTGATCAAGAAACAGAATGTGGAGAAAAACTGATGTGTTTTTCAGTAGACAGGACCTTCTGGGGATTTCCTGCTTTATGTAGCAGAGATGCAATCACCAAGGGGTTTGACTGCAGTGGAAACAGGCTTTTTTATCTGCCCACATAATTTCCCTTGATCTGCAACAGGCCCCCTGCCATGTCTGTGACAGCTCAAAGATTTTGTCTAAAGCTTAATTTATAAAAAGCTTGATTAACGCCTCTGATCTCCAAATCCTTAAATAGACAAATAGTCCTATAGCTTTTACTCTTCAAAAACCTTTCCCTTTCAAACTTTACCTTGTTGGAGGCTTCATTTTCTTTTTCACTCCAAGATAAAACTTCATTGAACTGAGGGAAAACATTTTCTCATATTTACTACTCTGTAAGGAAAACAAAGTAAGTTGTAATTAAATGGATTTTCAAAATACCTTTATATTTTCCTGGAGTATTAATGACTGGATTTAGAACTGTTTAGTTTCTCCAATGTTTTACGGATGTAATACCAAGTTTTTACTGAATGAAGATTGTTCTGATTACAATGTTATAGATTTAAATAGAAAACTTTGGATATACATGTACATTTACAGAAGTGTACATATGCATACACAAAAACAATTTTTGATTCAAAATGTCTGGGACCAGATATATATCAGAATTGATTACTTTTCATTTTTTTTTTTTTTTTAATTTTAAAACCACAACATGCATTATATGGTATAATTCCATCAGTGTTACCTGGGGCAGTGTCCTGTATTCATATAACTAAGGCAACTACTTTCATGTTAGGTTTTGCCGCCAAATGCATTATGACCTTCTGTACTTTTTGGATTTAAGAATGAAGGAACACATACTGTGAACCCTGATGGGTACATATTGAACTATCTCAAGTATCCATATTAATAGAATTTTTCACAATTCATGAAAGCAGACTATTAAAATAATTTACATGCACCCAATTATTCTCCATATACATCCTAACATACTTATTACCTGTAACCACTATTTTTCAAAAATCCTGAACACAGACCATCATAACTTCTATCAAACCATACCCACTTTATTACTCATCCTTGGATAACGTGAAATAGCTTTCATAAAGGTAACAGCCACAGGAATAATTATTAACACATGCTTTCCCCATATCCTAAAAATTCTGAAGGCAATCTCTTATTTTAAACTGTTAGGCATATAGCATTTATAGCTAAGAGCAAGGGGTTTGAGATCATAGAAACCTGGGTGCAAATCTGGCTTGCTACTTAGTTTGTGACCTCACATTACTTTTCTCTACTCTTCTTGTTTGTAAAGAGGGACAATAAAAATAGTGAGTATTTCATAGGGTTATTATTGACTAAGGAAAGGGTTACTGTGAAGGATAATTCTACAGATTAAATAAGACAAATGCCTATAAACTGTTTAGTCCAGTAATCACCATTAAAAAAAGTGTGCAATAAATTATAGCTGCTGTTATTATGGACTTAGAACATATTGCTTCAGAGAGACAGCAATATAGACAAACTCTAAGAATTCTAAGACAGTACACAAAAGCCCATTTAGCAAATATTGGCTGAAATTTAGTACAAAGTGCATTTAGCTGAAATTAGTACTAGGTTCTATACAAGTTAACATATTACTATGAAGTCTTCATGAAAGCAGTCGAATCTGAAAAGTAAAGGATGGAAAATATGTTTATAAAATTATAAACCACCTTCCATAGAGACAACAGGTCAGGAGAACACAGAAAAAGCATAAAGGAAAAACAAGCAAGAAGATTATCAGGAAGAATGCTTGGGTGACTAGTGGTCTGGTAGTGATAAGGCCATGATGAATTTACTCCTAGTCACTATGATCAATGTTTGCTATTATCATCATGGTAGATAATTTAAAAAAACTATATACTTGTGGATATATTTTTTTTTTTATGGCGAGGTTTCTAAAAATGAAATCACTGGGTCAAAGGCTAAGAACAGGAGTAAGATTCTGGTCAAACTGATAGGGTACATTTACTTCAAATTAAACACACACTCGTATGTACATTCATTAGCAATTTTTACTTTTGATTTGGTCAACAATTTATCTACCTTTACATATTTGTTTGAATTACTTCTCTATATGTGAAAGAAAAAAACTGCCTTATCTTTTTAAATGGAATATTCTACACAAATTGTTTTCAATAATTTTGCTTGCTGTTTACGGTTATTATTATGAGTCAACTATACGGTTTTTTCCTTTTGAACTTTCTTAACTATATCTCAACTTGAAAGCTGACAAATACTAACTTGCATGGCCATGTAATGAGAAGCATTGCTATTTTTAAAGTTAATTCTTTTGTTAATCTAGAATATATATTTTATATACAGTATAGACAAGAATTTAAATAAAAAAAAATTAACAATTATCCCAGCCCTACTTATTTAAACAAACCAATCTGTAGATATGCATTTATGATGGTGTATTTAAAAAAATAATATTTAATTTTTTTTTAAGGTTTAGTTATTTGAGAGAGAGAGAGAGAGAGACAGAGAGAGAGGTGAGAGGGAAGGGACCGAGAGAGGGAGACACAGAAGCCGAGGCAGGCTCCAGGCTCTGAGCTGTCAGCACAGAGTCCAACGTGGGGCTAGAACTTACGAACCGCAAGATCATGACCTGGGTTGAAGTTGGACGCTTAACCGATTGAGCCATCCAGGTGCCCCCCAAAACTAATTCTTAATTACCTGACTTTATGATACTACTGCTATCTCTGTTCATTTTTATGCTAGGATCATATTATCTAAGTTATTTTAGTTTTATTGTAGACCATGACAGTTGGATGCAAAATAGTACACTATTTTGTTTTTTATCAACAAAATGTTTACAAATATTCTTATCTGTTTACACTTTGAGGTGATTATTGTATCATTTTTGTCAAGTTCTAAAAATAATTCCTTTGAGATTTTGAAAACAAGTACATTAAACCTGTAGATAAATATCAGACTTTACATACATTTTATTTCTATCAGTGAAGTTCTGTAGTTTCCTTCATAAAAACCTGACTTCTTGTTGAGGTCATTTTCTAGTAGTTTATGTATTTTGTCTTTTAATTCTGACTGAGGACTGGTTTTGGGGTACTTTTTTGTAGTGTGCTACTTTACTGAACACTAAGGTGTAACACTGAAGTCTAATAAAGAGCAGTGAGGTAGCTTTCTAAAGCAGTAACTGTTTTCATGTCGGAAAGAGTCAAAGCAAAGAGAATTTAGGAATTATATATAGTAGTGGAGCTTCCTGGCCACCTCTGTCAGAGACTACATTAGATTGCAACTGAGCTGAATGTCCCTCCTCATAGTTGAGAGACGCCTGTTCCCTTGGACTCTGTCTCAACGGAAGCGGCCAGGTAGGGTGAGAGGCAGTAATTCCAGGAGTATGGGGAAAATGGGAGTTTCACAGTTGAGATCAATGTTCGCTATTATCATCTGATGAAGCAGGTAGTCTTAGTTTATACAGGACATCAGTAGGGCCAGGACTGCCTACATTTTGAAGTATTTTTGGCAATAGAGAGTCTGAAGTCATACAACTGATTCTCAAGCCACTCCTGACATGCAAGCTCATTACTTTATGCCACTAATGACAGAATTTGTGTGGAAGTCAGCAATGGTGGAAAGAAGTTTTAGTTTCAGTCTTTAAACTAAATATACATAAAGTGGAACTGCAAGGATACTAACGGAAAGTTCCATAAAAAGAAATCTCATTTGGCAATGTAACTTTACTGTTGGTTTATTACAATTCTCTTTTTTGGTATGTGGATTTTCTGGAGAATTTCTTCAAAAAGCTCAATATACTAGGCTGTAAGGAAGTCTCTAATGTGTTACTCAGGCACTATAATTCAAAACAAAGTTTTTAACTAAGCCAATTAAATTAGTGTGTTTAAGAAATTATTCTTGCACTAAAAGGAGTCTGCTTATTAGTGCATGAAACTTTTAATGGCCCCCTCCCCCACTTGTTTTTTTTTCACACCATTAACAGTATAATGGTAATATTCTTTGAAACTTATCACCTTTTATGTAAATCAAGTCTGAAAACATTTTAATTAACATTTTCTATGCAGAGTAAACTCTCAAAACAAAATACATCTTCCCCTGTGTATTACCCTAATTTGTTGTTAATGAGCATTCATAAATTATCTCTAATTAACACATAGTCTTTTTAAATACACTTTTCAATTTGTAACTTCTACCTCCTTCTCAGTAAATCATTTTCTAAGTATATACAAGCATACACATATTAATGGTAAAACTGTCAAAACCAGAGCCAAATGTTTATTCAAATAAGTTAGGAGACTTGCACTATTGCTTATTTACTGTAAAATAATTTGAAATGTTAACATTGCCAATGACTCGACCATCAATATTAAAAGGGACAGACCAGCAACATGAAAAAATAATCAGCCACACAAAATCATGTATTGAAAACAATGATAGTTTAAGGAAAACTGTAAGTCGGGTCCCCTCTGCTTGCCTGAATGTGCAAATTAAAAGTATCAGCTGCATTAATTTATTCCAACAGATGTACAAACACATCTTTTAAGCACAGTAATTATAATTCCATAACCCGAGGTCACTGTTATAAAAACAAAATGTGTTCAGTGTCCTTAAAGTTCAGTGTCTTTCTGACAAATAGTGTGTCTCACTATAGGTAGAATCTAAAAAAGTCAAAATCGTAGCATAAAGTAGAATGGTTGTTTCCAGGGGCTGGGGGAAATGCAGAGACAGTGGTCAAAGGGTATAAAGTTTCAGTTATGCAGAATGAACGTTCTGGAGATCTAATATATAGTGTGGTGACCATAGTTAATACTCCTGTACCACATACTTGAAATTTGATAAAAGAGTACATCTTAAAATGTTCTCAACACACACACACACACACACACACACACACACACACACACACAGCCAGC
The DNA here is from genome assembly GCF_014898765.1 of Herpailurus yagouaroundi. Classification (NCBI taxonomy): domain Eukaryota; kingdom Metazoa; phylum Chordata; class Mammalia; order Carnivora; family Felidae; genus Herpailurus; species Herpailurus yagouaroundi. The sequence continues at coordinate 138,577,938 of NW_024412376.1, read as the reverse complement.
AGATAACTATGTGAGGTAATGGATATGTTAATTAGCTTGATTACAGTAATCACTGTATCAAAACATCACCGTGTACAAGATAAATATACACAATTTTTGTAAATTTATAAAAGCTTGAAAAATGAGAAATATCTCAAAATTATGTCAACCCCCCCTCACTCTTTTAGACAAACTTGATACTGTCACTCTCTACCAATTTATATGAATTATCTTAGACTGAGAAGGTTGATCCTTTCAAAAAGATATAAATTCTTAAAACGCATTCTGTTAAACAATATGAGATTATCTCACAAAACCAATGTCTGGAAAAAAAAATCACTTGTTCACGAACAAGCTTCCTGTGGCAGATTTTTAAATTGATATCAGCTTGGGGGAAAACGCTATAAAAAGCCAAACTGTATTGATTGTCATACTTAGGAATATTTGGTACTGCTAAAATGAAAACAGACTTATCCTCTTTAAATAAAAGTCTGTCAGCAAAACCACCGAGGTAAAACAATGGAAAATTTGTATTTGTTTGGTAAGTCCCCTTACACGGAGGCTTTGGAGTCAGACAGTTGGGAATGCATTCTGAGTCTGTTGCTTACTGGTTATGTGATGTTGGGCAAGTTATGTAATACCTTAGTAGGATCAATTTCTTTATCTGTAAAGTGGGAATAATTACAGTACTAATTTCACAGGGTTATTATAAAGATAAAATTAATCCAAGTGAAATGTACAGAACTCTGCTTTTTATAAAGTAACCACCTGAATGTTAGTCACTGCCATTATGATTGCACTGCTGTTACTATTAACAACTACTAGCTGTTTCTAGCAATGTCCCATTGCTACACAATGGAACTGCTGGTTCCTTAATGGGACTAAAACGTTCAGGTTCATTTTTAAATACCCTAAGCAGGACACTTAAGAGTGACACTTAACCAACATATGTACATAGAAGGGCAAAGATTAAGAAAGTCAGTCTAATGAAGATCAAAGTGGGTGACCCACTGAAGAAAACCAAAGAAAATTTAATCAGAATCAGTTCTAGACAGCTAGAATAATCAGCTGTGAAGTCCTGAATTTACTTTCACGAACACAAATCTAAAGTTCATGAACCTTGAAATCTGATGTCTTCAGTTCACATAACCCCAAATTCTTCTGTGCCTTACTTCTGCAGACTCCACTCTTCCTCTACTAGAAAAACTGAAGGATGATAATAGATAATAACCATTTGATACCCACACAGACTCCCTGCTGGGTCTATGAGATGGCATAATAAGGTGGGAGAGTTCAAGTACAGTATGTATTACAGCTTTCTGAATAGAGAGGGGTGAGGGAAGCCCCCCCCCCCCCCCCGGACAATCCACTGTCTTAATCAAAGGAGGAATGCTACTCAGATTTATTTTGCCCACATGGAGCCCTCCCTGCTGGAGGAACATGCAGGGAAAGCGGTCAAAGCATGTGGGGAGCTCAACAGAAGCCATAATAAAATGAGATCACAGAGGTTTGGAAAGCTGCCTAAGAATCCTTTCTTCGTAACTATTAACAGATGTTACTCGTCTGGTCTGTCTTTATACATCTCTACAACACATCACAGGGAATCACCACACTCCTAAAGCATGCAAGCAATATGAACCCAAGGGAATTTGATAATTCAATATAAAAAAGTGCCTTCAGATCCTGCTGTCATTCTACATTTAAAAGAATTGCATAGGTGTGTTACCTGAATCTCAAGGAAGTAGAGATGTTACTATATACATTCTTATAACCGCCCAAACTGGATAGAGAATATTTATTTATATCACCCTAGAAAGATCCCTCCTGTCTCCATCATCTTGCTTCTGCAACAACCTTTCTCCACACCTCAGGTAGACACTTTCTGACTTCTATCATCATGAATGATTTTGCCTGTTCTTAGACTTCTTGTGTACAGACTCCTATGGTACGATTTTGTATCAAGCTGCTTTTGCTAAACAAGGATTTAAAGATTCATCTGTGTTGTTACATTCATTACTTTTCATTAATTTTTACTGCCAAATAATATTCTATTGTATGAATGTATCATTCTTTTATTGATGATGAAACATTTGGAATGTTTCCAGGTTTTGGTTTTATGAGTAAAGCTGCTTATGAACATTCTTGAACAAATGCTTTTGTGAACATAATGCCTAGGAATAGAGTGGCTGGATCGTGGGTAGCTGTATGAATATTTTTTAAAAATTCCAAACAGTTTTATATAGTAACTGTGTGATCTTACCCTTCCACTAGCAATTTATGAGGAATTTAATTAATCAACATCCTCAGTCATACCAATCGGTGAAAACAATGTTGCACGGTTTTAATTTGCATGCCCCTCGTGACTATTAAGTTGAGCACTTTCATTACAATGGTTTATTGACCATCCCTACATGTTCTTTCACATAGTATCTATTCACCACTTCACTCCAATTTTTATTGGGTAGTCTTTTTATTGTTGATTTGGAGTTCTTCATATTCGGAAAATGAGTTCTTTCTCAGATGTATGTACTATGAATATATTTTTCTCTATCTGGGACTTGCCTGTTAATATTCTTAGTGAAGTCTTTGATAAGCATGCTGCTATATATATATAATATTACATATGATATATATTATATATAATATATATATATTCAGGACTTCTCTGCACTAAAATAATGAGAAGTGCTCAGAAAGGTCATATGAAGTTCTTCACAGTGTTACTCAGTGTATTAATACCATATCCCAGAGGCTGCAAGAAATCATCAGCTTACTATGTGTTCTGTTTCCCACAGGGCTCGACTGCCAAGAGAGGACTGAGAGAGACATAAAATGAGAATGTTAATACCCACATAAAAACACACATGGGTTCAAATACTAAATATACAACTACCTTTGAATCTTTGTAGAGAAAGAGATACCCATCTCGTAAAACAAAATACCGGTCTTGAAACTTATTTCCAGACAGTATTTTAGATGGTTCTTCTTTAATTTTCAAGACTCCTTCTTTGATACTTTCCAGGGCCCTCCTCTCTGTAAAGTACAACATTACTTTTGTAAGTCAGGTACATTTTCATTTATTTGGAGTATAATACAAAACAATCTGTATTTTCAGTTTTGATAATACAAACTAACAATTTGTTTCTGACCATTAAGAAACCTACAGTTAATTTCTGGGAACACGATGTTTCAGGGTATTTACATCTATTTATAATATACAGGCCTGCCTATGCTGTTCAATTGGCTACTGGCTAATAAGCATTTGAAATGTGGTTAATCTCAACTGAAATGTGCTATAAGTATAAAATATAGGCCATATTTTAAAGCTTTAGTACCAAAAAAAAGGTAAAAATATCATAATTTTATAATACTGATGACATGATAAAATATTTTAGATAATGTGAGTTTAAATAAACTGTATTAGTAAAAATTAATTTCACCTGTTTTTTTTATTTTTTAATTAATTAATTAATTAATTATTTATTAACATTTATTCATTTTTGAGAGTGAGAGAGACAGAGCATGAGCAGGGGAGGAGCAGAGAGAGAGAGAGGGAGACACAGAATCCGAAGCAGGCTCCGGGCTCTGAGCTGTCAGCGCAGAGCCCAATGCGGGGCTTGAACTCACAAACTGTGAGATCATGACCTGAGCTGAAGTCAGACGCTTAACTGACAGCCGCCACCCAGGCGCCCCACACCTGTTTTTCTATATCTTTTAATGCGGCTACTAGATAATTTAAAATTACACAATTGGCTTGCAATGTATTTCTTCTGAACAGCTCTCGAAAAACCATGCAATACATAGGTTAAAATGGAAGCCTCTCCCAGGATTCTGATTCAGGAACCCAAGTATTCTCAGGGCACTAAAGAAAATTCTGTACTTATGAACCAAGTAAGTGGGGGAAAAAAAGCGCTAAGGCAGAACATTTATCAACAACTATGTTTCATGTGCAATACTGCCAGAGTCCCACATTTGAAAATCATTTCAACTAATTCTATAAAATTTTTTTTCTGGTAAGAATACCAAATTTGTATTTGGATAAATTTATCATGTATACATGTATCAATACATCTCCAGTCTAAGACTTTCTCCTTGAATTCTAGACAATATTCAACTGCCTACTTGAGAACTAAAGAGCAGTGGGTAAAAAAAAAAAAAAAAAAACCTTAAGCCAAACACCATATGGTCGTTATGGTGTCAACTTCTGCTTTTCCTGGAAAATAAGAGTAATGACACATATCCTGCAGATTACTGTGGGCCTTGTATTAGATAAAGACCCACAAAAAAATGTTGGGTGGGACGTATCAGACTAGGACCTTTAGCAATTTTCTGCTAGTCAGGTGATACAATTTTTAAATAATCATGCATGGTTCCTAAAACGTACAAAATAAACTGAATGGTTTTAGAAAAAAGAACTCTTGGTCTTAAATCGAACAATTCCTTGGTTTAAAGAAAACGTGTACTTACAGAGCAAATAATACACAGTGGCTCACAACTATAATTGGCATAAGAAAACAGAAGTAAAAAAACCAGAAATAGGTCCTTGTAATTATACTCAAACATGAGTATGGCATGAATATCTGGAAGTAGAAATCCCCAAGACTAATCACATCAATGATGCTGCAAACAAATGTAATTAACAAACCCCAACAGTTTTCATGACACATTTACTGGCCACATAGAACATTCTTTGAATCATACTATCATACTAAAACAGGTTCTTTTTTGGTAGTTTGAGACTTTAAGGTAATTTCTGAACAACACTGCTAAATTTTGTCTTTTCACACAATCAATATTCACTTCCATAAAAATATTTCAAATGATAGAACTTTTCCAATTAAAAGACTTGAAAGAACATCTATTATAATACAACTGGAAGGTCAAGAAAAAAGTAAACATATAAAATAAATATTCAGTGAAATTCATATTATATCAAAGCATTCATTTCTTCATGAAGTATTAAGGGTCTGGTATGCACTTGGTCCTAGTAATATACAACCTTGGAAACAAATGAATTAAATATGGGCTAGCAAATAACGCTGTGTCTACTGACAGAAGTGAGCAATTCAAAAAACATTCAGTAGGCTTAGTGATTCAGCTCATTTAGAACAGGAAAGTTGAGAATGGTATTCATAATACTGTTAGTTTAGAAATAGGTAAATCTTTTTAAAAGTTTAAATTATAATCAAGTTGTGAGATATAGATATTATATATTGCTTAAGCCAAACAAATTCCATTTATACTTTTTTTTTTTTTTCCTCCATGGAGAGAGAGAAAATCTTAAGCAGACTCCACACTCAGTGGGAAGCCCGACCCAGGGCTCGATCCCATGACCCTGGGATCATGACCTGAGCCAAAATCAAGAGTCATACGTTCGACTGAGCCACCCAGTGGCCCCTCCATTTACACCTTCTAATTGTACTTTTTCATTTAGATTTTTGTCCAAATGAATAAGCCTTTCAAGTTTTACCAGTGACCATATGTCCAGTGCCTAAGTAAACCATTTGCAGGTCCAAGAGAAAACAAGCTTAGGGAAAAAATATTGTTGCTATGTTTGGGTTCATACTTGTTAAAATTTATTTTAATAATAATTACATAATTGAGTATATTAGTTATATCTTGCAGCATACTTTAAGGGACTCAGGAGGAGAGCTTTGAGAGAAAAAAATGTGAAAGATGAGGAAAGAATGAAAGACTCTGAAATAAAGAAGTTCGGTAACTAGCAAGGACTTTAAAGAATTTTTAAAGGCTCTCACAACGAAATTCTGGATGCTCTCAAAACGTTAAAACGGAGAAAAATTACCCACTATGTAAATGACAAAATGAAACTACAGACTTTGGGGGCCATCGTGTGTGACTCAGCATGTAATAAAACTAAGGTTATGAATTAAATGGCTTCCAATCCTTCACTTTTCCAAACCTTTCCAGTACTGCTTGGTCCCTCAACAGTGGGGTACTTCACTCTCAGGTTTTCACTGCCTCCCTCTTCACCCCAGGCAGAAAGCTTACTAGGGTCCTCTGCTTCAGAGGAGTCTCATTCAGTACAAAGTTCATGCCAGCTGTATCCACTGTACCTGCTTCCCAGACCCCATCTAGGTTTGAATTCAACTCTAGTTTGTAAGAAATGTAAGTTTTATGCTCTGCATGTCTCTCCTGAGCTGGAGTTCAAATTTCTGCTATTCAGATCTTTGCAGTGGGCTTTCTGCTTCATAATTCTTGAGATTCTGGCCAGTACTCCTGTCTCCCTGCTATGGTTTGCCTTCACAATTCTGTGAGATCTTGCTATCTCCATCGTCCCTCACAGCACAGTGATTTTTCTAGATGTCATTTTTTTTTAGCTTCAAACTTCAGAGCACTAGTATTTCTAAAGCCACATAGGCAGTCTTTCTGGCTATACCCCCTCCTATACTTATTTAATATACACTGAATCCCTCTGATCCAATCAAAACAATGACTTCACACGTCATATGGTCCACAATATCAATTTTAGCCATGCTGTAAGTTAATAAGCACAGAATATTTCTATGTAATACAAATTTAAAAAAGAAAATAGGAAAGAAAAACATAGGACACACCATGTAAATCTGCTTTCAATGGAAAAAGAAACCAGCTAAAGCAAATGAATCATGCACTAAAAGATTTGGGAAAATCATCTAATGTATTTGCAAATATAACACATGTGAAGATTTAATGCACTCCTCTAAGCACCTAATTCCTTCAGAGAAGATTCTGGGATGTACCCTAATGGGTACAATTTCCTTTACTACCTTTGTCTTTCATTCCAACAAAACTCCGGCATTCTGTTATATCTAGAGAATCATAAATGCCTTTCCCCTTCTTGTTGATTACTAGGACATGGAAGGAACAAGTGAAGTTAAACAATGGGTCTTTCGAGTTAACACTGGAGATAAGGAAAATAAGAGCCAGTATTCTTGATTGTGCTATAATTTTGTTATTAGTTAGAAAGGCCCTTAAAAGTCACATGTATGAAACAAAACACAATAGCCAAATTTATTTAAATAGATTATCATATTACTGGGACGATGAAACGATGAAACAGATAACAATAAAAAAAGTTTTTCCAAACCATCTGAAAACCACAAGTTCTTACACAAATGAACAATCCCTAACTAGTGGTCCCTAGTCCCCAAAAAAGAACTGACTGTAGAGGAGGTGGAAGGATCCTGGGAAGGAGAGGTAGAGACAGAGAGAGGGGGAGGGAAAAACATAAATCCAGGAATGGTACTTCCAAATTATATACTCCTCCTTTTTCCTTCATGTCCAGTCAGCTAGCAAGTCAGCCATTGTTCTTTGAGAATTTCTCTTTGGGGTTCAATTCTATTTTATTCCCAATGCCATTACTCTAACCCCTGCCTTTTCTACCTACTACCTGGGGATTCCAGGATTTTATAACTCCATGCCCTTTGTTCTAATGGCTCCAGCAAATAATTCCAGATTTGTGTTATGCAAATGCTATTTTAACATGTTAATCCCCCCCCATCCCACCCCATCTAAAGCCTTGTTTTTCTACTATTTAATGCTTTACTTTTTTATCATTAAAAAAAAAAGTCTAAACTCCTTTTCCTGACATTTAAAGGGCTAAATTAACAAATTTCTCCTACCCATCTCTATAAAATATTAAATAAAAATATATTTATAGTTCACTTGATCATAATATACTGTTTGGAAAAGTAATCATCTCTACACCATGTCTCAAGTTGATTACCTGAATAAACTTGAGAGAAATTCCATTCTTCTTGCTTCTATACAAATTCTATCCCACTTCTGTACCCACTTCTGTACTTATCCGCAGAGATTTTTCTAACAATTCTAGTTCATATTTATTATTTATATCCCTACACTCTAAGATATAATCTAGTTCCTGGGTGTATAAATCCTATTTGCTTAATAATTTACCTCTTAGGTACATGATAATTTCATATTTGCTTTTTAAAACAATGTGTGCTTTGGACTTTCCTCCCCAACCTACGAGAGCTGACATAGCAACAGTGACTAAGGGCACACTCTGATGCTGGGTTTAAATGACAACCACATCGACAGGGGCACCTGGGTGGCTCAGTTGGTTCAGCGTCAGACTTTGGCTCAGGTCATGATCTCACTGTTCTGGAGTTCAAGCCGTGTTGAGCCCTGGGTCAGGTTCTGTGCTGACATCTCAGGGCCTGGAGCCTGCTTCAGATTCTGTGTCTTCCTCTCTCTCTGTCCCTCCTCCCCCCCTAGCAAAAGTAAATAAACATAAGAAAAAATGACAACCACATCCTCCACTCACTCTCAGGTAGTCATCTCTGAATCTCAGTTTCTTCACCTGAAAAATGGGGATACATATAATACTCACCCCATGCATTTTGGTGGGTGAAGTGCTTAGAACAGTACTTGGCACAGAGCAAGCAGGGTGTACTTTTCTCTGTACTACAAAGACAAGAAAAAAGAGAAAGAACTACACTTCCAAGGGCCTGATGATTTATAGATTGAGTTTATAAGAATTAAAAAACTACTGATTTATCCTTGATATCAGTCTAGTTGGTAGGTTAGGACAGAATATATGGACTGGATTTGGAGACATCTCTATTCAAATGCTTGCTCTGCACTTACAAGCAAGTGGCCCTGATGGAGTTATGTAGTGTCTCCAGGCCCTCATTTCTCCATGTGTAGAGGCCTGGTTAAGACTAACTAGGAAGAAGAAATGAGATGGTGAATGGAAAAGCATTCAACCCAGCATGTGGCACAGAGTAAAATGCACAGTAACTAAAATGGACTGTTATCTTTTATATTTCTTATATATGTTCTGAGCTAGACAAGAGAATATGAAAAAAAAAAAAGCCCATTTTTTTCATGGTCTCTATGTGTCTCCCTTCTTTGGATGGCAAAGATTATTTCTTCAGGGCTGAAAAATTCCTTGTTATTCCACCTCTGCCGTGAACTTTGTAAAAGAGACAAATGGGCAGTTTCCAGGAGAGATACCCTCTTTAAAATATGCCATGACTAAGTAATAGTTGGCAGTATTCGCTGCCTAACAATTTCTTACAAATTAAAAATTAGGCAAGTTTTCCTTTGATGCTGATTATATAGAATCATGTATATTCCCTTGTTTGTTTTTTAGTATGGTTGACACACAATGTTACATTAGTTTCAGGCATACAACTTAGTGATTTGACAAGTTTATGCTATGTTCACCACAAGTATAGCTACCATCTACCCCATTATACTATTACAGTATCACTGACTATATTCCCTATGCTGTGCCTTTTATTCCCATGTCTGTTCTTTCTGTAACTAGAAGCCTGTATCTCTATCTCCCCTCCCCCCATTTTGCTCAATCCCCCATCCTCTTCCCTCCCCTCAGGCAAACACCAGTTCTCTGTATTTATAGGTCTGATTCTGTCTATTTATTCGTCTTTTTTTTAATTTTTGAAGGACCTTGAGGGTATTATGCTAAGTGAAATAAGTCAGACTGAGAAAGACAAATAACCAGAAAAACGTGTGTATTCTTTTCAACTGGAAGGAAGCAGAATTTCTGATATATTGCAATCATTGTATGACATTCCCTCAAAATTCATTTTAGTAAAATTTAGTTCTACAACTGAGTAGAAACCAAACTGGATAATAGCTACTTAAAAGTAATCTAATGTTTGTTTTTTTTTTTTTTTTTTTTATTTTTTAAGTTTAGGGGCTTGTTTTTTTTTTTTTTTTTTTTTTTTTTTTTTTTTGAGAGAGAGAGAGAGAGAGAGAGAGAGAGAGAGTGTGTGTGTGTGTGTGTGTGTGTGTGTGTGTGTGTATAGGGGAGAGGCAGAGAGAGAGGGAGATACAGAATCCCAAGTAGGTTCCAGGCTCTGAGTTGTTAGCACAGAGCCTGATGTGGGGCTCGACCTCACAAACTGGTAAGAGCATGACCTGGGCTGAAGTCAGACACTAAACCGACTGAGCCACCCAGTCTCCCCAAATGGTACATTGAAAGTAATCTATTTTTTAGGAAAACCCAAATATGTCCCCTGACTCATTCCTAGTCTATTTTCCTCTGTGTTACTTGTACTGAAGAAGTAATGCTTAATAGAACTAGTAGCCTGTTGACATCTTCCTACAATTAGAGTCCCCATAAATAAGAAAACTGTAGATATAATTACCATTGAAGGACTGACTAGAAAAGTGCCAGAAATTCCATGCCATTTTACTGACAATGCAGCAAATTACAGATAGTAGAAAACACTTTTCTATTCTATTTTTATCCCGAATTATAATAAAATTTTAGAAATAAAATTTAGCATCATAGTGTTGTATTTAGGATACTCTTAACACATAGATAGTATTTTAGATTTTCCAAAGTGTTCATGTATTTTATCTTATTGCTCCTCATGCAATTTTTTAAAAAATACTTTATTTATTTATTTTTAAATAATTTCTACACACAATGTGGGGTTTGAAGTTAGAATCCCAAGATCAAGAGTCACATGTTCTACCGACTGGGCCAGCCAGGTGCCCCTCATGCAACTTTCTATTCTAAAGTAGGAAGTACAGGTATTATGATCTCATCTTGTAAGGGAGAAAACTATGGTTCACAAAGGTTTTGTTACAGTACGAGGGAGCAAATGTCCTAGAATTACAATTCAGGTCTCTTAACATCTAACAAAGAATTCTTTTTATACTGAGATGCTTGTAAGTAATGGTCATTGTTCATCATGATCACTACAATACTAATAAATGTTTGGGGGCCTTTCTTGACCTTGCGTACCATACTGCATTGTTAAACACACTGTTCCCTAAAGGGTAATCCTTTGATGATTCCACACATTGCTCTTTGTTTTCTGACAGCCTTTCCGATTGTTCCTTCACAAGCAGGGCTCCCTTAATAGACCTGGGCCTTACGTGCTGGTAATTGTACGCTCAGTTCTTTAATGTTCTTATTTTAACATTACAACTGCATGATCTTGCACTCTCCAAAGGATAAAATCATGCCCCACATAACGTGCTCCCTAGTGATGAGTACTCAGATCCCTTCCAGACATACACCATTGGACACCTGACAGAAAACTAAAAACTACAGACATCCAAAACCGAATTCAGTGACCCAAACCCTATTTCATCCCGAATAGTGGTCTCTTCTATTCTCCCCATCTTAATGTCTCATGAAGTATTCAAATCAAGAAACTGAGGACCATATGCCATTTTCTCAACACTAATACAATGCTAATTTCCTAGGGAAAGCATTCCCTCACTATCTAGATAAAAGCTTAAGAATTTGCACTGCTATGAAATTCTGCCAGTACCTGCTCAGTTACAAAGTGTTACTCATTTATATTTTAAAAAGTTTACTTAGCATGTACTTTTAGTGAGTAAAAGAATAAGATAGTCTTGTTAGGACAACAGATGTAAGAAAAACTAAACAAGCAATGATATTCTGTTGAATGAGATACATTCGGTGTTAGAAGAGATGTTAGTGATCAACTAACTGAACGATTTTTCTGTGCTTGAAAGCTCTCCATAAACTTCCTGGCTAATAGCAGTCATGTACTGCATGCTGTATTTGTAGCCTTATAATTTAAATAGACGTAATACATTTAAATGTTCTCTTCCTTGTGGGTAAAGATAATGCTTAACAATCCTTTAATTTTCCATAGTAGATTCCTAATAGAAACTTACCAGTTGGTTTTCTCACTATAGAATTTTAACATTAAAAGAAGCCGGGACATTCGTGCTTCATGGTGAATATCAAAGACTATCATCAGTTTTCAAGAAGATACTTATATTTGAAGTGGACGAGGCGTACCTTCAACTGTTACACACATTTGGATTTAAAAAGATTTGATGGGGAGTGCAAAGTAAATTCTTGCAGTGAGACTATGATTTATGGCCTCATACTATTTTTGCTGGAATTTTCTTGTATTTTCTTAAGTTAGTTGATAGTGGATGGTTCAGCTTTCCAGGTCTGTATTTGCCAGAAGCAGTTGCATTTTGAACTATTCTATTCTAATGCAAATTTAATTCCAAAGCATCTGTCATATGTAGCAATCTAAATTTAGAAACCCACAGGGATCTGCATTTGAGTTACATCTTATATCTTAAAAGTATTTCTTCCCCATTTAGATCATTAAAACTTGACGCCAATGTATCACATTCGATTGGGGGTAACTTTAAAGATCTTTAACGCTTAAAATAAGACTTCAGCAACATAAAATTATTTACTCTGGAACCTTACAGAAGGTATACATTTATGGTTTACTTGTGATAGAGATGCTGAAGCTTAACTCAATACAAGAGATAATGATAAAAGACAGTCTAATGAGATTAGCTATGACAAAGTCTAAAATGGCAATTTAAATGAAGTTTTATTCCTCCTATCATAATGTCTCAGTCATAATCTATGGGGTAGAAAAGAAATTTGAGGACTATTATCTTTCTTTTCAAGTTAGTTAACTCCTCATTACAATAATGGCAATGACACAAAATGTTTCCAAGAAATAAAATGCTGCTTTTGAAGAACACAGAATTGATTTCTAAGTAGAGGCAACAAAATTTATTTACTGTCATAGACTTCTATAAAAGTAAAGTATGCTACCTCATTACCTTAAATGAATGAGCACAAATTAAGTGTCGGATGATTCTAAATCTTTTCCTGCTTGTGTTGTCGACATTTTAAGTTGTTCAGGTAAAGTGAGAAAATTAAGGAAATGAAAACCCCTAAACTACCCTAAACGCTTAAACCTGTTATTTGATAAAATTCTTGATTTAGCAAGTAGGTGTTGAAAACCTAATGTCAAGCAAAAGTATATGCTTATAATTTGTTACATAAATCAGAAAAATTATCACACAATTTATGAAATGGAAGTCATGTAATAGACAAACACACACATATACATGTATATTTGTACGTGTAGATACAGAAATAGAAACAGTGATAGGTAGGGAGATGGTAAAATCTGTGGCCAGGAGGCATGGAGTATGGAAGAACAGAGTGCAAAGGATGAGGCAATGCCACTTTATATGTTAACAAAATATTAAATTAGCTATTTGTTAGTGAGAAAAAATGTGGTTGCTACCAACTACCCTTGTTTCAAATTCTGCTAATTTCCACATGGCTCCCAGAGTAGAATAAGAAAATCTCGAGAAAGGAAAAGAAATCCTTCACAGGGTTCCCTTTCTGCCATAAAGAGCACTGTCTTTCTAAGATGATTCCAGTTTTTCTGCTAACAAATTGACAGGGAAATCACATTTGATTTACTTTCGTTACTTTCCTTTTAGATCCCAATTTTAAGTAGTAGATGTAATGAACAGAGCAATAAGTCTGGAGTAGGTGGTCACTGTGATTGATTTAGGAGACATTTTCCAAGACAGAGACAAGGTAGATTGAATGTCTAACCAACCTAAAATCTATCACAAAATATATCCCCCTAAGAAGTATTTATAAGCTCTAGGTTGCTACAAGACACAATTATAGGAAAAAATCATGACTTAAGAAATTGATTTTAAAAATGAACAACAGGCCAGAGTTGTTTTAAAATGACAATCCTAAATTCACACAGATGTAGAACCAACCATAATGAAAGAGATTATTTTGCTTTGACAATCTTAATATAAATCAAGCTCTAATTAAAAACATTTATAAAAATTGTATTGGATAGAAAACAACACAAAACAAACTTTTTAAAATATTTACTGCATAGATACTATTTATGACCAAAAATACATAACTACTAATATGAAACGGTCCAATTAATGTATTTGCTGATGCTGTTACTCTAAAACCTTTTTTTTTTTTTTTTTCCCATGCAGAGAGAAATCATTTCCTGGTAGAAGGAACTATAGATATTATAATAACAAGCTGTATACTGGTTTGGAAACCAGAGGTAGGGATAGTGCAGGGGACAAGCATGTGTTTTATGGCTCCCACTACATTACAGGCATGAAGGAGATGTGAGAGTCACAAAAACATTTGCTGACATTTTACCCTAGAGAATGTTTCATGCTTGGGTTCTCCAGTTCTTATGCAGATGTTTTGTCTAGACCTTATAGAAGCTTGATGCTTTCACACCACAAGGACACACTCACAACACCATACAGAGCACACACAGGAGTGTATGAAGCATCGTTATAACACAGAATCTCCTGGCCCAGTTGTGGATACAGCCAATGCACAGTATGCTACTCTACCATTTCTTTGTGTCCTTAAACAACTTTAAAGATTTCTACTCAGATGTCATTGCTCTCAACCAGCTCAATATGATGCAGTTTTCTTTTTTTTCTTTAAACATCAACAGCACTTAAGGGTATACTTGTGTTGGTTATCCCTCACCTCCACCTGCACAAAACTTTCTTTTTTATCACAGCCTTTAAGACCTTATTCTTGTCTGTTCTTATTCATCTAACCAATCCACTAGCATTCAAACAAGACTGAAGGTATCATGTCTAGGTACGGATTTCAAGTTTTTGTTTTGTTTTGTTTGTTTGTTTGACAATACAGTGAACTAGAGACATTTTGGAGGGATACTGGAAAAAGGAAAAGGAAATTCTCACCAGAAAAATAAAAAAAAATTGCCTGAAAAGATGATTTTCTAAAAGGAAAGAAGCCTTGAGGACTTATTATATATATATTTCATAATGCTGACAGGACTTGGTTTATAAGCTCAATGTTTTTTCTTTATCTCAGTGTCAAAATGAAAGAATAACAGAATTTAAGAGCCGGAACAGATTTTACAGATTATCTAAATCAGATATTCTCAACACAGGCACCACTGACATTTTGAGCCAAATACTTCTTTGTGAAGAGCTGTCCTGTGTTTTATAGGAAGATTACCAGCATCTCCCATCTCTACTCACTAAATACCAGAAACACCACCCCATCTAGTTGAGTCAGAAGTGCCTGCAGACATTGCCAATGTCCCCTAGGGAACAAAACTGCATCCACCTGAGAACCACTGCCCTACAACATCATAGAGTCATGTTTGTATGAGAAAATTTCTGTTGCAATCCTTAAGAGGTATAGGTATGTAGTCAAAAACATATGCAGTTATGATAAAGGGATTTAAAATAAGATAAAGGTTTCTAAAAGGTTAAATGTCTACAGCAAGAAGAGTAACACCTGTTTGGTTTTTTGGTAAGATGAGAATGACATAGAAGTAAAGTAGTTCAACTGTTTGCCTTTTGGAAAAATGCTTTCATGTAAATATAACACACAAACGACAGACACATAAGACGTAAAAGACATGTTATGGTCAATGTCTGTGCCCCCCGAAATTCAAACCCTACCTCCTGATGTGATGGTACTAGGAGGTAGGGTCTTTGGGCAGTAATTAGGATTAGATGAATTCAGAGGGTGAGCCCTCGTGATAGAACGTGTCCTAATAAATCACAACAGAGCTTGCTTCCTCTCTTACTCTCCACTCTGTGAAGACATGAGAAGAACAAAGTCTGCAACCTGGAAGGAAGTTGTCACCAGAAGTGGACCATGTTGCAACCTTCATCTCAGACTTCCAGTCTCCAGACTGTGAAAAATAAATTTCTGCTGTTTATAAGCCACCAGTCTATCATAGTTACAGCTGCCACAATAGACTAGGACATTATCATGAAATCAGAAATTTATCAGGTTAGCTGTGGTACAATTAAGCACTTACAGATCTATGGCCATTAGCTGGAAATCCTGAAATCCTTCTAAGAAGGTTTCCAGCATGTAAGAGCTGTACATATATATAAAATTAGACCACAGACCAATCTGTTCTCAAATCCAATATTTAGTAACTGTCTGATCTGGGGCAAATTACTTCATTTTTCTGTACTTCTGTTTCCCCATTTGGAAAATTCAAATCACAATTTGGGAAGTTTAAAGAAATTTAAATGAGCTTTAGTAGGTACAGAGCTTGATTAATAATATGTGATTAATAAATAGTAACAGCTACTATTAATATCAATCATAAAAGTTGTAGTAAAGTTTATCTTCTAAAACTAAAATGATTTCAGGGTTGGTTTATGTACAGTGCCGGCAGTAAATCTTTTTCTAATTTGTCAGCTGATGACAATATAACAGATGAATCAGTTCCAAAATAAAAGTTTTCTGATACCTCACAAAGGTTCAGAGACTGTCCTGCGTGTTTGCCTTGTGCTAACTTTTTCTACCTCACGTGTGTACGTGTCTTCTCCCAGATGGATGGCAAGTATCCTTATTGGGAGCGTATCATTTTGTACTTCCTTTTCTTTCCCCCAGTACCACCCCCAAAATAAGTGAGAATTACAAATACTCAGTCTCAGAGTTTGTATAACTTGCACTTGAATGCCCAGAGAACTTTCAAATGGGAACATAATTCAGGAAGAAGAGTCACCATCTATTTAAAAATTAGAAAGACACAAAAGTGTTGCAAAAAAAAAGTCCTTTTAAAAAAATATAAACCACTCCTTCCCAAAACCTTAACCTGGGACATCAAATTAGCCAGTATTAGCAGTGTGCTACTTTCCAGGAAAATTTGACTTGGGCATTTGGTACTCTGTCTCTATATTCTTCTTCCTATTCTACAATACTGTGTCAAGTAGATTTTGTATGCAGCTTCTCATTTTTTACATTATCAAATAATCCTTGAGCCATAATAATTATCCTTTAGCCACTTGAATTTTCTATTGTAGTTGCAAGGTGAAATAACACCTACCATTATAGTGATTGACTGTGTCAATGGTTAAGAATCTCTTCACCACAAGATAAGCAGAACCAGGTTCAGCTAGTGAACTCCACCGAAGCACCTGTTCCAACACATTTTCTGTGTAGTGAAGTGGGCGTTCTGCAAAAAAAAATAATACTGAATCAAACTGAAAAAAATAGTAAGTTATCAGCTTTTATACATTAAAAAAAATCCTTTAAGAAATATGTATATGCAACAAAAAAATATGACCATATCTTATGTTACACAGTAATAATGCTAGGGCTACATACAAGAGACCCTAACACCTAGAACACCATTAAACATATGATGAAATTTACTGTATAAATGAATCTATGTGGGGACATTTGTTACCCAGCTATTAAAAACAAAACAAAACAAAAAAAAATCAGAGGTGCTAGCCTCTAGATAAAATCTCAGAAATAATGCTATCCTTTTCTAAGAGAAATCAGTTTCTTCCTCTGTTTTTAATTCAGATAATATTCTGGCTTGCTTTTGGAAAGCTATACGAATATGCACGTAATTAATTGTAAAAGGACTAGCAAAGTTAATTTTGCTCAGTAGTAAGTAATAACCTTTGTTTATCCTGACATTAGCATGTTATAATATCGGATCAATACCAGTGAACAATTTATAGCTGATACTATCATAGTCAATTAGTATGAAATTATAAAATGTGCCTAAGAGGCACCTGGATGGCTCAGTCAGTTAGGCGTCTGACTTTGGCTCAAGTTATGATCTCACGGTTCATGGGTTCGAGCCATGCATCTGGCTCTCTGCTGTCAGCACAGAGCCCACTGGGGAATCCTTTGTCTCCCTCTCTCTCTGCCCCTCCCCTGCTCTTGCTCTATCAAAAGTAAATAAACATTTTTTAAAAAAATATGCCTTCAACAGAGAACAGATGAAAATAATCAAAATACTACTACGTCATTTATATCTATCAGTGAGATACTATGTGGCAATATTATGTATTAACTGTTGATACAATAGGCCAAAAGCAAAAAGTTAATCACATCTTAAACATTTCTCCTTGATACTCATTCATATGTTTTGTTTTAGGCAATCATACTTTTAAATGTGTTACAAATTCTTAGCACAGAGTTAAAACAACAACAACAACAACAAACTGGTCTTAGAATCACAATCAAAGCTTTATAGTAAATTTTTTTTCCAGATCAAAATATGACAATCAGTTAATAAAATGTTAGAACCGAACATAGGCTGGAATAAAAGAAATTCAAACCTTTTCACAGTACCCTGAAAATGGCACAATTGAAATAGCAAGAGCATCAGCTCTAGCATAAACATGCTGATGCAGCTTTCTCAGGGTCACAGTCGAATATAAGTCAATTCAACCCTTTCATCCCCTCCTAAATACAAAGAGCACAGCATTCTGGCTTTTCACCTCCAATTAAAGTAAAAACACTAATGACAAACAAAGAGCATGTCAAGAGCATCATACTCACATAGGAACCATGATATTTTAATTGGTGATACAATCATAAGTAAAAAGAACAAATATATCACATCTCCTTAATACTCCTCTCCCCCTGCTGTGACCTCAGCATTCCAGAATGTATCAATAATCCCCAGTCCACAGAAGAAAAAAAAAAAAAAATTTTTATGCTGCCATTGTAAAGAACCAGATTTTTGCTTTACTATTCAGTATTTATTAGAGCAAGCCTACTCATTATGACAATGGCAATTAAAAAAAAAAAAAAAGAAAGCAACTAGGCCATACATTTTAAAGACAAATCTACCTCTTGTGTACATATATATACCCCTTAGTACACAGCAGACTGCTAAGTACTTGACAGTTCTTTTTTTTTTTTTTAATGTTTATTTATTTTTAAGAGAGAAAGAGAGAGAGAGAGAGAGAGAGAGAGAGAGACAGTGTATGAGTGGGGGGCGGGCAGTGAGAGGTAAGACACAGGATCCACAGCAGGCTCCAGGCTCAGCTGTCAGAACAGAGCCCAACGCGGGACTTGAACGCACCAACCGTGAGATCATGACCTGAGCTGAAGTCGGACGCTAAACTGAACCACCCAGGCGCCCCCTTACTAGACGTTTCTATGGTGGACTATAATTAACAGAAAATATTTGGTAATGAATCAGCAGACAAAATTCTGCCAAATTTCAAAGTCAGCCAAAATCTTCTATGCTCTGTCAGTCCCATTTTTCTTCAAGTAATTTTCTAAAAGTTTTGACAAAGGTCATAACTTCCTATAAATTGTCAAAGTTATAAATTCAATTGTTGATTAATCCATTAATTAATCCTTCTATTAATGGAGGTTATAATTAGAATTAACTATATTTCTTAAAAAAACTAATTATAGAATAAGTACTCTCTTTACATTTGGCATAATGTATGTAATTATTGGTTCCACTACTTGCAATGGTACTGATACCATTAACAGTTGTCATTTCTGGAATAACCATGTATCAGAATTGTCTGTACCAGATACACAGGTTATCACTTTTAATCCTCATGGCACTCTTCATTAGGTATCATTCATATTTTACATATAAAGAAAAACAAGGATTAGAGGGATGACTTGCCTAAGGCCAAAGAGCTGGTTCGAGAGAAGAACAAAGATGTGAACCTCATATCCACCTGACTTTAAAACCCAGTATTTTTAAACACCAACTTAAGTTTTATTTTGGGCAAGTATGTGAACTCTCACATAATTATTTTCTTACATGTAATTTGGAGAAAAAAGTATCAACTCACCAAGATTTTTCTGAGGACCAAACATAAGTTAAAAAACAATGTCAATTCATACTTCCCTCTACACTTTCCTATCCTTGGTGACAAGATGGTAAGGAAATAATACCAAGAGACTTTCAACATCCTGCACTTAAGGAAACTGATGAGCCCACAGTCGGCTTAGAGGTAAGAATTATATTCCCAACTGGAAAACAGTATCTGGATTAAAATAAAATCTCACTCTTCTTTATTATCAAATTAAATTGGTAATGAAACTTCCAAGTATTAGAACATTTGCATTAAAGAGGGTCCCTATTGTAAGTTGATAGATACTACAGTGGTAGCTCTTAACCGTTCTTAGTGATATTACAATCACAGTATAACTGACACCACAGATACAGAAAATACAGATTTGCAAAAAAATTTGCTAAGTATGTTTTTCACATCAGTATCATATTATGACATGCTTTAGGACAGTGAAAATCCTGAATATCCAAGTTCCTGCATAAAAACAGAGCTGAAACATGGGATGAAAAGGTTACATATTTATTAGACTACCAATGCTATGTTTATAAAATGGCATTAAAATCCACCTTAAGAGATAATAGGCAGGGGAAATTGAGACATCAAACGTTGCTAGAATATAAATTCCTACCAATAAACAAGTTTTTATTTACAGTTCCATTTGCAGCCATCTGTCATGATAGATTATATGGTATGTACATCATCTGGCATTAGGGCATTACTAGAAATAACTCAGTTGCTTACTATCTATAGCATAAAAATCGCTGAGAATTCAGTATAGTTATTTGAGAAGAAGAGGTTATGGAGGAGGTTATTTAGTTACATAAATCACATTATCATTATCTTTATTTATTTATTTATTTATTTATTTATTTATTTATTTTTTGAGAAAGAGAAAGAGTTAAGAGCACGAGTGGGGGGAGGAACAGAGAGAGTTGGAGACAGAGAGAATCTCAAGCAGGCTCCACACTGTCAGCACAATGCCCCAGTGTGGGGCTCGAACTAACAAATTGTGAAATATTGACCTGAGCCAACATCAAGAGTCAGATGCTTAACCGACTGAACACCTCATAACCAGGCGCCCCTCATTTTCCATATCTTAAAATCATGTCCACAGAATAAACCTGGCCTGCCTTGTTAAAAAGAGAGAGAGCTATCCAATTTCCACTGTAATTAACAGGTGTTGTCCTTAAATTTTTGGCAGTAATGACACAGGATTTCCTCAAACAATCATGATTACCCCAATAGTAAAATTCTTAGCGCCAAACTAAGAGCTATGCAAGTTTTCTCAGTCCTGTCCACACAATCAGAGGGTGAAAGCGTTTCTGTGTCATCAGAAGAAGGGCTGGAAAGAATCCTGATGAAAAAATGAACAGCTCTTCCATATCACAGTAACTATGAGGAAGAAACAAGAAAATGTTCTGATACTCCTTCAGAGAAAGCAACTGCTTCAAAAAACTTGAACCGCTCAGTGAAGAAGCCCACTGAAATGAGGCCCCTTGGGTGTTTTTCTTTTTTTTTTCTTCTTCTTCCTCCTCTTCCAGCATGTGAAGGCCTTTCCGTTTGAAGTTGAAGCATTAAGATAAGAGCATACTTCAGAAGATTAGCTCTGGATGAAGGTGGTACCCTCTCCCAGGGTAGGTTTCAGCTTGTCTTAATGACTGGCAGCAGTGGGTGAAGGTTACTTAGCATCTTTCAATGAATAAGACAAGAATGACTGTTTCTCTACCTAGTACAAATTTCAAATGTCCCACCAGACCTTCACTTAGAGGGGAAACCAACTCAGAAATTAGCTGAGCCTAGAATTTAACTCAGCTTTACATACACATTCTTAAAGCATTTATATGGTTTTAATAGGTCATATTTTTCCATCAATCTGACTACCATATAAGCAAAATGAAAGTTGCCCACCATTTGCTATGGTCTGAATGTTTGTCCTCCTCAAATTCATATGGTGATACCTAATCCCCGGTGTGATGGTATTAGGGGGTAGGGCCTTTCAGAGAGGTCTTGAATGCAGAGCACTCATGCATGTGATTAGTGCCCTTGTAAAAGAGACCCCAAAGAGCTCCCTTCCATCATGTGGGAACACAGGGAAAAGACAGCCCTCTATGAAGCTGAAAACAGGCCATCACCAGACACTGAACCTGCTGGCACCCTGATCTTGTGAAACTTCCCAGCCTCCAGAACTGTGGAAAATAATTTCTACTATTTATAAGCTCCCATCTATGGAATTCCACTATGGCAGCCTGAGTGGACTAGGACACAACTTCACCAATGACAGCAGTGATGCTAATGATATATGAGTCACAAATTGACATGCTTCTATCAGTCTGCTTTGGTACTTGCCATACCCATGGCAATTCCATTCATAGGTTTAAGAATCTATTTTCATTATCCTCAACCATATAGGGGTTTCTGGGCATTTATATAACATATTTTCCTCTTATTTTTATATAACTAGGGTATTATTTAAAAAAAAAACTAAATATAATAGAGTATCTCAGAAGAGTACAGGAAATGTTACAAAATACTTATTATAAAAGGGGCATTGGATATGATAGGGTAGAAAATTTAGTGACACCTAAAACAAAATCCAGCACTTCTGGTTCACTTACTTACCCCTCTACCTCTCTATCTCTCAGACTATTTTTGGTTACTTGGGGGATTTATAATTACATTTGAAAAAGCAGCAATTCTCTACTGACATTCTTCCTATCAACTACAATCTTGTGACTACCAACGCCTTCACTTTTAGCTTCTTTTTATATTTTACTTTATCTTCCCTGCATGCTACTAGAAATAAAGCTTTTAACATTTCAGCAGGTCAGGTGGAACACACAGGTTCCATCTGCTTCAGTAAAGCACAATCACTGGCCCCTCTGCTGCTCTCCTAGCACTGCTCCCTTAGAGGCAGTAAAAATGATCTTAGCTTTCTCTTCTGGAGAATTCTACTTAAAGGGTTGACCAGATATTAAAACCATGCCAAATGTGAATTCTTAACTCCATCAAATGTATTCTTTCTTGGTGTACACGGGGTGTTCCTTTGATTATCTCATAAGTGTTTTTATATTTTCATCAAGATAACTTTTTTATTATTAAATTTTTTTTAATGTTTATTTATTTTTGAGAGAGACAGAATGCAAGTGGGTTAGGGGCAGAGAGAGAGGGAGACACAGAATCCGAAGCAGGCTCCAGGCTCTGAGCTGTCAGCACAGAGCCTGACGCGGGGCCCGAACTCATGAGCTGTGAGATCATGACCTGAGCCGAAGTTGGACGCTCATCAGACTGAGCCACCCAGGAACCTCTTTTTATTATTATTTTAAAGTTTATTTATTTGAAAGAGACAGAGACAGCATGAGTGGGGGAGGAGCAGAGAGAGAGGAAGAGAAAGAACCCTAAGCAGACTCTGCACTGTCAGGACAGAGCCGGATGTGGGGCTTGAACTCACGAAACCATGAGATTGTGACCTGAACTGAAACCTAGGGTTGGACGTTTAATCAACTGAGTCACCCAGGAACCCCAAGATAACTTTTTTTTTTTTGAGTTAGAAAGAAACCAAAAGACAACAACAACAAAACAAAAACAAAACAAAAAACCCAACTCACTCTAATCTTACAATTTGTGAAGTACTAATTGTCATATGCAAGTTAATAACCAGCCACTTTCAGAGTAAGCAGCCTTTCATTTTCCAAGATGAAATCTAGTAACAATGTTGCCAGATATACTGCAACCTCTCTTCTAGCTATAAATAATTACTTCCTGTCTTCACTCATTCTGCTTGTTCTTCTCAGTCAGGAGGACCAATGCCCAAAGGCATAGAGCTCCAATGATGTGACACTGGGATATGCTTTAAATCAGTCCTTGAGAGAATAAGGGCAGTGGGAGAGGATGTCTATCCCCAAATCCATGATTCATTATTTTGCTGTGGATGTCCTCATAAATTCAACAGAAATAGAAGCACATGGGAAACAATCAGCTGTCTAAGAGCTAAGCAGGGCCTTGGAATCTCCTAGTGATTCCTAATCTGTAAACAGGAATTACTTTTCATGTACCTTCTACTTGGATACATCTAATCCAAACAGCAACAGTCTGAGTCACTCAAGTTCCGAATGCATGTATTTTTTATTCCACCTCAGTTAGTAAGATATTTTTAGGGTCTATTCTATATCACTGCACTACACTAGAGGTAGTGACAGATAGAAAGGTCTAAAAAATAACGGCAAATGTCCTGAAAAACTAATATTCTGGGGCAGAGGCAGATACACGATACTATTCTACAAGTCAGATAATATGCAGTATTATGGATCTATAATCAAATAATCAGAAAAGCTCAGTGGGAACTATGTTTGTCTAAACATCATCATGGAAGAAGGACCATCTAAACTGGATCTTGAAGGACAGGCAATAAGCACCTAACAAAAGGGTTTTAAACAGTGGAACAATATGATCCTATTTGTGATTTAGAAAGATAACTTTGGCAGTAATACTGAGAGTTATCCTTTACTTACAATTACAATGAAGCTAGTAACCTAACCCTTTCCTTAAAATTAAACAACAAAAAATCAAAAGACTGTACCACCTATATACCATATAGTAATGAAAAACTGTGCTTTACTTATTTAGATTTTAACTGTATGGCAACTATGTGTAAGGCATTATGCCAGACACTAGAGACAGAAAAAGAAAGTTCCTCCTTCTTTCCAAGGAGCTCTCCACAAGAGACACAAAGTTCAATGGAACCCTTAGTATGGGTTTTAAAGGAGGTAAACTGGTGGGCCAGATGCAGGAGAGTAAAGATGCATTTGGGAAATACCAGCCTACCCTGGTTAGGCAAAGACCAAGAATGGAAGGGATTATCTATCAAGAACATATATGATGAAAAAAGATGGCAAAGGAGATTGGGTCAGCAAAAAGCTACCACTTAGTGGATAGACAAAGGAAAAATTGACAAATGAAATAAAAGGAGTAGAGAGCAAGAAGGACAATCCAGGTAGTATCAAATACAGAGTGAAAAACCTTCAAAAGGAATGGGAATAGTCCTTAGTAATAAACCCTATGGAGAGGACAGGTAAAGCCTGAAGCAAATTAACTGGGCTTAGAAGCTGGGGGTCACAGTGGTCATCTGCTAAACCACTTTCTGTAAATGGGAGAGACCAAATATGGGGAGACACAGCGTGAACCAACACCAAAGCATGGGAGTCACTGAATCTTGACAATTAATATCTAAAAACTACTTTTTTATTACCTTTTCAGGAGTTAGATTTTTAAAGAATTATGCATGATAAAAACAACGATATGAAAATATGTAGACTAATGAGAGACAAAATAGTTGACATCCCATTTTATTCGAACATAGATTACAACACTCCTACTAATACACAATAGGGTATTTCAATGTTGAATTTTAATTTTTATCTTGAGCTTGCAGGTGGCAAGATTTTACTTTTGGCAGTTTGACAGCTATACTTGAAAGGGTCCCAACACCTTAGTAGGTAGCAGCTAGACAGATGGTCAAGGGACAAAGACATTCTGCATTTTTTTTTTTTTCCTAGAGGTCTTTAAAACCAAATGGTGTCATTAGAATGTAAAGCTTATTCAGCATCTGACTACTGGGATAGTCAAGGTGTTTTAAAATCTCTACCCTTCCATGTCTGAGATAAAAGATGATAAAATATCTGATCTACTCCACTAAGATGGAAAGAAAAAACAAAAAACAAAAAACAAGCTGCTACTAGCTTAAAAAAGTTTCTTCTTTAATAATAAATAATCTTTTAAATCAACATTGTTTTTGTTAAAAGAGCAGCGTATAGGAAATGAGATGGATAGTGATAGTGCCATTCAGAATAGTTATAAATCAGGGGTGCCTGGGTGGCTCAGTCGATTAAGTGCTGGACTTCGGCTCAGGTCATGATCTCACAGTTCATGGGTTCAAGCCCTGTGCTGGGCTCTGTGCTGGCAGCTCAGAGCCTGGAGCCTGCTTCCCTTTCTGTGTCTCCCTCTCTCTTTGCCCTCCTCTGCTTGCCCTCTCTCTCTCTCAAAACTTATTTATTTTATTTATGTTTATTTAACATTAAAAAAATTAGAAGTTACAAATAAAATTGCTTGTCTTTACAAACAAAGGCCTATTTCTTAAAGTAGCAACATGGATGTCTAATGCTTTGCATTATATTTCCATAGTCAATAAAATAATCATTTAGATGAGTAAAATCATAGGAGGGCAAACTCAAGTGGCAATGACATACATGCACGGAGGTAGAAGGGAATGAAAAATGAGAAGTTAATCTTTAAAAACCACAAAATTTTCATAATTGCTTGGCACAAAAATAGTACTTATTCATACTATAAGGAATTTAAGAATCCTATCATGAAAATCACTTACCTAGCTCTTCATTTTCAATGACTTCAAATGTGGCCCAGATATCACCTTTCACAGGAATTATATTTTTTATTGCTAATATATCATTAGTTAATTCCTCTGCTTCCATCACAGGAGAGATCTGTAAGAGAAGCAAAATTTCTTCAGAATGTACATCGGACACAGAAATAGCTATATGACAGAGCCAATAGTGGTAACCCCATCCACCAACTTACGGCACTCTTAAGTTTCTCCCTTGGTATGTTTACTTAGCTTCTCTAAGCACACAGAAGAAAACAAACAAGCAAGCAAGCAAGCAAGCAAACAAACAAAAACAGCATATTCAGATCTTCTCCATAAAATAGAATACATTTTAATGTGAGCGCATGAACATCTTACAATATAGACATAATCTGGGAAAATATGTTTTTTCTCAGTGAGCAATTAGGGAAAAAGAAAATGTACCTAATCATACACAGAAGATCTTTCACTAGACAGTGAATCCAACAGCATTCTAGGAGTAAAAAATTTCACTCATCAGTTTTATATTCATGAGTTCAAAGTGGTTTGGTTGATTCAGTCTGGGCCCCGAATCACACACAATCGACTGCTGTCTACCATGCCAAAAAGCCCCAGGGTCTTAGTGGTTTGTGGTGGGCCCCACCATGCCAAGTGACAGATGGTGGGGTCCCAAAGCACGCTAGAGCCAGGACTGCAGGGCAGAGGCCAGCTCTACGAGAGTCCCAAAGCCTGAGGCCATGGCATAAGCATGCTGTCTTCTTCAGGGACCTTTGGGATTTTTGATTTGTTTCTTCGTGTTTTTGTTTTTGCCAATCTTAAATGCACACTGGACAAAAGCAAGCTGGCTTTCTTCAATTTGAATTTAGTTGTAACCGTAAACAAAGAGAAGATGTTTTAAACATTAGGATACTGCGACTGCAACCTCGTTTGCATATTTTCAGTCGAAGTATGCACCTATTTTAAAAGTTCTTCCAACAGGAACGTGCTCGTTACCATTTCTCCTGTCCATGACCCATCATGAGCATATCGCACATATGTAAGTAGCACAGAACACCTTCCATTACAGGTAACTCATACAGTCTATTTTCTGGGCTTTGTGGAATTTAGTACTTTTTTTTTTTTTAATTTTTTTTTCAACGTTTTTATTTATTTTTGGGACAGAGAGAGACAGAGCATGAACGGGGGAGGGGCAGAGAGAGAGGGAGACACAGAATCGGAAACAGGCTCCAGGCTCCGAGCCATCAGCCCAGAGCCCGACGCAAGGCTCGAACTCACAGACCGCGAGATCGTGACCTGGCTGAAGTCGGACGCTTAACCGACTGCACCACCCAGGCGCCCCTAGTACTTTCTTTGGAATGTATTAATGATACAATGAAGTCCACTATCTTTTATTTTAAACAGCCCAATGAAATATAATCTTGAAAGAGAAAAAAAATCTCACTATCTGGGCAAAGTGGAAAACTGTAGTAGAAACATCAGATGAATCATTTCAATAATGCTGCTCATCTGAATGGCTCTGACATTTTTTTAAGAAGCATAACCCTCTCTTAAAATAATAAATTACTGAGAAACTAAACCGCAAGAGAGGCAGGGAGTGCCTCAGGTAGACATGGGAGTGGAAAACTGAACTCCATTCCTTGTCTCAGAGGGCTCCCAAGGACAGGAAGCTCCTAGAACTGCACACGGTACACTTTGCAAATTATTACTCTAAGGAACATAGAAATCAGTATGATGAGCATCAGGTTAGGAATCTGATGACCAAGGTATGTATTCTGGCCTTAACACTTTTAACTTCCAGTTTGCATTCATGAAAACTTGAGACATTTCCTGTTTCACCTGCTTCCTGGGACTTAGGTAACAACCAACTGAAATAAATACAACTGAATAGTCTTCTAAAGTCTTAAGCATGAAACATATGTTAATGATTATTTTTACATAGTTTTTGCTATGTTTTTAAAGAGAATTTGGAGTTCTTATAGGTGAAACTATATAGTCCTTTACGTGCATTTACTTAAAATAAGAATTTTGCTCAATTATAATAACTTGTGTTAAAATGAGCTACTAAACAGTGCATAAGTGGAGCTAAGTCATGTGCTCTGAACACCTCCTCTAGCATGAGTGATGGACTCGTGCTGATTCTCTGTATTTCTTCCTTGTGTCCCCTATGATCAACATGCCACGATCAACATAGGAAATCTGATGTGGCCAAGGAGTGGCCTGCCTCTTTGGAACAAAACTTATTACTGTAGCAGTTCACTCCATGTTCTAAGTGAGTTAACCAGTGCCACAGAGACACAACATGTAATCGTTAAAAAATATAAATTAATAATTACAATGCATCTAACAAAACTGAAGCCCAGAAATACATAACATTGTGTTTAAATATTGGACTTTAGATGGCAAAATGTCTTCTTCAAACATAGAATGTAGTCTTACTAAGTAGGAATCTGAATTATCACTTTTACCCTCCCCCTAAGGCAGACTAAGTACTGAATTATGGCAGCACGAGAGGGATACTTTTAATTCAGGAAAAAAAAAAAAAAAAAAAAAAAAAGAAAGAAAAAAAAATGATTCATATTCTCATAAAAGAGTTATCCAATATTCAAGTAAATTGGAGACAGAAAGTCTAGGATACAAGAGTAGAAGACTATTAATAAATAATAAAATAATATAGGGCTAGTAGTAATTATTAAGTGCCAATAGTAGTATTATTTGTGCCAGGCAATTCACCAAGTGTTTTACACCCAGTATCTTACTGAGGACTCACATTAATGATACTATGTAAATACTCTAATTTTTCCTCATTTTATACGTGAGATGATTGGGACTCAGACAGAGTAAGTTAATTTGCCTGATGTTAAGTAGCTAGGAAAGGGAGGGGCAGCTATTTAAGCTCAAGTTATTTTTTAGAACCTATAGAATATCGTAACCATAACCTAAAGTGCATTAAGATGTTCTCTTTCCGGGGCGCCTGGGTGGCGCAGTCGGTTAAGCGTCCGACTTCAGCCAGGTCACGATCTCGCGGTCCGTGAGTTCGAGCCCCGCGTCAGGCTCTGGGCGGATGGCTCAGAGCCTGGAGCCTGTTTCCGATTCTGTGTCTCCCTCTCTCTCTGCCCCTCCCCCGTTCATGCTCTGTCTCTCTCTGTCCCAAAAATAAATAAACGTTAAAAAAAAAAATTAAAAAAAAAAAAAAAAAAGATGTTCTCTTTCCAAATAACTAAGTTATGGTATTCCTGGAGAATATTGGAATAAAAAGTCAATCCTGTCAATCAATCATGGTTTGAACTGGACAGGCGAAATAAAATACAAGAGACGATGGAAAATTCAAGGTACATAAATTAATGTGTATTAATACTTGCGATTTCCAGAAGTATCCTTAAATCCATCTTTAGGACTCACCCGAATTATAATGCTGCAGTCGGGTTCTTTCTTTTCTACATACACTTCAATTAACAAATCTCCAGCCTGGGAAACCTAGGAAAGGGCAGATGTGAAGAGAGTAAATATAGGTATGTTCTGAGAACATACTTATGATACTTAAGACAGAAAGTCCTAGTCCTTTTTTCTAAATATTTCATAATAATGAAATGAGCCTGTTAATAGTACAATAATTCTCATCTTCCAGATGTGGTTGACTAAGAAAAAGGAATCTACACAAAGGATGTAATCACAGGGCAATTTCTTCATCTCTTAATTAAGAATTTAGTGTCCTGAAATACTCTTATATTCTTACTAAAATAACAAACCTGTCTGTAAGGGGAATATGTGGACTTTCAACAACATAAGCTATAAGAGCCATCACCATGTATGTTAATAGGAGAAACAAAATGAAGAATGAAAAGGATCCATATGTAATTGTGCTCTAATCTACAGGGTGGGTGAATACCCATAATTAAAAGAGAAAATAGGCATTGCTAGATTTTCAAAGCGATAATGCACAAAAATTGAAATTTTAGGATAAATTAGGTTGGAGCTATATTACAACTACAAAAAGAGTAAGTATAGTTAGCAAAGAAAAAAAAATTTGAAGTGAAAGAATAAGATAGATGATAAGGAGAGGTTTTTATTTTAATTACTTTCAGCCAAGCATTAAGTGTTACATTATTTGGGTCACTATTATAGACCAGGAGACATATTAAGTGAAGAAGAGACACTCCTTAACAAAATAAAAACCGTAAGATACCACCATGTAGATCAACAGTATAATGAGGAAAAGTATAATTAACACAGAATTTAAACCAATCTATGAAAAATACTTGGAGTAGTTTTTTTCAGAAATTGCCTTAAGTTATATAACCACTTAGAAATAATATCTCACAATTTAAAAAAAATGGTCATAATGGAGAAACTATCATTCTGAAGTTAAATTTGCCTAAGAATAAAATCTGATGAAAAAAATAGTAAAGAAAACATCTAAAAAATGTACTTTGAAGAAGTGTTTTTAATTACTCTGGCATTACAGACTTAGAAAAGCTTATTTCCAATTTTTCTTACTCATTTTTGATGATACACAAAAATTCTAGGAAAGAAAAGATACAGTTGACATTTCTACTTTTCACTGTGTTTGCATAAACAACTCTCCAGGAAGGACACATTTTAAAAATTAAAAACGCAAACACAAAGAACTCCTAGAGTGAAGCTAAAACAAGAATAGTTAAGAAATTCAAACAGGGATAAGACATGGAGCCTGTCAGAAAAACACACCAGAGCAGAGTTTTGAATGGATTAGAGAAAAACACAAGCAAAAGAACAGGTTTTTCCGAAGTATTCTACTTTTCCTGTCCAATTACTACTATTTTATAGACAATTCTTTTCTTCTACTTACGTATACTTAATTAAAAAGCAGCCAAGACTCATTTCATTATTGCAATATGAATATAAAAGATAAAAATGCAGAAGGACACTCATATTTTATCTTATTACAACATAGGTAATGCTGCCAAAGATTATACCTTGGGCTCACAAAACCCTTTATTTCATGACTGAGACTATCCCTCTTGCCACCCCCCCCCCCCCAAAAAAAAAAAAAAAACACAGTGATTCAGGAGAACTAACTGATAATAAGCCAGATTTCTTAGTTTTACAGGCTACATTAATTACTTTGGGTCAAAATGGAGGCGATGCTTTCGTAGGTAAGTACTGTCATAGTGCTAGCACTCAGGGATCTCGGGCACTGGGATGGCAGCCCTTTCTCCTCTCCTTCTTATGGAATAGTAGCTCCTAATAAGCTCCTAATAGTAGTTCCTAGTAAGGAAGCATTTGCTTCATTCTCTGAGTATATCTATAAACAGAAGATACTCGACCCACTTATATTATTTACATTTGTATCCAGAATCCACTACAACTCCTAGTGATTAGAAGATTAAATACCAATTTTAAGAAAGTTCAGTGAATGCTCATCAAACAAGGAAAGGTACCCTGGAAAACGGCAGTGCACCCTGAACACACAAATCCAATACAATGCAACTGAGGAAAGCAAAAGAAGATTTAGAAAATAGTCAATTTCAGACATAAATCAGTGTATGTTACAAAGATGACATTAGAAAAATTCCCACTAATATAATCATCTGAGAGCATGCAGAGCAAAAGCATAGAAGAGATAATTTATATTTTCAAAATCATAATGGAAAAAAGAATCATTACGGAGCTGAATTTTCAATTTAGTCTTGTATTTCTTTGGCTTTAAATGCTTCCTTTGAAATCCACTCGTATTTTTAATAGTGCATTTGTAACTAGAAATTGATTTTATAAAGGGCATTTGATAAGATTAATAATGATTTTTCCTTCTGTATTTTGAAAATTTGCATTAACATACTTTGTGGCATTTCACATATGAACGTCACGCTGCAGAATTAGGCAACTATTTTATCTAGGTTCTTTTTTCCCCATTACTTTTACTTTGCTTCAAATAGGAACTTGAAAATAAATACAACAAACAGCTTTACTTACAACAGAAGTTTTTAGTTTTTGTTATTTTTGAAATTATTTTTTTATTCTTTGGAGATCTAACTATTACTACTCACTTGAGTGTCTTTCCACTTGGTAATAAAGCTATTTTCTATGTCCATTTGTTTGACTTGGTCTTCTTTAACCTGTTTAAAATATAATTTGGGACATTCTAATAAAATACAAGGAGTGATGGTACTCATCCTCACATAACTCTTCAGGAATTTAAAGACCAACAATTTAAAAATAAATGAGAATGACCATCTTAATCAGCATGGGCCCACATAGCCAGGGCAGAAATAAAGCCAACATGATAGAGCCTCATAAAGTTCAGAGAATTTTATGATGACATCACTTCAAGCTTCAGACTCCATCAATGGAAGCTGTACTGCTAATTGACTTAATAAGCAAAGGGGCTAATGAGTGATTTGTTAGAGTTGATGTAGGTTACAAGATAAGACTAATTTCTCAAACTGAAATGCTTGTTAAATGCTTACAAAATTCCTATGATTTAAAGCTGGGGTTAGCAAAACTACGAAAATAATCATTTATTTTTTTGTTAACGTAACAATACAAACATAGAAAATAAAGAGAGCATGTAAAGCCACACATTATTTTTTTTTCCTAATTCTTTCATTTCTCAGCATCAGAATTACTGCAAAGAAGCTGCTGTTGATCAAAAACAGTGGACACATATAGAAAGAAATAGATCAAAGAGCAAAGAGAATCCAACAATCTTGGTGTCCATTCCTATATAAATGAAGATACAAATGGTGTGTTTTTATTTTATTAAAGTAGAGCTTCTTTCCCTTGGCTAAGGAATCCTGCAATCACTTACTATAAGAATGTAAGAACTCTACATAGAATAACCTATTACATTAACTCATTTAATTTCAACTGACGTACCCATAATCCTGGAAAACAAGAAGTCTTATACAACACCACTTAATAGAGTGCCCCAAGAGGTTAAATGCAACCATGCTAGTGGTAATCAAGAGGCCAGTGTTCATGAAGCAATGGAGTTGGACCTTTGACCCAAATACCCTATATACCCCCCATGTTCAAACCCTGGGCTTATTTCCTCTATTTTTACTTCTTTCAACTAAGAAATTATCCTTATTCCAACAGTTTTCTGATGAAACATGAATATATTAACTTCATAAAATAGCAAATTGAAAGTCAAATAATTAGAACAGACTTAGTAAAAACCACAGAACATTATTTCGGGATTTTCTTCATTTCCAATTCAGACACAATTAAAATAAAACACTAAAATGCATTCAATTGCAGACTTTATCAGCCTGGTATTTATTACCAAATTTGTAAAATTCACAATTTCACACCTCTAAGTAGACACACTTAATGCATACACACACTGACAAGGAAAAAAAAAAGCCACAGAAACACTATAAATAGGAATATTGTGTCCAACAGACACCAGATGGCTTCAAAGCAGTCAAATTTAAATGAATGGCTACAGCTAAAAAGGCTACTTGTATCTAAAATATTAAAGATCATGTAACTATTCTTTATTTTTAGATATTCATAAAGACGTGATTATAAAAATCCTAAAATATAAATTTTTATTTGCCAACAGTAACATTGAAACTATTTTAACAAGGGCAGGATATAAAATATTTACCTCAAATATCTCAACATAATTATTAATTAAGTCCTCGATTACATTCACTTCTTCACTAGTTTGTCCTTTAGTTTGAAACAAACAGGATGAAAAGACCAAGGCCAAATTATGGGCATTCATGTGATTGATTTCTGAGCATTTCTGAACCCTGTTAGAGAAAAGCATAGCTCATTACGACACACTTCATAGAACTTTAGTCATAATACCCATTTATCATTATTTAACACACACACACACATCAAAAGTCTCTGATAGAAGATGTACGGTGGTGATTTAAAAAACAATGCACAGTTTGTTCTTCTGAGTACTTACAGTCAAGAATATAAGAAAACACTACTGTTAAAGAAGATACGACTACAAGTTACAAAGCAGTCCTTGCCTGTGGACTGGATGAGATGCACGGAGACAATGGTACAACCTGAGGCTAAGGCATAAAGATGGGCTTAAACAATGGTGTAAAATGACCAGCGGGGCTGAAGCATAAATGAAACAGGGGAAAGGAGGCAGTAGGTAAGTAGGAAAAATAGCAAGGAAGGTGAATTGAGAGGCATACAGTAGACAGTTCCAAATTCAAGGTTCAAGGCTGAACTGAATTTTCCAGGAAGTGCAAATCAGGTGAGAAAATACTGAGCAGCATGTGTTTGTACGGTTAGCCAAAATAGGATATTCTCTCTCAAAAAGCAAACAATGAAAAAATATAATTATTGGATATGACTTGGATATAACTATGAAGGTCTTTTTACAGTGAAAAGACATGAAAAGAGGAGTCAACTCTCCCTATGATTAGGCTACAAAATTTGGGCCTTACAAAGAGCATTTAAAGTACAGTACACCCTTGAACAACAGAATTTGAACTGTGTGGGTCCACTTACATGTGGATTTTTTTTTGATAAATACAATACAGTTATATATTTTCTTTTATGATTTACTTAATATTTTCTTTTCTCTAGCTTAATTGTAATAATACAGTACATAATACATATACCATACACAATAGGTGTTAATTGACTGTATATGTTACTAGTAAGGATTCCAGTCAACAGTAGGCTATCAGTAGTTAAGTATTGGGGGGAGTCAAAGTATATGTGGATTTTGATGTGCAGGGGAGCACTGCCCCTAAATCCTGAATTTCAAGGGTCAACTGTATTCACAAATGTTAAATGCAAAGTGATTTAAAAAAAACCTACAGGCATCACCCCAATAAAAGGAAATATACATCAATAAAAATGCACAGGTAACAACTATAAGTGATATACATGTGGGTATCTGTTAATGCTGTTTGCCACTGACAATATATAATAACACCCTGCTCAACTGCCTAATTACATTTTTAAATTTTAAAATGCATACTAAAAAGGAGAGACTAACTGCATCAAAGGAATAAAACAAGATGAAGCTAGGTACACCTGTCTTTAAAAGGAGATTCTAGTGGTTACAAAAGAGAGTAAAGATGACAGGAATATATATATATATACACTCACAAAATGCCACATTGCATGGCAGAGACTGAGCAAGTGCAATCACTGTATGTGATTTATAAGATGCAAAGGGAATCGCAAGTTAATAGAGGAGGGTGTGATAATTGTGGACATCCCTCTCAAAACTATGTCTGTACTCTTATCACACTAAATTATAAACATCAGGAAAATTTATCTGCAGGTCTGCCTGTGTTACCAGAATCAGAGCATCTCCCAGTCAGGAACTGTTGCTTTAATCACACTGGAGTGCATAATAAATATCTGGTGAATGGAATTAAGTAAATGTTAGTCACGGAAGAAGTGATCCGTTATCTGGGGCAGGGATGGAATTAAATACTAAATCAACCCGACCTAACCAAATGGACCTCTCAAACTTCTGAGGACTCTATTAAACATTCTCACCTTCTTGAGACTTCCTTTTGCAATAGTATCCTCCTTGCTACTCTTCACCTCTCTTCTCTTCCATTTCTGCAGCTGCCTTAATTTATGACATAACGTCCAAGGAATACAGTATTTTCCTTTCCTTCCTTTATTTCTCTGCCCCACAAGCTATCATTCCCAAGTGTTTCTATTAAACCCACGGAGTCTCTTCTCACTCAGGGCTTCTCATTAGAAGCCCAAGAAAACGGTTTCCTGGTTAGTTTCTCTGTGTCTATTCCAATCTCTTTTCAATCAATCCCATCCATGGGTTATTGTCCTAAAACAGACTTGATCAGTCACTCTTTATTGTGTGAAAATCTGAATGTTTTCACATGACCACTTGAGCCTTTCACAACCTCCTGCCAGCCAACTACACACCAGCTCATCTCCCAGCACATCTGTTTCCTAGAAATATCCACCACTCATTTCTTGTTACTTCTCTTTCCTTCACATACCCCTTTCAATGTGAAGCATTCCCTGGATGTCAACACACAACAAATGATTCAATCTTTCCTCCCATGTTAAAATTCTCTATATTAAAATCTGTTCCAGTGATGCTGTGTTTCCCCTAAAAATTATAAAATGCCCTGCAGCACTCCTGTGCATTCACTCTGACATCCAGAGGTCCCTGATGCAAAGGTTGGGAACTGTGGACTTAAGACGTTTTGTCATTCATGTATTATTATCTTCAAATGTTTCTGTTCACATGGAATCTTAATAGGCGCTGTTTAGTATACAGTAGAAACTAAAATATATGCCAGATGAAGAAACGGAGGGAGAGGGGAAGGATGGGAAGGAACTCGTGATCTCAAACTCAAATCTGAATAAAAAATCTTAAAACAATTATGTGTAACTCAATGTTCAAAATATTAACTTAATAAACTGTAGCAGCCTGGTCATATATTAAATTTTTCTGAAGTTTATTTATTTATTTTAAGAGAGAAAGAGAGAGAGAGAGCATACACACATGAACATGAGTGGGACAGGGGCAAAGAGAGAGGGAGGGAGAGAATCCTAAGCAGGCTCCAAGCCGTCAGCACAGAGCCTGATGCAGGGCTAGATCTTACGCACCATGCGATCATGACCTGAGCCGAAACCAAGAGTTGGACACTTAACCAACTGAGCCACCCCGGCGCCCCTAAAATTTCTGAAGAATCTGTCCCAATGTCTCATAAGAATTTCTTAGACTGCAAATACGATAGTTTCAGTAGAATTCAGCTACACAAAAATTCGGTGTACTGCATCTATGCAGGAAGCGACAATGATATACTCCCTAAGCCATATTTACACTTATTAAAGTTTTTGTAGTAGTTCTAACAGCAAAACCAACCAACCAACACACCTTTCATTTTAACTGAAAGCGTTATTTTCAAACATGCCTCCTCCTTCAGAGATCTTATTTCTCAAGCTACTACTATATTCTTCCTATCCTCCCAAATGAAGGAAACTACATACCCTGATGTAGAAAATATTTTAGACTTCTAAAATTTTCTCATATGTTCAACAGTATGATGCTAAAATATTAGAATTAGGTTAGACACAAATTGATAAGGGAGAAATAAAAGTTTATGAAGAGTTCATCATGAGAAAATACTGTGCTCACAGACAGACTCCTGCTAGAGAATTCTGGTCTTTGTGCTTTCTTCTCTTCTCTAGCTTTCCTCTTAAATGAGTTTTAAAGTTTGTGTTTATATACTGGATTCACTTGGGGATGCTGTACATGATTATTTCTAATTCATTTAAGAAATTTTCCAGTATGCTATTTATCTGAAATGGGTCTTAATTACAGAAAGAAACACTCAAGTGATAGTTTGCTGGGGATTTTATTTTAAAACCATTTTCTTCCTCCCTTCCACTCATCACCCATCTCCTTTATGGCAACCCCTAGTTCTTCTCTGTATTTAAGAATCTGCTTTTTTGTCTCCTTTTTTCCTTCTTTATTCATGTTTTTCTTAAATTTCATATATAAATGAAATCATATGGTATTTGTCTTTCTCAGTCTGACTTACTACACTTGGTATAATATCCTCTAGGTCTATCCATGTTGTTAAAAATGACAAAAACCTCATTCTTTTTTATGGCTGAGTAATAGTCCTGTGTGTGTGTGTGTGTGTGTGTGTGTGTGTGTGTGTGTATACACACTACTACTTCTTTATCCATCCACCTGTTGATGGACACTTAATGTTGCTTCTATAACTAGGCTATTGTAAATAATGCTGCAATAAACACAGGGGTGCATATATCTTTTAGAATTATTGCTTTTATTTTCCTTGGGTAAATACCTAGTAGTGGAATTACTAAATTATATGGTAGTTCTATTTTTAATGTTCTGAGGAACATCCATACTCCTTCCACAGCAGCTACACTAGTTTATATTCCCATGAATAGAGCAGGAGGGTTCCCTTTTCTCCACATCCTTGCCAACACTTGTTATTTTCTGTCTTTTGGACACTAGCCATTCTGGCTGGCAGAAGGTGATATCTCATTATAGTTTTGACTTATATTTTCCTGATGATGAGTGATATTGAACATCTTTTTATGTGTCTGTTGGCCATATGTGTGTCTTTGGAGAAATGTCTATTCAGGTTCTCCGCCCATTTTTAATCAGATTATTTGTTTCTCTATTGTTGACGTCTATAAGTTCTTTATATACTTTGAATATAAACCCCTTATCAGATATATCATTTGCAAATATCTTCCCCCATTCAGCAAACTGCCTTGTTTTATTGATGGTTTCCTCTGCTCTGCAAAATCATTTTATTTTGGTGCAGCCCTAATAGTTTATTTTTGCTTTTGTTTCCTCTGCCTGAGGAGACATATCCAGAAAGAGGTTTCTAAGGCCAATGTCAAAGAAATTACTGTCTATGTCTTCTTCTGGGATTTTTACTGTTTCAGGTCTCACATTTAGGTATTTAATCCATTCTTCAGTTTTTTGGTTTTCTTTGTTTTTGTTTTTGTATCTGGTGCTGGAAAGTGGTCTAGTTCCACTCTTTCGCGTGTGGCTCTCAAGTTTTTCCAGTCCCACTTAAAGAGACAGCTTTCTTTTCCCCATTGTATTCTTTCCTCCTTTATTGTAGATTAAGTAACCATGTAAGTGTGAGTTTATTTCTGAACTCTATGTTTTCTCCCATTGATTGATCTCTGTGTCTATTTTTGTGCCAGGACCACAAGGTTTCTATCACTACAGATTTGTGGTATATCTTAAGATCTGGGACTGGGGTACCTCCAGCTTTGTTGCTCTTTCTCAAGACTGCTTTGGCTATTTGGGATCTTTTGTAGGTCCATACACATTTTAGGATTATTTGTTCTAATTCTTTAAAAACTTATGTTGGTATTTTGATATGGATTGTGTTAAAATTGTAGACTGCTAACAATTTAATTTTTCCAATCTTTGTGCATGGTATACCTTTCCATTTATTTGTGTCATCTTTAGTTTCTTTCATCAGCATTTTATAGTTTTTTGAGTACAAGTCTTCCACTTCACTGGTTAAGTTTATTCCTAAGTATTTTGTTATTTTTAATGCAGTTGTAAAGGAGACTGTTTTCTTAATTTCTTTCTGCTACTTCATTATTAGTCTATAAAAATGCAACAGATTTCTGTATGTTAATTTTGGATCCTGCTACCTTACTGAATTCACGTTATCGGTTCTAGCAGTTTTTCAGTGGATTGAAGCCATTTTTAAGGTATGATGGATAATTCACAGTCACATATAGAAAGTTAGCCATAGTACTTTAAATTTAAGAAATAATGACTTATAGAGTGCCAACTTTGAAATGTCTGGAAAAGCTCATGAAACCACCCACCTGTAAAGATGTTCGATTACAGCTGCCAACGTTGCTCGGTTGACCCCTGGAAGAGAACGTATAAATGCCCCATACTTTTTAATTCTTTCCTTGTCATCTTGAGTATCTAGAGGTTAAAAACAAACAATTTTAGTCCAAAACTAATAGTCTGTAACACAAATTTGCCTTTTAACAGTATTTTAAACCAATATTCATTACTGTAGCTCACTAAGTGATCTAATCAAGTTTTAACAGAATAAATATTCAGGCTTCTATAACTCTGGAAAGGCATTTACACAGACATTCCATGGTAGGAAGATAGAGTTCTTATGCTTTCTAATTAAAAACGAAGCACTCTCAAAACCCAAGGTTGCACTTTATCCTCTACTTTATGAACTACTGAACTTCATCTAATAGGAATATATTCAATCGATAACTCAAATTCGAGTACAAATTGAGAGATAAACTGAAAGTCTTTTAACTTTGGCTATGGGAAGATTTCAGTCTGTTATTTGCAAGTGACATTTCTGATTTTTTCCCCTTGTGAAATCATAAAAATCTTACCAAAACTAATGAACCATCTTGGAGCCATGAACTGTGTTACCCTGCAGATCCGTGTATAGGGGCCTTTGACCAGCCCTAGCATCTCCAAGTCATTGTAAAAGGTAAGGGGGCAATGGAGGAAGTCATGTGCAGGCCCTGATAACTATGACACAGACTTAGAGAAAGATGGTTCCTCTGTCACTGTCATTGACAGAACTTGGTTAGCTATACACAGGAGGATGAGAGGCAATTATGTTCCACTCTCCTAACCCCAGAAGTCAAATACTTAGAGAAACTAGATCCAGGAACCCCCAAAGTTCTAGACTCTAGAAGACATGCAGCAGTGGTTTGCTCTAACCTGCTAGCTTACAGGGGAAATAAAAGGCCATTCTTCAAATAAATAACTTGTGGTGACTTTGTAACTCAAGGGGACTGCACGTATATATTCCCTCACAATTCCCAACTACCTGTGGAAACAAGACTTTTTCATTTTCTGTTCAGCCCAACCTATTCTATTCACAGAAAGCCAGCAGCACATTAATGATTTTTCAAGAGTACACGGTCCTTGCGAAGGGCATTAGGATCCCTGGGGAGGTAAGAAACTCTGTGGCACATTTTTGAAGTACACTCCTAATCAAAACTGTAACCATAGCTCCTTTGTAGTGCTGTAGCCTACGTATAAGACCTGTAGAGGTAAACATGATCATATTGACTTAACTCTGCTAATAGATGACTAAAAGCGAGAGGGGAAAACATCAAAATCATATTCAAAGACTACACTGGAAGTGAATGAAGAATTATCTATCATCTCTAGTACAATCCAAACACCCTCTTGTCATCCAGTTTCTAACTATAATGGTATTAATTTAATAAGATGTTATTAATATTACTACCTTTATAACAAGAAGTCATGCTAGTACAGCATATCTTCACAAATCTTACAAGGATAAAATAGATGAAATTTTCAAAATAAAGCTTAAGCAATTTGAAAGTAAAACTTAAGATAGATTTCAGGTCATATAGAAAATACAATGAACTAGTCAGCTAGCCGCAGACTTCAGACAACTTAATGTGTTCTTAGAAGAATAGATCATCGATCATATAAATAGGTGGTATGACACTGTAAGGCATTCTTTGTCTCAGTGCACAGGACCCAAGAGAGCTCTTCTATGAGGTCATCCAGAGAGTTGTGGTTTATCCTTGTCAGATCCAACATAGAGCACCTCTGACAAGTTAGGGTGAGCTATGTTAGATCTGAAAGCAAACGACTTTAAGGCTATTTGACCTAGCATCTAAAACCTTCTCCAAGTAAATTCTCAAAGAATTCTCATCCAAGTAAAAGGTGAACACATTGCTCTTTGACACTTGCTACTATTTACCAACTACCTACTCCTGGTAGACTGACAACAGTAAAGACATCTTTGTCTTAGAACTTGACAATTGAGCAAAAGTATACTTGCCTCAAATTTTTGATAAGCGATTTTACAATAAAGACAAATTGTTAGTCCTTATAAAATAGAGATGCTATAAATAACTTCATAGTTATAAAATTATAATAAATCATGAAATAAAAATGAGAGTGGCAAAGTAATTGGGCTTAAAGTGATACATTATCTAATTCCATATTTTATATCCCAGATAATTATGCAATCAATTCTCTTTGTGATTAGAGTTGAACCTATTGATTTCAGAAATACCAGCAGGCAAATAAAAGTCTTCTGAATTGGTAGTTAAATTAGGAAAAGCTTTATTTTAGCAACAGTACAACTCCCTTCTTGCTGACACTAATAAGGGTCATTCTTGGGAGAATTTTTCAAACTGTGAATGTTTTATGACATCACTTCAACATTAATCCCTTAATAATATATCATATTTATGTGTGAGATTAAACAAATACTTTCACTGAAAAAGTCTATTTCTCAACAGAGGCATATCATATAGTCAAATTCAAAGGTCACTTTCCCAAAAAATCTTGAAACGCATTAAATGTACAGTAGAAATATATTAGTAAATTATGGTCAAAATTTCAATGATAATTTTTAAATTTTTTTAATTGAAAAAAATGATCGAAAATCATTTTGAAAGTATTGTAGATATACATGAAATGTTTGTGGTTTAATATAAAGGATTATATATAAATTACAGGTATGGGGGACAAAGACTACAAAATAAGATATAAAAATGAAAATAGTTCTATTAGAAAGATGGGATGAAAGGTAATGTTTACATTTAAAAGCCTTCATTGTTGTAATGTTTTTGTAAAAGGAGTTATTTTGAATTAATAGATGTAAATGTAGGTTTTACTGAATCAATTTGACCCAACAAGTGATTTAATAAACTACTTTTCTAGAGTCATTTCTTAAATAGGTTCTTACAGTATAGCAAAGGCTTTTCTTCTTCTTTTTTTCTATTTTATTGAAGGGGAAATGAAGAAAGAGTTTAAAAGCTATTGTTATGTACCCTACAGAGGTAGAATGAATGATAAAGGGAAGCCAAAGAGCCATATAGGGAAATCATATAAAACCAATCTTATATTAAACCGTTCATTTTAATCTTAATGAGAAATTAATAGCATACACGGACTTAACCGTAACACTTTCAAAGTTAAAGCAAAGCAAACACTAAGAAATCTGCAAACTAAGAATTACTTTAACATACTACTTAGCAATTATTACTATAAATTTCTTTTGAGGTAGATATAAACAACTATGGATATCTACACAATATCTGTTCTAAGCCCTTAGGTACACTGTTCCTTTCAATTAAATTTGCAGATTAGCAAAGATTTCAAAAATATAATTATCAGTTTAGAAGGCAAGCATTTATTATGTTCCATATTATATGTATTACCTAAAGCAGAGATCCAATATGGATAGAGCTCCTTAGTAAGAAGTGCATCATCAATGTCGGAGAGAAAATTTTTCAACACGCCTGTCACATCTTCAAGCTGATGTTTTCCAGCCCTCAATTTAAAGCTCCTTGCATCCTTTTTGAAACTCTCCAGGAGTTCGCTTATATGCAAAGGATCACCATTCTTTTGGTAGATATATTTGCATCCTAAACCTTTGGTTAAAAAAAATATATATGAAGTCTAAAATCAAAATCTACTTTTATGGCTTAGAAATATAGACTTTTGTGTTGGGACATTGAGCCAGACAAAGTCATTATCCAAGAGTTGATATAAACATGCATGAGGGGAAAAAGGTCCCCCACCCCCTAATTTTAGTACTTAAAATGATGAACAAACTTCTCAGCTTTTAGCAAGCTTTTAACAAGCCCCTGTCCAGCCCTTCCCCCCTTCATGGTATCTTCAAATGTTCTTTTACCACAGGTGTCCGATCTTTACTTTACCTCCCAGAATTCAAGCCTGTCCCCAGTTTCACTGATAAAAGTGAGGCGCTCTAGTGTAAATTTTCTTAGCCCTTTGCACTCATATTTGTATATTAATTTCTGTCTGTTCCCACTTTCACCTTCTTCTGGATGAGGAGTTGAATCATCTCCTTTTCAAAGTTACTGATTCACCAGGTGTCCCATATAAAATAAGAGGATGAGGAGCGGAGAGGAGGATAATGATGATGATACAAACAAAATTTTAAAGTGCTCCCTTGCCCCTCCCAGGTCTCTGGATCTCTCTCCCTTCCAAACCCCAGCTGACTTTCCTATATTTATTCTTCCTACCATCTCATGCCCCTGTTCATCCTTCAACCATAATCTTGCTTCTGTGCAGCTGTTGGGACCACCTTCATCAAGAATATCAACAACATCCTATTTTTAGGTGCTTTTCTGTTTTTATCTAATGAGAATCCCCTGCAGTGTAGGACACTCCAAATGAATCCCTGGTAAAATTCTTTTAATGTCATAGCTTTCATGACATTATAATCTCCTAGCTCTCCCCCCATTCCTCTATGACTACTCGTCCAGTCCTCTATTTATTCTACCATCTAGTATTTACTAAGGATTCCATAAATCCAGCCTCAATTCTCTTCTCTTTTCTACTCCCCTACAAAATTCTGTGGGTGAACCCAACCAACTTCATACACATTTAACTACCACATACACATTTTCACCCAGGTTTTCATTTCTAGGATTTCAAACACACACACATACACTTTATATACAGATACTTTATAAATATACCTGCAACACACACCATTTTCATGAATAAGTGAAAATAATCTGAGGAATTAAGTCTCCTGCCCCATTCAC
Organism: Herpailurus yagouaroundi; assembly: GCF_014898765.1. Classification (NCBI taxonomy): domain Eukaryota; kingdom Metazoa; phylum Chordata; class Mammalia; order Carnivora; family Felidae; genus Herpailurus; species Herpailurus yagouaroundi. The sequence continues at coordinate 138,534,179 of NW_024412376.1, read as the reverse complement.
TACTTCACCTGTTAATCTCACTATGGTCTTTATCTTATCTCTGGCATCTCAATACATGGCACTTCCTTCTCCTCAGTCCTTTATAAGTCAGAATTTTTCTTTTTCGCTTACAATATTAAAAAGTCACATATATTTTTCATCATAGCCTTGCTCTCAAACTGTCCCCTTCTTTCTATCCCATGTCCTGTTATTTTTTTGCACTCAGTTCCTCACTACATTGTCACAACTCCCTGCCCCTATTCTTGTGTAGCCCTCCAGTCCATCTCAACACTGATAATAGCTTGATCTGAGATACAGGTCTGTTGGTGTCACCAACATGCTTAAAAATCTAGATACTGCCCTCTCACTGCCTAGAGGACAAGTTTGAGGATTTATTATAATATTTAAGACTCTACATGAATAGGCTTAACCCTCCTGCCTCTCATCTACTGTTCTTCTCATGCTAAGCTCTGGTCACAATACAAAGTTCCCTCAATAGACAACTTCTCTCATGACTCCATACATGAGCATACACTGATCCTCCTCATAGAATCCCGATTCCCTTCTTGTCCTAACTAGCTCCTATTTTCTGTTAAGACTTATGGTAAGCATATCTCACCCATGAAGCTCTCCTTGTACCAACTCCTGAAGCTCTCTACCACAGAATTTTGTATACTTGAGATATAACTGCCTAGTTGTTTAAACGTCTTTGATTCACAAATCTGTAAAAAGCCAGAGGGTAAGGTTCATGTCTTACTCTCTGCGTACAGTAACTCTACCATGACTGGAACTTAGGAAGCATTCAATAAATGATCATTTAATGTAAGAGTAAGCAACATCTACAAAAACAAAAACCTGTGACTAAGTTTTTGACCTTAACTTATATCCCTCGTTGAATGAATTTCTAAAAGCTAGTACTCAAATATATTAACTGCACGCATAATTTTGTTTACATAAGTTAAAATAATTCCCAAGAACTACTATAACTCATTAAAAAAATTAAACTCTAAAAATATGACTGTGAACCGGTTCTGTTCAAAATCTTGACACCATGAACACAAAAAAACTGGCCTTCAGATTTTAATACAAAGGTCAGGAAGTTCAAAATAATTGTGACTTGTAAAGTCTTTGAGTCAACCATCTTCATTCTATTAATCACTGGGCATTTTCTAAGTGTGTACCATATCTTCCCTACTATACATGCTGGTAACATCAGGGTTTCCCCCATATTCTGCTCATTAAAAACAAAACAAAACAAAACACAGTCTTTCTTCGGCTTTATTACTTTAATATGCAAGTTAATGTACCTTGTGCCAGAGTTACAAAGTAGTTTTAACTTATTTATTTAATTTATTTATTTAACTTATTTATTTAACTTATTTAACTAATAAAATTTAGTTGAAAACAATCTAATGCTTAATGATTTTAAATTCAAAGAAACACCACAAAGAAACTTCTGATTTCCCAAGAGAAACCTTAAATTGGATACACTGGAGCTAGAATTATTTTAATCATTTCACAGCTTAAGAAAGACCTTATGCCATTATGAAACTAACATGATGTGAAAGTTCCCAATGAGGTTTTGCTCTTGCTAAAACATAGTACGTGTGCAATTCATTTATACCAATGAAATTCAAGTGTGCTAATACTGAATGACTAACGAATGAAGATGATAACCTTCTTCCTCCCCCATTTTCAAATAAACAGATGACTACCACTGATAAGGAAAATATGGACACAGTATCACAGGAAGGGATTTCATAGAGTAATAGCCACATAATGTGACTGCATACATATTTACAGTAGGTATATAATTCAAAGATACGGAATTCAAACACAGTGAATCTGATTAATGATACTTGAATTATATATGAAATAAGCAAAATACTTAAAATGGCACTCTCTCCAGAAGAAGATAGATTAATATACACATATTATAAATTTAATTTCTAAAAATTATTTTCTTCATAGCCTTGGTTATTTCTAACGTTTTACTCATAGCAGTTTGTTGTCAGTTCTCATTACTGAAACCTATGATTCATGGCTTTGTCTTTAACTTTTTACTCCCACTGCTGTACTTCCAGTACCAAGATCAATGGCTGGCACACAACAGACAATAAATAAGTAACAAACTAATAACACAATGTTTTACTGCAGCTCTGTCACTGATTACACCTTCTTTTCAAATTAAAAACACCCAAGGACACTTCTAATATTAAGAGAACAAAAAAAAAAAGTTAATTACCTTCCCAAATACAAGATCAATCATTTTACTCTTTTCCAAACTTGTAATCTAAATCAATGGCACTTACCTACAGATTAAAAGGTAGAAAACATTTTTATATTTAAAATATAGTTCACAATCTTCTACCTTTTAGAGTATTGATGAAATATGTAACAAAGAAGGAATCTGAGGAATTCATATTTGAAAATAAACATGAAGAATCAAGGAATACTTTACTATCATAACATATTATTTTAAAATGAAGTTAGCCCATGTGAATGTCAACCAATTGTTTTTACTTGCAAACTATTCATAAAACTCTGTTAAGATCAAGTCAAAACTATTAGAATAACCATGATTCTTAATATAAACATGTGACTAATAGCACATTGAATGAAATAAATACATACACATACTTTGAATGCTTGTCAACAGCAACAAAAAATTCTTTCACGTATTTTCCCACAGTTTACCACTTCCAAAAACATGTTTAGGTGACCCACTGCATTCCCTTAGACTTTACAGTAACCCTTGTAACCTCTGAAAAATAAAGTCTTCAATCTATTTTTAATATACATTTTATAATATAGATTCTTTCAGTATGGCATTTAAATTTTTTACGCATGTAAAAGAAGAAAATGGTAAAAGTACATTGTGTAATTTAAATTTTACTGGGAGAAGGAATGGCATTTGGCTGAATGGTGATGATGTTTTTATTTTTCACTGATGTACTTTCAAATATAAAGAGCTCTAATGCAGTCCAGTGGCGGAACCACTTAAAAAACTCTAAGAATGATACCATGAGTTCTGGGGGTTGAATAAAAACTTTGCAATACTTACCATACTGTGTAACAAATGCTATACAGCTGTTCACAATAATGGGAACGTCATTTTTGCTGAGCTGCTGATCTTGTAATGCATTACCATCTGTACCTGCTGCTTTTTCAATTGCAGTATGCCAGACTGTGAAATCCAACTTGGTATGCCCATGGATGTATAATGTTCTGTAAAGTTTAAAAGCATTTCAAATTACAATTTTTTTCTAAAATTTTGACTTCTAGACAGAGTATCTTTAAATCCATATAAATGTGATCTTGCCTCATCCATGAGAAGAAAACTCTCCATCTACCATTAGCTTCCATTTGATCTCTTTTATCTGTACAGTGACATCTCTCCATGAAGTGCAGGAAAGTTCTCTCAATTCATGGTCTCACCTCCCTTCATTTTCTGACCCGCTTTATTTTGTTTCTGAATAAGTGGATTGAAACTACTCTGGCAAGCATCATGGGTGACTAGATTTTATGGCTACTTTTTTTAAGATTTTAGAACTGTTGATGATTTCACTTCTTAAAAAAGAAAAAAAAAATACATTATGTTTTTTATAATATAATTCTTTCCAGATTTTCCTCCTATCTTTCTGGTTACTCAATTTCTACACAAGCTCATTTCCTCTGTTGAACCTCAGTGCACTCACAAGAACTCTAAGGACTCTGCAGAGACTCATCATTCAGGCCAATGGTTTCACCCCTCGCTTAGAGACAGTAACTCCCAAATCCCTATCAACAGATTATAACTTTATCTCACAGATCATATCTCCATGTGACTGAAAAGAGCATGAAGTAATCAAGAGAGTAGAAAATGTAATCACTACCCAACCTCAAATTTTCACTCTGCACTTCACCAAGGTCCTTTGTGACCTTGGACAAGTTATCAACCTTCTTTGGGCCTCATTAGTGACAAAATGAGGGTAATAATAGTACCTACCTCAAGACTCAGCGAATGTAATATTAATAACTAAGTAAACAATAATACTAATTAATATTCATTTTTGGACACCCTCATCTTACTATGTCACAATTATCTTGAACCTTTTTCTTTCCTCATATCAGACTAGTACTATAATCCTCCACTTATCCCACTAGAAATATGGGATTAATTAATTTTAGATTGGTTCTGCCTCCACCCAAACCACATTACTGCCACATGAATTCTGTTGATTTCCATTCCTGGATATATTTACTCTACCTTCTCTTCATTCTGACATTGTCTGATTTCAAGTTTTTACAATGCTTCTTAAGGTCACTAAAATGCTTCCTAATAAGTTTCCTTTCCTACCTCTCCATGTCTCTAATACTCCTCAGGGCTTCCAGGACAATCTAATATGCAAAACTAATCTCCCTCAAGACTGGGAGGTGTAACTGATCCACCTAATACACAGACACAGGAAGTTAGGCAAAATAAGGAGACAAAGGAATATGTTCCTAACAAAAGAACAAAGCAAAATCTCAGAAAAAGAACTAAATGAAAGAGAGATAAGCAGTCCACCAGATAAAGAGTTCAAAGTAGTGGTCACATCACTAAACCAGCTTTTTGCACGCCATATTAAAAGGGGCTCTTTGAGTGGAAAGCAAAGACCAAAAGTGACAAAGACAGGAAAGGATCTGGGAAAATCTCCAGAAACCACAACAAAACAGGTAATACAATGGAAATAAATACATATCCATCAATAATCACCGTCAGTGTAAATAGACTAAACCCTCCAATCCAAAGACATAGGGTATCAGAACAGATAAAAAAAAAAAAAATACCCCATAATTATACTGCCTACAAGAGACTCACTTTGGACTTAAAGACACCAGCATATGGAAAGTAAGGGGATGGAGAAACATTTATCACACAAACAGATGTCAAAAGAAAGCTGGAGTAGCAATAGTTACTTACACTGGACAAACTAGACTTTAAAACAAAGACTGTAACAAGAGATAAAGAGGGGTACTACATCATAATAAAGGGGACAATCCAACAAGAAGATCTAACAATTGTAAATATCTGTGCCCCCAATGTGGAAGTACCCAAATATATAAAACAATAACTAACATAAAGGAAGTGACAGTAATATAACAATAATAGGGGCTTTAATACCTCACTTACAACAACTGACAGATAATCTAAACAGAAAATAAACAAGGAAACAATGGCTTTGAATGACACTGGACCTGGAGGACTCAAAGTGATGCTCATAAAGATGTTCACTAAAGATCAAAGGAAGACTGAATAAACACAGTTAGAACTTCAATGAAGAGATGGAAAATATAAAAAAAAAAAAAATGACCAGAGCTGAATAATAAGTGAAATAAAAAGTACTAGAAGGAATCAACACACTAAATGATGCAGAAGAATGGATCAATGCAGGAGAGTGGAAGACCAGGGAATGAAAAGCATGCAATCAGAACAGCAAAAAGAAAAAGTAATTTGAAAATAAGCAGAGCTTAAGGGACCGCTGGGACAACATCAAGAACACGATCACTTGAATCAAAGGGGTCCCAGAGGAAGGGGGAAAAAAAAAAAAGAGCCAAAGGGACAGGAAACCTATTTGAAGAAATAATGCCCGAAAACTTTCCCAACCTGGTAAAGGAAAAAGACATCCAAGGCCAGGAACAGAAATTCCAAAATAACATGAACTCAAAAAGACCCATGGCAAGATACATTATAACTAGTGTCAAGAATTAAAGAGAGGATCTTAAAAGCAGCAAGAGAAAAACAACTATTTACATGCCATGGGAATCTCCCTCAAGACTATCAGCTGATTTTATTTATTTTTTTAATTTATGTTTTTATTTGAGAGAGAGCAAGCATGAGTTGGGGAGCAGAGGGGGATGAGGAGAGAAAGAGGGAGGGAGGAGGAGGGGGAAAGGGGGAGGGAAAGGGGGAGAGGGGAGGAGGGGGAGAGGGGGGAGGGGGAGGGGGAGAGAGAGGGAGGAGAGGGGGAGGAGGGGAGGAGCGGGGAGAGAGAGGGAGGAGAGGGGGAGGAGGGAGACAGGGGGAGAGAGGGGGAGAGAGGGGGAGAGATGGGGAGAGAGAGAGAATCATAAGCAGGTTCCATGGCTCCATGTTTAGCTCAGAGCCCAATGCGGGGCTGGATCCCACAACCCTGGGATCATGACCTGAGCCAAAATCAAGTCAGACAATCAACTGAGCCACCCAGGCGCCCCATCAGCTAATTTTATAACAGAAATTTTACATAAGGGAGTCATGAGGGAATAACATGATACATTCAAAGTGCTGAAAGGAAAAAAAAAATACAACCAGAATACTCTACACCCAGCAATTTATAATTCTGAATTAAAGGAGAGGAAAGTTTCCCAGATAAGCAAAAGCGTAAAGGAGTTCAACAAAACTAAGTCAGCCTTATAAGAAATGTTATAGGGGCTTCTTTAAATAAAAAGAAAAGGCCATAACTAGATACTAAACACTATGAAAGAAAAAAAAAAATCAATGGTAATGGTAAACATAGAATAAAGTAGATCAACAACCTACATAGCTAGAACGTATCTATGTAGGTTGTTGAATGTAGGTTAAAGGACAAAAGTAGTAAAATTATCTAGGACTACACACTTAGTCAAAGGATACACAAAATAATTACATGCAAAATGTGATGTCAAAAACATAAAATGTATCAGGAGGGGGCAGTTAAAATGCAGTGCTTTTAGAACATCCTTGAACTTAAATGACTATTAACTTAAAACAAACTACTATACACTAAAGATATTCTATATGAACCTCAAGGAAACCACAAACTAAATATCTGTAACAGATGTACAAAAATTAAGGAAAAAGGAATACAAACTGAACACTAAGGAATGTCATCTCATCATACGGGAAGAGAGCAAAAGAAGAAGGAACACAGAAAAACTACAAAAACCCACAAAACAACAACAACAAAAAACAGGAAACAATCAACAAAATGGCATTAGGTACATATCTATCAATAATTACTTCAAATGTAAAAGAACTAAATATTCCCATCAAAAGACAAAGAGGGACAGTTAGTGGATTATTAAAAAGACCTATAGATACGTTGCCTATAAGAGACTCACTTCAGATCTAAAGACACACAAAGTGAAGGGATGGAAAAAGACATTCCATGCAAATGGAAATAAAAAGAAAGCTGGAGTAGCAATACTTACATTAGACAAAACAGACCTTAAAACAAACAAAAAATGTAATAGGGGATAGAGAAAAAACATTACGTAATGATAATAGTATCAATTCAACAAAAGGATGTAACACTTTTAAAGATCCGTGCACCCACATATGGACATCTAAGTGTAAAAAGCAAATATTAAGACATAAAGGAGAAACTGACAGTAATAAATTGACAGTAATACATTGACAGTTATAAATAATAGTAAGGGACTTTAACACTCCCACATACATCAATGGATATATCATCCAGACGTAAGATCAATGAGATACATAGGACTTACACAACATATTACAGAAGATGTACTTAACAGATATACACATGAGCATTAAGAAGGGTACTTGTGATGAACACTGGCTATTGTATGGAAGTGTTGAATCACTGAATTCTACTTCTGAAATCAATACTGAACTGTATATTAACTAAAATATAAATAATAAAAAAATAAATATATACAGGACATTCCACTCAAAAACAGAATAAATATTCTTTTCAAGTGCACATGGGACATTCTTCGAACAGATCACATGTTAGGCTATAAAACAAGTCTCAATAAATTTAAGAAGACAAATCATTTCAGACATCTTTTCCAACCACAGTGGTATAAAACTAGAAGTCAATTACAACATGAGAAGTGGCTAAACAACACACAGAGGCTAAACAACATGCTACTAAACAACCAGAGTTAATGATGAAATCAAAGAAGAAACTAAAAAAATACATGGAGACAAATAAAAATATAAACACAACAGTAAAAAATCTGTAACCTGCACCAAAAGCAGTTATAAGAGGGTAGTTTCTAGCAATACAGGCCTACCTCAAGAAATAAGAAAAAATCTCAAGTAAGCAATCTAACTTTACACCTAAAGGAACTAGAACCATGAGAATAAACAAAGCCCAATATTAGTAAAAAGAAGGAAATTATAAAGATCAGAATGGAAATAAATGATATAAAAACTAAAAAGACAAAAAAATCAATAAAACTAAGAGTCAGTTCTTTGAAAAGATAAACATTAATAAGCCTTTAGCCAGACTCATCAAGAAAAAAAAAAGGAGGACTCAAATAAATACAATCAGAAATGAAAGAGAAGTTACAACAGATAACATAGAAATACAAAGGCTTATAAGAGACTACTACGCAAAATGATATGCCAACAAATTGGAAAATCTAGAAAAAAGGATAAATTCACAGAAATGTACAATCTCCAAGACTAAAGAAGAAACAGAAAATTTGAACAGACCCATTAGTAGTAATAAAACTTAACCTCAGTAATCAAAAAAACTCCCAACAAACAAAAGTCCAAGACCAAATGGCTTCACAGGTAAATTCTACCAAACATTTAAAAAAAAAGAGTTTATACATATCCTTTGCAAATTATTCCAAAAAAGAAAAAAAAAATTAAGAGGAATACTTCCAATTCATTCCACAAGGCCAGAATATCGTTATCAATTTTGATGATGAACACTGATGCAAAAATCCTCAACAAAATATTATAAAACTGAATTTAAATATAATTAAAAGGATCATTCACCATGATCAAATAGGATTTATTCCAGGTATGCAAGGACAGTTTGATATCTGCAAATCAATGTGACACACATTAACAAATGGAAGAATGTAAAAAGTTAACAATCATCTCTATAAATGCAGAAAAAAGCAATTGACAAAATTCAACATGCATTAAAGATAAATACCTCAATATAAAGGCTATATTTAACAAACCCAAGCTAGCATCATACTCAATGGTGAAAAGATAAAACCTTTTCCTCTAATATAAGGAACAAGAATTCTGTCACCACTTTTATTCAAACTAGTATTAGAAGCCATTGCCACATCAATCAGATGAGAAAAAGAAAGAAAAAGCATCTAAATCAAAGAAAGAAGTAAAACTGTCACCATTTATAGATGACATGATTCTATGGACAGAAAACCCTAAAGACTCCACCAAAAAAAAAAAAAATAGAATAAATTAGTAAAATTGAGAGATCTGGAATTTATATACAGAAATCTGTGCATTTCTATACACTAATAATGAACCATGAGAAAAAGAAATGAAGAAAACAATACCATTTACAATTGCATCAAAAATAATAAAATACCTAAGAATAAATTTAAGCAAGTGAAAGACCTGTATTTTTAAAACTCTAAGACACTGATGAAAGAAACCAAATATGAAATGAATAAATGGAAATAGATACCATGCTCAAAGATTGAAAGAATACTATTAAAATGTTCATACTATACAAAGCAATCTACAGATTTAATGCAATCCTTATCAAAATACCAACAAGCATTTTTCACAGATTTAGAAAAAATAACCATAAAATTTATATGGGCCCCAAAAGACCTTGAATAGCAAAAGCAATCTTGAGAAGAACAAAACTAGAAGTATCACACTCCTTACATTCTAACTATTCTAAAGCTACAGTAATCAAAACAGTAAGATACAGGCATTAAAAATACACACGGATCAATGAAACAGAATAGAGAGTCCAGAAATAAACCCATGTTTATATAATTAATTAATCTTCAATAAAGAAGGCAAAAACATGCAACAGAGCTCTTTGATAAATGGTACTGGGAAAACTATATGCAGAAGAATGACACTGGATCACTTTCTTACACTATAAACAAAACACAAAAAAAGCTCAAAATAGATTAAAGGATTAAATCTAAGACCAGAAAACAGAAAACTAATACCAAAAAGAAAAAAAGTAAGCTTTTGGATAATGGTCATAGTAGTATTTCTTTGGATCTGTCTCCTCAGGCAAGATGCAACAAAAGCAAAAATAAACAGGAATACTTAAAACTAAAAAGTTTTCGTACAGCAAAGGAAACCATCAAGAAAATGAAGATAACCTGCAAATTATATAACCAGCAGGGGTTAATATCCACACAACTCAAGCGGAGGGAAAAAAAAACGCAAACAATCCAATTAAAAACCTGGCAGAGGACCTGAATAGACATTTCTTTAAAAAAAAAAAAAATTAACGTTTATGATTGAGACACAGAGAGAGACAAAGCATGAGCATGGGAGGGGCAGAGAGAGAAGGAGACACAGAATCTGAAGCAGGCTCCAGGCTCTGAGCTGTCAGCACAGAGCCCACGTGGGGCTCGAACCCACAAAGCACGAGAATACGACCTGAGCCGAAGTTGGACACTCAACCGACTGAGCCACACAGGCGCCCCATGAGTTGACATTTCTACAAAGAAATTAGTCAGATAGCCAACAGACACATGAAAAGATGTTCAACATCACTCATCATCAGGGAAATGCAAATCAAAACCACAATGAGATACCACCTCACATGTGTCAGAATGGAAAGCATCAAAAAAGAGAAGAAATAACAAGTGCTGATGAGGATACAAAAAAAAAAAAGGAACCCTCATGTACATCTGATAGGAATGTAAAACAGTGCAGCCACTATGGAAAACAGTATGGAGATTCCTCAACAAATAAAAAACAGAAATGCCACACAATCCAGCAATTTCACTTCTGGGCATTTATCTGAAAGACAAAAAAAAAAAAAAAAAAAAAAAAAAGAAAGAAAACACTAATTCAAACAGACATATGCATTTCTTTCTTTTTTAATTTTTTTTTTAATGTTTATTTATTTTTGAGACAGAGACAGAGCATGAACGGGGGAGGGTCAGAGAGAGAGAGAGACACAGAATCTGAAACAGGCTCCAGGCTCTGAGCTGTCAGCACAGAGCCCGACGCGGGGCTCAAACTCACAGACCGCGAGATCATGACCTGAGCCGAAGTCGGCCGCTTAACCGACTGAGCCACCCAGGCGCCCCAGACATATGCATTTCTATGTTCACTGCAGCACTGTTTAGAAGAGCCAAGTTATGGAAGCAACCCAAGTGTCCATCAACAGATGAATGGATAAAGAAGCAGTGTATATATATGCAATGAAACATTACTCAGCCATAAGAAAGAATTTGTAACAACATGAGAGGATCTAGATGGTATTGTGCTAAGTGAAACATGTCAGAGAAAGACAAATATCATATGATTTCACTTATATGGGGGATCTAAGAAACAAAACAAAACAGAAACTGACTCCTAGATATAATGATACAATGCATAATCTGGTGGTTGCCAGAGAGGAGAAGGGTGAAGGGATGGGCAAAACAGCGGAAGGGTACAAACTAAGTACAAGTAAGAGGTATGAACTTTCAGTTAAAGTAAATGAGACATGGGGATACCATGTACAGCACAGGGACTATACTGATATGTAATAATCTTAGAAGGTGACAAATGGTAGACTGAAGGTGGTGATCACTTCACAGTATATAAAAATTTGAATTACTATGTGTATACCTGAAACTAACATTACCTATCATTTACACTTCAATTAAAAAATCTAAAATAAATTGACAAATGCAAAGCCAATGGCATCATTTCCTCATCATTTCCCTTCTACAGCTCTGGAATTTTCATGACTAAGGGGTCTTCATATCTGGCCCATATTTTCCCCTCCAACTCTTCCATTCTCCTACACTAAAGACACACTTTAAAAATTCATGTCTTATTACAATAAATATTTCCTGCTCTTGGCTGGCTACTCCCATCCTCCCTGAACTGTACTCCAGGAAACCCTCCCTGACACTCTATGCTTAATGTCCCAATACTTAGTACATGTGTCCCTTCCTAATTCTGAATAGCTGATTTGCCCTCTATTATACTATCTGTTCTGTGTGTAAATGTTTTTGCTGTTAGAATCCAAACTTTGCACAGGCAAGCAAGGAAGAAAGCATTTTGGATTTCTGGTCATTAGCATAGTGCATAGCATTTAGTGGTACATAATAGTTTTAAAATCCTATTGCTAGATATAAAATTTGAATTGAAACACAAGTTAAAAGTAATCACTGATGTATTTAAAAGTATATTTATACCAGAGCAAAACTATTTAATCTTGATTTCAAACTCTGATGGGGCTCCTTTGGACTCAACCTAAAGAGAAAGAAATGAGGTGCATAAACACTAGGTTATTCTTTTCTTTTATTGGGGGTGGAAGGTCATCTTTTACATTCCTGATAATTCACTGGTCCTAATTTAAAAAGCAAATAAAAGTCCTTTCTTTCTTCCAGTTTCTTTTCTATAAATGTTTCTCTAAGAAGATAAAGTTACCAGTACCTTATACACACTTCTCACATCTTCTGAACTTGCTATAACTACTATTTCTTCCCTGACATCTGTGTCTATTGTTTCTATGTTCCACAGCACCACAGCAGCCACGACCTCTTATTTCTATAATTTTCTTTTTGAAGAAACCAGACACTGGCTGTTATATTGCTGACATGCTTTATTTAGCCTTTTCGTTTACCTTACATCATCTTTAGCTCAATAGCATTCTATTGCTGGGTGTTATTTGTCTAACTGAAACTATATAAATTGAGTAAATTCCCTGAGAAATATCAAGCCAATACATTATGTAGACAATTGAAATTATGATTTGCTAACTTCAAGAGTTTAGGTCAGGGCACCTGGGTAGCTCATTTGGTTGAGTGTCCAACTTCGGCTCAGGTCATGATCTCGAGGTCAGTGAGTTTGAGCCCTGTGTCAGGCCCTGTGCTGACAGCTCAGAGCCTGGAGCCTGCTTTGGATTCTGTGTCTCCCTCTCTCTCTGCCCCTCCCCCGCTCATGCTGTGTCTCTCTCACTTTCAAAAATGAATAAATGTTAAAAAAAAATTTTAAAAAGAGTTTAGGTAAAGAGAGAACTTTAAACTTTCGTTGATTCATTTTTTTTTTTTTTTACTGATAATCAAACTCAAAATATTTACAAAATATTTGGTACTGTTTGCTTATAAACAAACAAGTGCTGTGGGTGAGTTATTTCAGCAATCAAGGAAAGAAATCCAAAATGCAACAACCCTCCTTCAATACCAGTGTAATTCTGCCATCAACTGTGCACATTTCAAACTTTAAATTTTCTTTCTAGTCAGAAGAAATCCCATGATGACAAGTTTAGCTGTCTCCTTGTGAACTAGTGAGGGGTAGAACAAGTAATGACAAGTTAGCTCCCAAGTCAACTTGTCAAAGACTGAATCCTAAAATACAGCATCTCGTGAAGTAGATGTGTGACATTTAATAGCATCAGTTCAACAACTTTCCTCTGTGATGCTTAGCTAAACTCTGTGTACATGGAATGAAGCATCAAAAGACATTTTCAACACAAATCCCGGCCGACTCTGTAATCCCAACTAATATCAAACAATGTTTTTACATTTCTAGGATCCCAGAGGAATATTTCATTTATATCTTGAAAATCTGAAAAGTTACTTTGAAGAACTCTATAATAGAGTTCTAATTGTCCATTCCTCAAACATAAATTTTAAAGGGCATTTCAAGGTCATATAAAGAAACATTCCTATATCCTATAATGAATCAAGACAGTTCAGTAAGACCTATAAACCAAGCCCCAGGACTTACAAAAACAATTTTCTCAAAACTGCAAGACAAAAGCCACAAAGTGTAGACTATCACATATGAGCCTGATCTACTGCTAAAAACCAGACTGTCTTCACAAATAAAATCAATAAACTTAACTGTATAAAAAATAAATTCATTTACATAAATAATTTTAAACACAACTAAAAGGCAAAAGTGCCACACAGATATGACTGAACAATAGGGTATCTTACACATATACACTCTAATAAAAATAGTAAAGTCTTGTAGAATACATCAGCATTTTGTTTGGTCAAAACTAGTTTATTTTAGGGTGCCCGGGTGGCTAAGCATCCAACTCTCCATTTCAGCTCAGGTCATGATCTCACAATCCTGGGATCCAGCCCCATGTTGGGCTCCATGCTGGGCATTGAACCTGCTTAGTATTCTCTCTCTCCCTCTCCCCCTTCCCTTACTCACATTCTCTCTCTTTAAAAACAAAACAAACAACAACAAAAAACTATATAGTTGTCATTTCTGAAAGATATTTTTTTGCTAAATTGAGTATTTAGGTTAACAGCTGCTGGTTTGCTAATTTTGTCAGGTTTTTTTAAATGCTGTTTTGGGGGCACCTGGGTGGCGCAGTCGGTTAAGCGTCCGACTTCAGCCAGGTCACGATCCTGCGGTCCGTGAGTTCGAGCCCTGCGTCAGGCTCTGGGCTGATGGCTCAGAGCCTGGAGCCTGTTTCCAATTCTGTGTCTTCCTCTCTCTCTGCCCCTCCCCCGTTCGTGCTCTGTCTCTCTCTGTCCCAAAAATAAATAAATGTTGAAAAAAAAAAATTAAAAAAAAAAAAAGTAAATGCTGTTTTGTTTTTCCCCAAACACTTGAAAATATTTCGATATATTGTCTTCTGGCTTGCACTGTTTCTGATGAGACACCCTCATTTTTGTCACCTAAACTTTCTTTTGAAGCCTCTCGGTCTCTCAGCACTTGATTTTTTTTTCCTGACAATTTTCAGAAATTTAATTATGTTGTATCTCTTGATGTGGTTGGATCGTCTCTATCATGCTTGAGGTATGCTGGTTGTAGGACATATATGGCTCATAGTTTTTATCAAATTCATATATTTGCCCATAATTCTACAAAGATTTTTTAACTTCTTTCCCTTCTCTAGTTTTGGGATTCTAAGTACATTTATATGAGACTGCTTGATATTGCCCCACTGGTCATGGAGATTCTGTTGATTTTATTTAGTCTTTTTCCTCTCTGTGCTTAAGTTTTGATAGTTTCTACTGTCATGCTTTCAAGGTCATCAATCTTTTTTTTTATGCAGAACCTACTCGTGCATTAAGCTGATCCAGTGAAATTTTCTTTTCAGATAGCGTATCCTTCAGCTTTAGAAGGATAATCCATTTGCTTCTTTTTTAATTACCCATTTTTCTTCATTATGTTTGTTTTCCTTTGCATCTCTGAATATATTTATAATATTTAATAATCACTATCTACAGTCTTTGCTAATTCCATTATCTTTCTCACTTCTGTTCCTATCAATTGATTTGCAGCTTTTTGGCAACACAAGCAATTTTAATCATACACTAGACATTATGAGTGCTTAGTATCAGGACTGTAGTCTTCTTTTACAGAATGTTGATGTTTATTTTGGTATCATTTGCCTGTTTGACACCTGGCGACTAAATTACTTGTGGAGAACCTGATGCTTTGAAGATCTATTTTTAATCTTAGTAATAAGGTAAAAAATAAATCTAACTTTAACCTATTAACCTTAATTCTATGGTGTTACCTTTTTGAGTCTTTGCCAATGCCACGTGTGTTTAATGAGGTCTAACCTAGCTGGACAGAATGTGAACATACTCCACTGTGGTCTAAGTTCTGGGAGTTGTTCAATTCATAGTACCATGGGAGCGGTTTCTGCCTAGCCTCTGGGAACCTCACCCTACAAATACCCAGATTAGTACTGAGCCAAAGGTGGAAGGAAACTTCTATGAGGATTTCCAAAACTTTTTTTTTTTCCATATGTTCCTCTGTTCTGATACTATCTCTGGAAAATTTTAGCTACTACAATTTCCTAAACTCCCCTCCCTCTCTACCTTTCTAATGTAGCAAAAACACCACATTCTGTTTTGGTCTGCCCATTCCTGGGCAGAGTGAATAGACTGAAAAGTGCCTACAGGTAAAAAAAAAAAAAAAAAAAAAGACAAAGTGACCTTAAATCTTACTTTGTTTGTTTCCCTTCTCTCCATAATCACAATCCCGGAATGCTTATTGTCCCAACATTTGAAAATAGTTTCATATATGTCACCCAGTTTTCTGGTTGTTTGAAATGGGGGGGCATGTTCCATTCCATATTTCCTCGTAGACAGAAAGGAGAGTCTGGCAATTTTATTTAGTCATTGTGTCCATAAATCTCTCTCATTTTAATTTGTGGAGATACAGTATTTTCCCCCCAACCTTCAAACAGGAGTTTGCTGCATTAAGGACATAAGTTTAGTGAGAAGCAAGCAAACAATTGCTAAGAAAATCTGCAGATAAAGAGACTGTCACAAAAATAATGCAGGAAGAAACATTATTCTAAATATCTTGTTCCTTTTGAAGCTAACAGTTCAGTAAAATGTGTCAACGCATCTAATTCCCCAGGAAAAGCAAAAGCTCCAGTTTTTCAATCTCATTTCTGCACACTATAAGGCATCACCTAAAGGGATGGGAGAAACAGCCTTGTTTCAAGTCTGCTTAAAACTTTTAATGGTGTTCCACTGGCTGCAGAATAAATCAAAATTCACACTTTTAACAATAGTATTTAAGTTTTAAAGTATCTTAAAAAAAAATACATCTTCTGTATCCTTGTAAAGAACATGCAATCCTTTACAGAACAAGCCAAGTTATTAATCACATTTAGCTGATAATACTAAGATGGCATCAATCTATCTTTCTGAGTTTATTGGTTCACACTTCCTCCTCAGGAACTCAAGGTCAAGGCCAACTTGCACTGAAATTCTTCCCTAGCCATATTCCTCTGAACTTACTGTTTCCACCACTTAGAATACCTTAGTGTCTTAGCCCCCTCATTTTTTCCTACTGAAGTCCTACGTAGTCTAAATCTAGTTAAATATACTTCTCTTAAAAAAACAAAAATGTTACCATGCCCACATTTCTTGAGCAGCAATCTTCTCATTCTTTGGTACCTTTTCAGATATTACCACATTTACTTGTTCATTAACCTTATCTAGTATATGGAAGGTGCTTTAAACTGAGTAAAAGAAACTTTTGAAGCAAATAATATATACTTTAAAATCTAGCTTGTGTTAAATAGTCATGCATTCCCTTTATTGTAATTCTATTTAAAAAAATAACTTCATAATACAAATTTGAATAGTTTCTTTCTTTTTGCAAAACCTGTGGGGGAGGTGAGGGAATAGAATCTCTTGTTTGTCTTGGCAACATTCAGATTAAACTATCTGTAGGAATTAAATCCTCAGTAAGTTACAAAAGCAGTCAAGCTGATATTGTGGGCAATCGGCTACTATTTAATTTGCAATTACATGCACAATTTAGAAACCATTTTAAGATAATTCACCCTCCAGAGTATTGCTAACATATCAGCTGCTGCAAAATACAATTCAAGGAGGGAAAAAAACATCATATGTAATACATGGATATGAAATAAGAATCTAAAACTCAGAGTGTTAATCTCTGAAAATGAGAAAAGTAATCTGTTCCATAATTGTGGAATGTATTGATGAAGTGTTTATTCTCCAGGGTTACCTTCTTTATGTCAGGAATTTACATTAAAAACTGAATGCAGTCAGGCTTGGGAGCCATCAAGTGCATTATGCTTTACTATAGGTCAACCAAGAAATCTAAACAAACAAACTAAACCAAAAACAAAGAAACATGTCAGCCTTTTGTTTCTGAT
The DNA here is from genome assembly GCF_014898765.1 of Herpailurus yagouaroundi. Lineage (NCBI taxonomy): Eukaryota > Metazoa > Chordata > Mammalia > Carnivora > Felidae > Herpailurus > Herpailurus yagouaroundi. The sequence continues at coordinate 138,516,663 of NW_024412376.1, read as the reverse complement.
AACATATCTGAATTATTCATAAGGTATTCATTATAACCAACAACCTTTCAGTAAAAGCTTAATAATAGGTGTCTTTGACAAATGGGCATGTAGCTATATAAAGTGAAAATCGTCAACAGAATGGCTTATTCATCAGAAAAACATACGCAAAAGTGCAGGCTGATGTGCAGAAACAGTTTTCACATTTTAAGAAAAGGATGTTTTGAACATTCCAGTTAAAGTGGATATATAACCTACTGTCCAGGAAAATGCCTTCTGACCTCATGGTCCAGAACACTCACTAACAATAGACATTCAAAAACATAATTTTTTTTCACAAAAAGAAATTCTGACTAAGGCATAAAAGAAAAGCAGAGTCTAAGTCCCCATAATATCACCAAATAGCAGGCCAGAAACCCTTAAGTGTAATCAAGAAAGCTTTATTTTTCAAAGTAACAATTTTTAAAGTATACAAAGAATACACATTAAAGTGACACCATCTGGAACACCTTCTGTTTAGAGATTTTTAGAGCAAAAATGCTGTGTGTGTGCAAATTATTATTGCAATATTTTTCTGTATAAAGACACTCATGCTATGTACATAAAATCACCGTGAAGATTAAAATATGTATCTAAATATTGATTATATTCAGTAGATGATTATCAATTTATGAACTTTTCCAATTCAGGGGGTTCTTTCTCCTCCTCTCTTTAAGAAATATTAATATATTTTGGCACTTTAATCAAAGGTAGACAAGGATAGGGGAAAGATGTGAAATTTATTTATTAAATTTATTTACGACTTGCAAGATATTACTAGCAAAACAAAACAAAAAGTTAAACTTACAGTTGGTTTCTCTCTCTTTCAATTATTCACCCTATCTCTATATGCCATCAATATGAATAATTGAGAGTTGTCTTACCTCCTAAAGCCACAATTTTATCTGTCATTGACAAGTTTAACAATCTACTTTAGCTTACAGTCATTATTTCCCAACAGACTAATAGATCAAAGAAGAGATGAAAAAGAGGGCAGTGCAATGAAATCCCCTTCTTTTGACATGGTATTAAAACAGCTCTTAAGCAATCACATCTATAATTAACTAGCCTTGTTGGAATGCTGGGAGAGGAGCACATATTCTCTATCTTGGTAAATGATACAACCATTCCTAAAGCCACCCAGGCCAAAAGCTCAGGAGTCGTCCTTGTCTACCAGGTCAAAAAGCAATGAAAACCATCAGATGGATACCTTTCTCAACATTCTACCCAAAAGATCTAGAAAGTTACTGGCATCCAAAACCATCCATCAGTTTCTCTTTTCTTCCTGTTACAATCAAGGGACCTTGCTTTCTTCTTGTCCTTTCTCTTATATCTTCAATATCTCCCTTTTTGCATCTCTTTCCCATCAGAATTCAAACTTGCACAAGTTCAAACCATCTAAAAAACAAACTGCACACATATTCCCTTTCTGGGACAAATCCCTTCTACCTCGATAATCCTATTAACCTCCAGACATCCTCACCAAACTCCTCACCAGCTGTTCCAAGTTACTCAATTCCCAAAGTTAACCTAATCCAGTTTCTGCTTTATCACTTTTGCTCTCTTCAAAGTCACCAGATGGACTCCATATCAATTATCCAGTGAAGTATCTGCCCTCCTCAGGCAATACCTAACAGTTTTGACTATTTCTGCCTTTTTGAAATACTGTCTCTTCCTGGGTTTTATGACACCTCTCTTGGTTTCCTGCCTCACCCTCTGGATAAACTAGATTAAAATCCCAAGGCAGCTACTCCACCCTGACAATCAACCAGCCACTAAAATCATGTGCATTCATCACGGCTCTAACACACTACTTCTCTAAAGACTCACTCTATAGACTCTAACTAAGTGACTTCCTCTTCTTCCTTCTATATATAGGTAACTTCAAAAATCTATTTTCTCCATTAACCTGTATATGAATATCAGATCCATAAATACAACTTCCCCCTAGCATTTTGTCCTTAGAATGTTTATAGGCAACTCATGTTCAACACGTCTAAAATCAAACTCATTATTTCCCAAGCTCCCTCTCAAACCTGCTCTTTTGCCATTATTCCCTATTTGAAGTCAATTTTATTTACATAACATATACAAAGGTAAATACGCACACATATATACATACACATACGTGTACATGTACATATAAATAAACAGATATATAAATATGACAGCCTACTTTGCCCCACACAAGGTGCACGGCCTGGTGCATCTGCATTCTCCATGTTCTGTCAGAGTTCTTAATCTAGTGCACTCACAATCTCCCAGGCTGATTTTTTTTTTTTAAGTTTGCTTATTTTTTTTTGAGAGAGAGAAACAGAGAGAGAGCGTGTGCACATGCAAATGTGCATGGGAGAGGGACAGAAAGGGGGAAAGGGAGAATCCTAAGCAGGCTCTAAGCTATCAACACAGAGCCCAACATGGGGCTCAATCCCACGAACCATAAGATCATGATGTGAGACATCAAGAGTCAGATGCTTAACCCACTGATCCACCCAGGTACTCTACCCAGGCTGATTCTTCACGACTCAAACTTTTGACCTCCCTTCCTGCAGCTCTCTAATTAGGTAAGAATTACATGGAACTATACACACACACACACACACACACACACACACACACACACACACACATACCTACACACACATATTTTCCTAACAAAATATATTTTTTTAATGTTTTATTTATTTTTGACTGAGAGAGACAGAGCATGAGTGGGGGAGGGACAGAGAGAGAGGGAGACACAGAATCCGAAGTAGGCTCCAGGCTCTACGCTGTCAGCGCAGAGCCTGATGCAGGGCTCGAACTCACAGACCGCAAGATCATAACCTGAGCCGAAGTCGGACACTCAACCAACTGAGCCACCCAGGCGCCCCTTAACAAAATAACAAAGTAATTACTTTGTTTTTTTAAATTACTTTCTAACAAAGTAATTTAATTTTTCTAATGAAATGCTGAAATTTTAAATTCTGGTAACTTATATTGTTTATCCAGGCTCTTGTTACATTTGTTGACTTAATTCTTGAGAACAATTCGGTGTGGTAAATTTACTTGTTTTAAAAACAAAACAAAACAAAAAATCTTTAGGTTGTTAAGCTACAAACTGACCTCAACTCGATTTCAAAACGGATTTGTGAAAATAAAAGAAAACCCTGTTTAGAATGGAGTCAGGAAGGAAAAAAGGAGAACTCTCATTTACAGACACTAGTCAATTAATTGCAGACCCAACAGGAAAGGAATCTTGTGAGTCCATTCTACTTCAATCTTTACTACTCCAGCAGGAGGAAGAAAGGTTTTCTCCTCCACAGCAACTGCCCAGCCAACGAGAGACCGTCAAACCTCAGCCAATGAAAAGTCACTATAAACTACCAGTTTAGTCTAAAGGGCTTTTTGTTTATAAAAGCCCCCCAAGTCCCTATTTGCCTCTATAAAAGATTACTCCTTTTCTTTTTTTCTCTGGACTTCCCAATGCTTTCATTGTAGCTCACTTGTCCCTACTTGCAATTCTTTATTCCTAAATAAATCCATTTTTGCTGGTGAAATAACTGGCAGCTTTATTTTTGAACTCAGAGATTATTCTCCTCAATATCATATAGGCACTGTAAGGCTGTTACAAGTGCTTAAAATAGTGCCTGTTACACAGTGAGTTCTATACATTCTCATCATTGTGTTCTGGTTCTTGTCAGAATATTATTGATTTAGAGAAAACAGGAAAAGCAAGAGAAAGCAGGATGTAAGCATGTGATAAATATAGTTGTTTCCAAATGGTACATTTTGTATGGCAGTTGTTCAAAGAGACTTAAGGAAAATAAGTTGGTTACAGATTTGTCCCTGTATTTCTCCTACTCTTGTCATACTCTTTGTTCTTCACTTTAGTAAAAATGCTTGCAATGTACTCTGTTAATAACTCATGTAGATAAAAATTTTGAAATCATTATCAAAAACACAATTAAGCAGCTTTGACCATTATTTTGCAATTTCATTAGTTTTCAACTATTGTATGAACTCAGAGTGTATCTGAGTTCGCCTCCTGATTCATGGAGTCCAGTGGAAAGGTCAAGATGTTACAAAATAACAAAAC
>NW_024412376.1:138498070-138512467 GCF_014898765.1 Herpailurus yagouaroundi | reverse complement strand
AAAAAAAAAAAAAAAAAAAAAAAAAAAAAAAAAAAAAAAGAACCTTGGCTATAGTAACCTAATAATGTAAATGATAAATACAATAAATTCAACTATAAGTTGCTGTTTATTTGTTTAAAAACATAAGTTCTGGGAGTTCAGACTCCAAATCTGTATTGCTGACCACTTTTTTCCTTTGCCACAAAGGTAAGAGGCAGTTGGCATTCCATAAATATGAATAGATAATTGTAAAAACTGCATTATGCCAGTGCTTCAATGATATCATATCACATATACATAATACCACCTCATTATTATTGGTGAATATATAATTAACAGTACTCTGAAAGTACAGCAAAACCATCATCTGGTACCAAAAATCAGAACCTTAAGTATCATGAACACTTATAATCCCAGAAAGAAACAAGTAAAAACACAAGATACTAATTATGCCTATAAACTAAAAAAACACCTTCTGACATTAATATCTAATCAGCAATATGCTTGTTGTCTAAAGCTGTTAATGTCCTCACATGAAACTGAAGACAGGTTCAGACAACTGTTGAAAGTCATTATTCATGTCACCAACAAAGAAAATAACCGGAGGGAAGGCTAATTCAGCTATATTTTTACATTATGGATGTTTCTGCAAATTATCTTGTACTCTGGTAGAGCTAAAAATACCGCATCAGTGTAATTAGGGATTTTAATTTTTTTAAATATTTATTCATTTCGGAGAGAGAGAGAGAGAGAGACAGAGAGAGAGACAGAGAGACAGAGATGGAACACAAGTGGGGGAGGAGAGGAGCAAAGAGAGAGAGGGAGACACAGAATGTAAAGCAGGCTCCAGGCTCTGAGCTGTCAGCACACAGCCTGACGTGGGGCTTGAACTCACAAACCGTGAGATCGTGACCTGAGCAGAAGTCAGAAGCCTACCCGACTGAGTCACCCAGATGCCCCAGTATAACTAAGGGATTTTAGAGCAAATGGTTAGAAAAAAAAAAAGTTTGTTCAAGAGACTATACCTAATTGTGATATGACCCTACCTGTTCCTTCCTAGGCTCTTTTTCTGGATCATCCTCCTCTTCCTACCCTCTAATTATTGGAGTCCCTGGGGCTTCATCCTCAAATCTCTCCTCTGTTTCTACTCTTTGTCTAGGTAAATCCATCCAGTTCCTTGGCCAGTGACTCTCAAACTTCTACCTCCAGCTGCAACCTCTACGCTTAATTCCAGACTTATATATCCACATGCCCACTCACCAGCCTCACTTTGCTATTAAAGTCAATGTCACCATTTTCAAAACCAAATTCTCAACCTACTACCCTAAACTGACATTAATATCCTAACTCTAATCTCCTATATCTGTTATCAGAAAAAAACATCATCATCATTCAGGTACTTGCTCAGGCCAAAAACTTGGGGTCATCCTTGACCCCACTCACCTGATCCATGAACAAACCCTCTGGCCTCTACCTTCCCAATGGCTCCAACCACTCCTCAACACTGTCTTATTATGTCAGTCATCTCTTGTCTGGCCTCTGTAGCAGCACCTAAATGGATAATCACTTCTACTTTTGTCCCCCAAAAGCTTATTCCCCCGGAGTCAGAGAAGACCTTTAAACATCTGTATCAGATCATTCTACACCCCAGCTCTCCAAATGAGCAACTTCCCATCATGCTCAGAATGAAATTCAAATTTTTACACATATTATGACCTGTGAGGCCCTCTATGATCCAGCCCAGGGAGATCTCTGAAGTAATTCTTTTTCTCTTTTGAAATAATTTCTTTCTACCATCTCATTCATTCAAATCTCCCAGCCAACAGCAGCTTGCTTGCAGACCATGAACATGCTAAGACATGTAGGCTCTTCAAAACATCCCGGGAACACTCTCTTCTGGCTGCTGAATGGTCTGCTTCTTTGCTTCATGCACATCTCTCACCACCTTATCTAAAACAGAATACTGTCCTGTCAGGCTCTTTCCTTACCTTATTTTTCTTCAAGCGTTTAAAATTGATGCACATGATACTATGTAATTATTTTTTTGTCTGCTCACATTCTGTTTCTACCACTAGTATACATGCTCCGTGAGGGCATAAATATCATTTTACTCAGCACTGTAACCCCAGTACTTACAACAGTACCTGATACACAGTAGGTGCTTAGTATTTGTTGTTGAAGTGAATACATTCAAGAAATCGAGTTTTATTTGTGCATGACTCACATGCATAGATAATTCAGGATATTATACATATTCATCATATACCTATACTGAAAACATATTTACAACTTCCAAGATGCTTCCCAATATTTAAATGTGAATGTCCCAAAAGAATCTAAGTCTATAAAAAACTAAAATGATTGATCATACTGATTTTGTCATAATACAAAAATACGCAAGCTTTATTAGTATATTCTTTCTACTCAAGAGTGCGTGTATGAGCACGCATGCGCACGCGTGCGCGCACACACAGAGACATACACATACTTCAGACAACTTCCAAAAGGCTATAAAATAATGGGTTCTCCTTCAAAGAAGATAACCAAAACATCCTGAAGAACTGTAATAAAGAGTAAAAAGCAAAAATGCACTTACCTCCCTTTTTCTACCAAGAGCAAGACATCTATTTTTTCCCCATTTTGAACCACTGTGCTGATTGCTGTAGGGAGAGAGAAAAGCATGAATATATGATTTAGAACAAGACGCTAAGTACCCATAAAGACACAATTATTAATAGTACTTAGTTATGTTTGGAAGTAAGGCATAATTTTATGATGCTACTATTATCATATGCAATAAAGAATTGCATCCAAAATATAAGATAAGAGAGGAAAAAAAATCTTACTTAGCTCTTGCAGTCTTCTTAAGTGCATTCTATATTCCTGAACTTCTTGCATTGGAAGGCAAAAACGCAAACTAGATTTGTCCATAGAAAACCAGCCTTTTCTCCACTGATCCAGGGTATGGCAGTCTTTGTAGTAGAGTTGACCAATCAAATCATAGTCAGCTTCTGTTAAGTTTTCAGCAACAAAGGGAACAAAATGCTGTTAAAACAAATACAGAAAAGTAATAAAGACAGTGAAAATAGGAAATCCCTTCCCTACCGACAGATTTGAGGGAAGGTAGGAAAACAAAAATAGTTTTTCTACCCTAAAAATTTAGAAGTATTCCAAATTTCAAAACAATTATTTAAACTTTCTATCAGTCTTACAACTGAACAGCTATAATGCATTTTCAAATGGCAGCATCTTAAACCACTTTTTTTTGATATATACAGAACTGAAATAGGAAGACATTCTCTATACTGATTTGTGGCATTTTTCAAAACGTCAACCTTCAACAATGTTTGTCTCCATTTGTATCTTTGGCTGAATCTGTTCCTTTCCCCTTTGTGTATACCATGAATAACATATTTACCTATAAAGAGACATACACAGAAATGACTTTTTAATAGTGAAAAGATCTTAATCATCACAGTATGGCCTTAATTCAAAGAATGATTTCTCCAAGGTCCTACATTATTTTTTTCTCTGCTTAAGGCTCTAGGAAGGAAGCTCTTAATCTCTTTTGACTATAACCTTTGAAAAATTAATGAAATATGGTCATTTTTCCCAGAATCTTGTATAAAATTTTACTGGACCTCTGAAGCTCAACCAGAAACTCCAAATTAAGAATCTTCCGGACTTAGGATAAATATGCAATACCTTGGCTATTGCCTCTGTCCATTTTCTTTGAGCTTGAGATGTTTCTGCTCCAAATAAAAATGCACGTTCTGAGGGTAAATAGATCTCAAAGGTAAAGATGGGCCTATAGCACACACGAATAAAAAGATATCACTGTTTACTTTTGGTTCTTATGGAAACAACACAAAAGTCAAGGTTTTAATTAAATTCCCTTTAAAAATCGGATAATGCTTTGAAATATATCATCTTTTCCCAATGATTTACACTTTAATTCATTCAAATAAATGGAATACACTGGATCAGACAAAAGGAATAGTCTTCCAATTAATCACCCTACTGCATGGCTTTGTTAATGCCCTATATATACACTTATCAGTTTTGACCCATGTGGCAAAGGGCTCTGGCTCTCTTTGGTTTCCTCTTCCCTCTCAGACCAGGCCATCTTGGGTTACTCTATTTAAAGCAAACATTGTCCAAACAGTTCTCTAATTAGTCCTCTTCTTGTCTTAAAAAATTTTCCTCCCATCATCTCATCTTATCACAAAACTGTATCTCCCTACTGTACCTAAAATTACAGTAACATCCCAGGTCCTGAATTCTCCCTGGGATCCGTCCATAACTCCAACTATTTCCTGGAACATGTTAGGTACATCGTTGCTGTTACCTAAGAAAACTTCAAAATACCCTATATCAAAGTTCTCTTCCTTCTTCCTCTTTTTCTACCCCAAAACAGTTGTGTTTTCCTCATGTTTCAATTTCGAGACCATCTATTTTATCAACAAATTCAAAATCTTGGGGTTTAATTTCTTCCTAACAGCAGCTCTTCACCAAGAGAGACAGTGAATCTCATTAGTTCCATCAGAGAAATTCTCTCAAACCCGTTTTTTTTTTTCTTTTTAATGCTCTCTTTCTCTATGTAAACTCTCAGTAATTGTGATCTACCTCCCATCTCTCCCTTACCATTTCAGCCAGCTTTCTTCCTCAAATGCAAAATTATGTAGCTCCTCCCCATCTAAATTAGAGTTCAAACTCTAGAAAATGCTGTTCAAGGACACTCAGATTATGACTGCAATAATTATTTTTAACCTTATTTCATTGTAGATAGTTTCTCCTGCATGTCTGCTTGTACCAAGAACATTCTATCAAGCCTGTTTTCATTTTGAATATGATTATATGCTGACATAAAGTAATAATATTTTAAATTATGTTTTATTTACTACTTAGGTATCTGAATACTAAAATGCATTTAATATTTCATAGTAAGCCACACTAAGTTAATTATTCATTTAGAAAGAAGCAATGTCAAGGTTAAAACAAAATCAACTAATAATCAGTTTTCTTTACAAAAATCAAATTAGATTTACTAGAAAACAATAGTCACCTCAACTAGTATATACTGGTCATCATATGATGATACTATCTTATGTGTAATTTTATGTAAATAACAAAGCTTTACAAATCTTTTCCCATTCTCATAAAATTTATATTAAAATACTATGTTTCTATATAACTAGCTTAGCCAGATTTTAGTATTTAGTTTTTCACTAATTACATCAAAAAATGTAAATTTCACACTAAGTATCTTAGATAGCTTGTTTTTAGAAGTCCTTACAAAAAAATCTATTAAACCATTCACTGAGTCAAATATATTAAATAAATAATGCTTACTGTTTTAATTGCTATGTTTTTGAAACCATTAAAAGCTAAAGTAAATCTTCAAGAAATCTGGCATTTCAATATGATCTTAAATAAATTTAGTTTTTTATTTTAATGTGAATAAGTCATCACTATTTTCCTTTGTCACCTATTTGAATGATAATACACTAAATGAATGCATAAATTATGCCATTAGTCCTTGATTTTAAATAATGAGTAAATGATAAACATTTAGGACTACATATTCTAGAATGGAATGCCATAAATTTATTTAAGATTAGATGCAAATACATTAGCCTTTCATAGTACCTAGTATAATATTTTAATTTTTCTACTTTTTAGCAAATTCCCTAAGGAACTTTTGGAAGCTGTAAAATTATTAAGCTTCAAGAAACCATTAAACCCTTTTACAAGAAGCAAAGGAAGAATTCAAATAACAAAACTCTTATTATCTGGTATGATAACTATCAGAAACTACTCTTCATCTCCTACCTGTTTAATAGTAAACCTACCCGGTATTTAAATAGAAGTCCTCTTTGTGGACAGCCAGGCAGATAACTTCACTGATGTTAATGGTGCCATTAGGTGTGGTAGACTTATCATTTTCATAGTAACTCAAGAAGCCTCCTTCCAAAACACACCACTTTTTATTTGTCTCTAGGAATTTAAATGATAAATCGAGTTATGCCATAATCCTAGTTTTTATAAAACACATGGTTTAAATAACAATTGGATTCAAATACATTTACTGATTTCCTATTTTGTGTAAAGAGTATGCTAGTGCTGCATGGGATATACAGTTGTCACTTTCTCTGCTCTCAGAAAATTTACAATCTAGTAACAAGGAATGTACAAGACAAAAATAACTGTGACATTGATGACCAGAAAAGCAGACAGATCCATAAAGAGATTGCTGCAAACAACTCGGAAACAGCAAGGACTGATGTCTACACAGAGTATTCAGAGGAAAAAATGCAGTGTGAAAAGTAAGGCTGTGGTTGATGTTAGGTAGGTATGCAAAAGAATAAAGGAGCCATAACCTGCAGTACCTTGGTTAGGGAATTTAAAAATCAAATTGTAAGGGGTCTTCACATTATGGCCTGCAGGCCAAATCCACACCATCACATGTTTTTAATAAATAAAGTTTTATTAAAATACAGCCACATCTACTCACTTATAGATTGTCTGTGGCTGTTTTCCCACTACAAGGGCAGAGCTGAGTTGCAGCAAAGATCATCTGGCTTGCAAAGCTTAAATAATTTACTATCTGATTCTTTTCAGAGAAGTTTGCTGAGCTTTGATTGTGTAGCTCATGGTGTGCCACTGAAATGGTTTCAGCACAGGAATGTGATCAGAGTTAAATGTTACACACTCTGCTTACTGCAGAATACAGATTTATGAAGGTGAGGCCAGAGGCAGGGGACCAGTTAGGACACCGTCAACAGAAGTCTAGGTGAGAAATGAAGACAGCCAAACGTAGGGCAGTCGTAGTAGGGATGGGGGGAAAGGGTTGAAAGGAGGGAGATGGAGAAGAGAAGAGGGAGAGAGAAAAGTATGCATGTCTCTGTGTGGTTTAAGGAGATAAAACATATAATGTTAAACTCAGGGAATAAGGAAGAGCTCATAAATGGTCATACCATTATTTTTAGCTTCGATTACAAGGTTGGCCATAAGGTCCACTTTTATTTAAAAATTTTTTTTTTCAACATTTATTTATTTTTGGGACAGGGAGAGACAGAGCATGAATGGGGGAGGGTCAGAGAGAGAGGGAGACAGAGAATCAGAAACAGGCTCCAGGCTCTGAGCCATCAGCCCAGAGCCTGACGTGGGGCTCGAACTCACGGACCGCAAGATCGTGACCTGGCTGAAGTCGGACGCTTAACCGACTGCGCCACCCAGGCGCCCCAGGTCCACTTTTATTTAAAAGAAAATAAAGTACAAACTGTTTTAGTGAGTGCAGTGAGTTTTCTTTTAGACTGACTGGGAGATATCTGTTGGAAATCAAAGTCAAGACACCTATGAGACAGATCACTCTATAGATTTGCATCTTGGAGCAAGGAAAGGGCTCAACAACTTGAAAGTCTTCAGAGTACAAGCAGCAGTTGTAAATTTAAACCAACCAAGGATAAAATCTCAGGAAACTAAATTATAAGCAGCAGTAGGAGAGGACAAAAAGCAATGAAGCAAATGAGAAGAGACAGTGTAAAAAACAGAAAGGCTCAAAGCTTTCCAAAAAGGAATGATTACCACTATTAAGTATAGCAAAGAAATCTAATAAAAGATGGGCTGAAAACGGTATCTGTTGGTATTCCTTGTAAGAAGGCAACTGCCTAGTTTACTTAGTGTCTTATGAAAGAAGCCAAGTTGGGAAAAAATGAAACCAGTCAGGATAGATCAACAGCCTAGGCCATTAATAAAAAAAGGATATCATAAACTCAAATGAAGGCACGAGATATGGTAAGGCAAATGGCAGACCATCCAAAAATGTTTCCCAAGCTGAATGGAAGATGAATGCTTTCTTTCTCAAAAAGGTAAGAGAATAAAGAGAAGAACTGGAAAGACAGATCTTGAGCTAAGAAGATTATTTAACTAAAATGGTACTCCACCCAGCTAGCCCAATTTCTCCAAGACTGGGCTTAGGCACAATCTCTCTTGGGACTCGTCTCCAAACTTTTATTGTCATCAGGCTGAATTAAGTATCCTTCTGTGGCATCCTTAGCACCATGCAGCCCCTAAGAAGGTGGAACTGGAAGTCAAAGACTCTGGATTCTAACAAAGCCTTCATCACTAACTGGGTACTCCTGAAATACAACTTCACCATTCTCTCAGGTTCCTAATCTTCAAAATGAGGATAAGAAAACCATCGAACTCATAGGATTGCTGTGGTGATCAAAGGATGCAATACATGTGAAGCATGTAGAAGTGACTTTATAGGTGGCTGTTTAAACATATACTGACAATTGGGGTGCCTGGGTGGCGCAGTCGGTTAAGCGTCCGACTTCAGCCAGGTCACGATCTCACGGTCCGGGAGTTCGAGCCCCGCGTCAGGCTCTGGGCTGATGGTTCAGAGCCTGGAGCCTGTTTCCGATTCTGTGTCTCCCTCTCTCTCTGCCCCTCCCCCGTTCATGCTCTGTCTCTCTCTGTCCCAAAAATAAATAAACGTTGAAAAAAAAAATTAAAAAAAAAAACAACATATACTGACAATTTAAAATAATATTTTTAAATATAACTGCAATTTGAACAATGTAGCAAATTAAATGTGTTTATACAGAAATGCTATAAGCTATTTGATAACGAGGAATGTTTTTTTTTTCTATTCTCAAGAATCACCACACTGTAGGGGCGCCTGGGTGGCTTAGTCAGTTAAGCATCTGACTCTTGATTTCAGCTCAGGTCATGATCTCCCAGTTGATGAGATCGAGACCCGCATGGGGCTCTGCACTAACAGCATGGAACCTGCTTGGGATTCTCTCTCTCTCTCTCTCTCTCTCTCTCTCCCTCCCTCCCTCCCTCCCTCCCTCTCTCTCTCTGGCCCTCCCCTGCTCATGCTCACTCTCTCTCTCAAAATAAATAAACAAAACAAAATTTAAAAAAAGAATCATCACACTGCATAGCCTAGAGGAAGTTTGTTAAAATTATTATTTTCATAAACTGGAAAGTAAAGTTATTAGTTATGGAGATGATTCAGATGAGGTTGCTAACTCTGTATTAAAATAAATACAAAAATAAGCAATGTGTTAAAGAGCCAACAGGAAAATCATAAATGGAATTACTTTTAAGCATAGCCGGATGGGTCCATGTATGTATCTCCATTCCCACCCAATACCACAACAGAATGATAGCGAAGAGACAGTACAAACTCAAAAGGACAAAGAACCAAAGAGATCCACAGTACATAGCAAATGACTGACTTGTCTCAGAGGCAAAAGCTGGTACCTTCAGACATGCAGAGGAAGTTAACAGGCAGCAAGTAATGTTCCACAAAGTTCCGTAAATTACGGGAGAGGCTAATACCTAAGGAAGTGTAGGATGAGAAGTAGATCTGAAACAATTTTATTATATAAAGGGAGTAAAGTCCATTCATTTTCTCCCCTGTGCTAAAGCAGCTAAGCAACAAGGCCTCCTCACTCATGTGGAAGTTGGGTCCTTTACTCTGGAGAAACTGGACCAGACAGATTCTAACCTGGGGGCCTCTAGGCATTGTCTTGAGGCAGAGATAAGGTACCATCTGGAAAAAAAAAGTGGTTACGTGTCATTCTACAGACTCCTAGTTATCTGCCCACATTTTCATACAAAATGTTGAAGCCAGTGATAACCAATACCCTAATCCCAACATTCCCAGCAAGAGACTCATGGAGTCTTCTCACACCTGATCCCAAACATGTAAAAGAAACCTTCCAACATAAAAGACAGAGACCGAAATCAAAATATTAAATTTTTAAAACTATAAACATCAGACTGTCAAGGAAAGATAGTATAGCTTTAAAACAAGTACAGCATGTTCTAAAAAGAAAAAATAAGAACACAAAAAGTTTTGATAATTAAAAATAGAATCACGAATTTTAATTTTTTTAAATAAAAAAAGAGAGAAAGCTTAGAAAGAAACTTTCCCCAAACAAGAGGGAGAAAAAACATAGTACAAGATGATGGAGCTGGAAGATCCTAATATTACTTCCAAAAAAAGAGAAAAAGATCAGAGGAAAAGAATTTATCAACGACAAAGAATAATGTCCAAGAATGAAAAAACAAGGAACAAATATCTGTTTTCCATTGAAACCATTTTATCTTTCCTTTGGTACAATAAAAGTTAGAAAAAAAAAAAAAGTTGCTTATAAAGATCACCAATTAGCATGCTGCAACCAGATTAGGTTAAAACCAAACTAAAAAAACAGACCCGCATGAATTTGTGGCCAACTCAAAAGGCATGGTTCCCTAACTGGCAATTCTCAGCAATCTCAACAGTCTGAAAGCAGAAGCAAGAAAAACAGATGGAAAACACTGGCCAAGCTATTCTCTAATAAGAGAAACAAGCAATTCTAGAGGGTAGCAAGAATGAGTCTGAAATCACACAGGGATCCAAATAAAGGTGGAAGAGAGCTGATGAACCAGAACTGGAAATGGTTCAGGGCTGATGAACAAGAATAATGGAGAGGGTCAAAGAACTACATACAGAAGACCTGACTACAAAAATGTCACCATGGAACACACTTTAAAGGTACAGAATGAGCCAAATTCTGCTAATGCATCAACTATGAGAATTTCATTTGTGAAAGTAAATTGTACAGGTTAACAGAATATCTGAGACAATGCAGCCATGAATGTAAATAATGGTCCATACACATGAAGCAATCTTGGTATAAACAAAACTTAAGCTAAGGATGATTGTTATTGACCACTAAAATGGTAAAGGCAGGAGGAGAAGTTTTTAAGTGCTACAACCAAATTGAGTAACATAATAATGGAAGTCAGAAACTACTTCCTAAAGACTGTATATGCTTTATCTCTTTTAGTTCTGAAAGTAAAATTTTGGGTCCTTTTTTAAAAAAAAAGGGGGGGCAAGGCTTATTGGCTAGAGTGGAGTCTAATGGAAGATAGTGGGGCTGGAAAGAAAGTGTCATTTTGGAAATGGGTCTATCCAGGCTCATTCTACTGCTACTGAATTCTAAAAATTATGTGCAAATATAAAGTATTTATTATTTCACTCTTCTAGTGGGTTTTACATTATTATACATTCTAAAGTACCCATGTCACTCCTTGTTTACTTCTCAGCTGAAACTTAAACAATGAAAATATAAATAAATCCAAGAGTTCAAATGAAAGGGATGAACACCAACCAAATATAGTGATTTTATATAATCTGTCTTTGCATTGCCAAAATTGGTTATTAAGCTTCATCACTCCCTCTTAACTCCCACTTTAAAGAACTTAAACAATGAGCTTTGCTCATTGAGCAAAAAATCCATTAGTCATCCTATATATCTCCTAGTGAAAGACACTAGCATGACAATTAAATGCTGAAAGATATTATTTTCTATAGGCTTTAGTGATGTAATTCAAAGTCTGTAGTTTGCCAAATGACTCTCTGAATAAGTGAGGTAAAATATTAAATTTGAACGTTTTTAAAAAAGAAATGCTAGCAGGGTATCTGGGTGGCTCTGTCGATTAAGTGTCTGACTCTGGATTTCGGCTCAGGTCATGATCTAATGGTTTGTGAGTTCAAACACCATGTCTGGCTCTGTACTGACAGTGTGTAGCCTGCTTAACATTCTCTCTCTCTCTCTCTCTCTCTCTCTCTCTCTCTCTCTCTCTCTCCCTGCCCCTCCCGTTTATGCTCTCTCTCTCAAAATAAATAAATTAAAAAAAAGAATTCTAGGAAGAAAAAAATATTTGAAATTTTCAGTCTCTGGGAGTTAAAACTAATTATATTTTAATTATCATCTCACTACCCCATTTCTGGACTCTAGAGATTGTACAAACTCTTAAACTATAGTTATTGCCAAGAATCAAATTATATAAGCAACCCCTAATGTTGCATTTCAAATATACATTAGATCTACAGACATTAAAGCTACTAAATAAGGTTTATACACATAGCTGCAATGAATAAAATCTGTAGATCAGATAATTTCCAGATTTTGATCACTATAGCATGGTTATTTCAGGGCATGTCTTTCTTTTTAAGAAATAACATTGAGGGGCGCCTGGGTGGCGCAGTCGGTTAAGCGTCCAACTTCAACCAGGTCACGATCTCACGGTCCGTGAGTTAGAGCCCCGCGTCGGGCTCTGGGCTGATGGCTCAGAGCCTGGAGCCTGTTTCCGATTCTGTGTCTCCCTCTCTCTCTGCCCCTCGCCCGTTCATGCTCTGTCTCTCTCTGTCCCAAAAATAAATAAACGTTGAAAAAAAAAAAAAAGAAATAACATTGAGATACTTAGGGATACAAGGGCATAATGTCTGCACCTACTTTTAAGTAACTCTAAACATATGCATACACACACATACACATGTATGTACATATATACATGCATACACAGAAAGAAAAATAACAAAGTAAGACATTAATATTTGGGAAGTCTGGGCAAAGGGTATATGAGAACTCTTTGTACCATGCTTGTAACTTTTCTAAGTTGGAAATTATGTTAACATAACTAAAAATAAAAAGTTAAAAGAAAATAGTTATCATCCTCCTCTTTAAATTTCCCTTTATCATATGTAGAGTGGGGAGAGGAGTAGAAGAAAGAAGATAATGTGTTTAGTCTCAAAACCATCACAAGGAGAAACACTTAAAAGGTGGAAATCCTGAGATCTTGAGATCACTGTATTCTGAGATACTGCCAAATGAAAAGTTGAAACATGACTGGAAGAAGCAAACAGCATAAAGAATTTCTTCACGGGCACCAGAAAGGAATGCTCACAGACACCAATCGAAGCCTCTTGGAAGGGGATATACTGAGTTTCCAGGAGCCTCGGATCCTGAGTCACAGTGTGTATTCTGCAGAGTTGTATGAAAATCATGATAGGCCATAATTGTTAAATGAATATTGATGGCAGATTTCTAAAATCCACGACAAGGAAAAGTCAAAGTACTAATCAACTGGAGTTATAACTTCAAAACAATGCACTCCGATGATGAGAATAATCTTCATGAAGAATAATGCAAAACCATGCACATTTACTGAGTACGGAGATAATTACTGGCACAGATTAGGAATCTCGCCCCCTGTCCTCATACACTTTGCAATCCAATCTAAGGGGAAATGTGGTTAGAATAAGAACTATGGTTGGGGGGGGGGTCCCTTTAGGGATTAGAAGCATTCATGGAGGAAGCCACCCTCAGACTAGAATGATAAAAAATTTCACAAAAAAACAGCTTTTGAAATTGTTATTCATGACTAAAAAGACAGGTTTCTAAAGTAGTCAAAAATACATTTGGAGGTACAATCAATCACTCCATAACTCTGGGAAAGAACACTATGAGAAAAGTCAAGGGAAGGGGAAACTTCCAAAAATCTATTTGGCCAGAGAACCGGATTACACGTGAAGTTAGCAAATAGGAAAGACGAAGACAGACACAGCAGAGACCGCAGAGGCCAGGCCCCAGCAGTCTCACAGTACAGGTGTTCAGGACTTTGCTCCTTTCTCAGCACACAAGTGGGAGTCATTGGGAGGTCTTAAACAAGAAGTGCCAAATGCACGATGCATAAAATAAATGTAAATGCAGAGTCTAATTATGTAAATTCTAATGGGAAAGAAACGACAGATCCTTTAAAAAGGTGAGTGTGAACTCATTTTAAGTTAGAAATTTGGACTTGAGGGGATTTCTATAGGATTATCATCACTATAATTCTTGATTTGTCTTTTTCTTTTTAAGTGGAAATGGGCCAGAGGTCAGACAAGGCAGGCACAGATGTTACCTTTGAGGATTTATAATAACAAAGCTGTGATAGGAAATCTTTGCATTCTTACTCATTTGGGAAGCAATGAAAAGCTCACGTTGGGTTGCACCTGTCTGCTTAGCCCAATTCAGATATGCTCTCCTAACTCTGACTTTGAGAATACCCTCTCTGCTACAAAAGAAGTCTTACTGTTAACCAGTTAACCAGATGATGTCCACGAGAAATAAAATTGGGGCCACAGAGAGGGTGACTCTCAAGATACAAGCTGTTTGACAAAAGTTGGTGTGTATGGTAGTTGGACTGGCTGGAGAGGTTGCTCATTCCGTTCAATGTTCATATTCAGGACAGGGAAGAAAAACATGACTGGAATTTACTCAAACACACATAAAGGGGCTCCAGAGGTGACCTACTGAAACACTACTGTGAAGCGATGTGAATACTGTGGTTGGGTACACTGCCTGTCGGCTACCACCTGCAGAATATGTATAAACTCCAATGCTACCTGGAAATCAGAAGCAGCTGTGTATACAGACAGCCCCCTGTTGCTGCTTCTGCTGTTCCTCATCCTATCATCATATGTGCCATGCACTCTGCTGCACATTTTATTTCCATTAACTCGCTGAACACTCAGAAAACCCCTATTAGGTTAGTTCTATTACACATCCCTTCCTATCCACAGGCACA
>NW_024412376.1:138423938-138497670 GCF_014898765.1 Herpailurus yagouaroundi | reverse complement strand
GTAATTATATATATAAAATATATGGAGTCTGGCTGACATACAACGTTATATGAGTTGCAGTTATACAACATACCTCTCAGGTACACAACAGTGATTTGACAATTCTATACGTTATGCATGCTTACTGTGATAAGCACGTTGCCATCTGTCACTATTTGTCAACATTATTATATCACTATGTTCCCGATGCTGTACTTTTCATCCCCATGACTTAATTATTTCATAACTGGAAATCTGTACCTCTTAATCCCCTTCACCATTTTGCCCCTCCTCTCCAACCTCCTCCCCTCTGGTAACCACTAATTTGTTCTCTGTATTTATGATTGTGTTTCTGGGGTTTTTTTCTTCATTTATTTGTTCATTTGTTTTGCTTTTTAGATTACACATGTAAGTGAATTTATATACAGTATTTGATTTGACTTATTTCACTTAGCACAATAACCTCCAGGTCCATCCATATTGTCCCAAATGCCAAGATACCATTCTCTTTTATAGCTGAGTAATAATCCATTGTATGTATATATATATATATATACATATATATATGTATATATATATATATACACACACACACACACCACATCGCCTTTATCTATTCTTCTATGGATAGACATTTATGTCGCTTTCGTAATTTGGCTATTGTAAATAATGCTGCATATATCTTTTTGAATTACTGTTTTCGCTACCAGGTCATATGGTACTATTTTTAATTTTTTGAGGAATCGCCATCCTGTGTTTCACAGTGGCTTCACTGATTTACATCCCTACCGGCAGCACATGAGGGTTGTCCACATCCTTGCCAACATCTATGTCTTGTCTTTTAGATCCTAACCACACTGACAGGTGTAAGATGGTTTGGAGATGCACTTCCCTAATGATTAGTGATGTTCAGCATCTTTTCGTATGTCTGTTGACCAGCAATTATATATTTTTAGACACAAGTCAAAGACAAAATATTAACAAGTCTCTTGCACTTTTACACTGGTAATATTGATTAGAGAAAGGGACATTTATTCAATATGTATTTACACGTGACTACTATGTGTTGACACTATTTCAGGCACCAAAGATTTGATAAGCTTGAATAAGCCAGCAAATGCCAATGCCCCAATGAGTTCTCACTCCAGAGAGTGGGAGAAACAAATCCATAAAGGAGGGATCATCTTCATGCCATAGATGCTATGATGGAAGCAAGCAGCACCCTATGAAAGGAAAGAGCTGCCAGCGACAGCATTCTCTAGTAGCACTAAACTGTTGCCTGAAAAATGAGAAAAAGCCAGACTGGGGGAAGTGACCTCCTTGAAAATGAACAGCAACTACAGAAGTCCAGAAGGTCAGAAAAGAACATTACGTGTTGTAGAAACAGTGGACAACCGTGTGGCCAGGCATGTGAGTGTAGGGAGGAGCGATAAGAGATGAAGCAGGGAAGGGACAGGAAGGTCTTTTAGGTAATAAGGAATAGGGCTATATTCTGGAATGGGAAGCTGCTAAATATATTCAAACAATGAAAATATAAGACCTGTGAATTGACAAATCATAAAAATTATCATTAAATCTGCTTTTGTAGAATAATTTGGAAGGAAACTAGGGTAGTTATTGGGAGACAAGTAAGGGAGGCATTGCAACCCAGAGTACATGATGGGCCAACTGATTCAAGATCTATTTTGAGTTTGAAATGATAGAACTTGCTGACAAACTGGATGGAAAAAATGAAGATCATCGAAGAGTGCATTACCAGGAGATTATTCTCCAATAAAATAGTATCTGTTGTGCTACACAGCCAAAGTACAAAAGCTTAATTTCATAGTTCTTAAAACAGGATGTTCCAAAGTGAGAAAACATCCCTAATTAAATTACATATACAAAGAATGCACCAGTTTCTAAATCCATAGTCAATTTAAAAGATAAAAGGAAAGAATGATTTAGTCACAAATTTAAAATATTAATTTATTCCTCAAGTGATTAAGAAAGGCAATCTATTTCAAGGAAATATTAAAACAAACCATTAAGTCTATAAATATTATAAGCTCAATGGTTTTTATTTTGTATTTTATTTTTGCCAAAAAAATAAATGAAAGCTTATTTTTAACTACTGAGTGCTTATGATACACTGAAGTTTTAGAAAGAAAATCTCATGTTTCAATTTCCCTATTTCATCTTTTTATAAGTGATTGAAGGGTGGATATAAGGTGTCCCACTATTCAGAAGAAATAGTCTAGAATATCTGTAAATTTATTTACAAGTACATTAACTGCCTACTATCTGAATATTTTAATAATTACTACAGTCAATTCATAGATTATTCAGGTACTCCCCTCCCCATTTCTGACCAACTTCTGACTACGTAAGGGTAAATACTAAAGAGCACTAGAAAATGAAAAAATCTCTATAAAATCTTCATTTATTATTGGTTATATTGAGTAAGCGGAGATATTTAAAAATCAATTGCTGAAGGAACCAAAAACATCTAAATTCAAAATGTCACCAGCCATCACACTTGGACCAGGTCAAAGCATTACAATAACAATTATAACATAAATCAGATGTAAAATTCTGTTTCATGCTGAGCATCTCCATTTTTCATTATGAAGATTACAGTCAATGTACATAAAGTCCCTAAAGCAATGCTTTACACATAGTACCTGCTCACTAAAGGATAGCTACTGTTTTCTGGAAAATCTAATAAAAAAATGTAATTCTACTTAGGGATATCATTTCTTTGGACATAAAGCATTTATACTGAAATAATCACTTTAAATGCACAAGAATCAGGATTAACACCCTAAACTGAGTTTTTTATCCTATTGTTCCTTTGATAGAGTAGTACAGCTGGATTATACCACCTAGGGAATTAATACTAGGCTCCTGAGCCTCTAAACACCCAACACCAATTGGCCTGTACAGCTTAATCTCTCTTAAATTCTCTTTGTTCCAGTAAGACAGATCTCATTACATTTTTCTGCCTACATTTCTCAAATTAGTTCATATGTATTCAACAATGAGCATGAGACCTGTGTCTTTTTCATTTTTGTAATTCCTAATGCTTAGCACATGCTTGACACAGGAGCTGGATGCAGAGATGGATAAATGCCCACATGACTGCTCTGATAATTCCCCAAACCTACAATAGGTTGTTAAATTAAATTACTTCCAATCATTTTTTGAAACCATGCTTAAGCTTGATTCTACTTATACATGCATACACTTATAATCAGAACTGAACTACTTCATATCACTTAGTATGCCGATAGAATAGGTACTGAAAGCTTGTCAGTTCTGCCTATGTGTTGAGATTTATCTACCTAATCTCACCAGTTAGGGTGTCTGTCCCCAAGGAAAAGGGCTGAGTTTCACATTTCTTTGGAATAACCCTTAAATCCTGAAACAGAGTTAGCTGGCCCTCAAGTAGACATCAGTGAATTCTGTTGAGAATTCACACAGCATTCCAACCCAGTGGTAAATCCCTGCTGCTGAACATGAAATACTATCTGTGCCTTGAAGCATTTAGAAACCCTCAAAAAAAGACTTCTCTATTGCAAGATCAAATATGACATCTTAAGGGGAAAAAATCATAATTTAAACATAATTGTTTTGATAATGAAATAAAGTTTTACAGATAAAAAAATCTAAAAGCAGCAGAAAAGATACCTTCAAGCAGTTTTTTCTCTGTAGAAAGTTTAGAAGCAGTGGCAGAAGCCTGATACAAAAAGTCACAGAGGAACATGGATTGGGAAGGCTCTTGACCTAATCCACCTTCAGAGTGAATGTCATGTTGAGGGAAATCTGGAAAAATTACAGAAATTATACATGTGAAATCTAAAATGTACATAATTTATTTCCCTTTGCTTATGAATATATAGGTGAGTCTTGAGCTAGAAGAAAAGTTACTTCAAATTCACTACAGAATAAATATAGAGAGATATTTTACTTTGCACAGAATTTGCAAATAAGCAGTTATATTTATTATTCACATATGGAAATTAAATTTGGTGACAACAATTACATGGCATTAACTATTTTAATTTTTAATTTGTAAGATTAAAGAAATATACGAGATTTACTTCCTAAACATTTTCCTTGAAATGAAACAAATATGGTCCTCAACATCCCCCATCTTTTTAACAATCACACTTGTCTTCATTCTGATGGTTCTTCTTATTTGAGAAATAAACAGATTTGTGCTTCGGTCATTTCAGGGATACGTGAGAAGAGACCAGGCTAATGCAGGGACAGGGACTAACCTGAGAATTTGTTATGGTAGAGAAACTCCATCTGCAGGCTCTGCCCCGCCTTCTTGGCCAGCAGATAGGGGGTGCTATGCACAGGGTCTCCAGTTGCACACATGACATCAGCTCCACTGAAGAGCAAAGCCATTGTTTCCAAAACATCTGGTTTCACTACAGCAGCACACAGAGCCTGGTCGTTAAAAGAAAAAAAGACCTATTAAGGGAAGAAAACACAATTCTAGCTACTAAAATGAGTGTAAGCCTACCAAACCATTTATAAGATGAACTTCGTATTCCTTTTTTAACCAGGAAAACTAACAATAAGTATGCCCTGAATTAAGCAATAGGCTCAAAAGGCCTTTGTATGAATGTAAATTACAACCTAAGACCTCCAAGTTTTAATTCATTGTTCTGTTGCTGGGATATTCCAAACCTTCCAATCCATTGTAGTTGCTTAGGAAGACATTTTTTTATGCTTACGTACTATAATAATGGCTAGTGCTCAGAAATTGCAAAACATTTAAAATGTAATAATCAAGTACGTGTTAAATCTTTTGTCATATGAATGCTGAATGCATGTATTTTTCAGTCTAATCAAGATCTATATAATTTTTTAAACCATTGTTGTGATTTGGGAATCTGAAAGATGAGTGCAAAGCAAACACAGAATCTTTTCTTTTGTGTGGAGTTATGTGTAGGGAGGAGGAAGAGCAAGCAGGAGGTAATAATTAACAACATTTATGTTATACATTATTGTACAAATGGATAGGAACTGCTGGAACCTAACTGTGTTGTTGTTTTTGTTGTTACCTTGAGTAAGCTGCCTTCACTTATCCTTCATTTATGCCTTCACTTATCCTTCACTTCTTCTCATCCCTTCTTTCTGCTTCCTTACTTTTCTGGCTTCCAAACCCTGTGATTTCAGCACCTGATTCCATCTAACTCTTTAGCCCAGGACTCACCATTTCACCTCCTTCTTGACAGGGTGCACCTGGACAGATCACTGGTTAGTTTACCCTCTATAATGCAACTTCCAAATAATTGCTCATTTAGCATCCCCATTTGCACCTCTGGGGTATACAGCCAAGAGGTCTCAGGATGCATTCAAAGTTCCAGCCCTGGATGGTCAACTACTAAAAAATGTACTTACCTTTCCTACCATAGTCTCACCAACCAACATAATTTCCTTTGCATCAGAATCAAACAGCCTGACTTGTATCTGACTTTGTACTTATTTGCTAGGTGATCTTAGGCAATCCCTTCTCCTCCCTGGGTCTTAGCTGACCTCATCTGCAAAATGAGGGTGTTAGAAAAAATACCAGCTAACATCCCATCTTCTGCAATAGCCTTTGCCCTCTCATTTAAATCATGTGAATTTTTACTCTTATTCTTTCATCCCCCCACTGTTCTCCTTCACAGAAGACTGTATTTGCTGTGGTGTATTTACTGAACTCTGGCTGTTCATGGACAGTCTCTTTTACCTGACTACCACTCTCATGAATAAAAGAAACACATTTACGTTTTACCACAATTGTATTCCCAGAACCTAAAAAAGAATTCAGAACTTGTTAAGCATGCAATAAATATCCACCACAAACACTCAATGGGAAAAAGATGGTCTCTTCAACAAATAGTACTGGAAACTGGATAACCACATACAGAAAAAAATGAAACTGGAGCCCTACCTTATACCATTCACAAAAATGCACTCAAAAAAGATTAAAGACTTAAACGTAAGACTTGATACCTTAAAACTCCTACATGAAAACACAAGAAAAATCTCCTTGAAATTGGTCTTGACAGTGACTTTTTGGAGATGACACCAAAAGCACAAGCAACAAAAGAAAAAATCAACAAGTGGGACTACATCAAACTAAGAAGCTGCTTTACATCAGAAAAAAAAAAAAAATCAACACAATGAAAAGGCAACCTACATAATGGGAAGGAGCATTTGCAAACCATACCTCAGATAAGGAGTACGTATTGAAAATATATAAAGAACACACAAGCTCAACAACAAAAACACATAATTGAAAAATTTGCAGAGAAACTGAATACACATTTTTCCGAAGAAGACATCCAAATGGTCAACAGTTACATGCAAATATGTTCAACATTATTAATCATCAGGGCAATGCAAATCAAAACCACAATGAGATGTATCTCACACCTATTAGAATGGCTGTCATCAAGAGAACGAGAGATAAATGTTGAGGACATAGAAGAAAAAAGAACCATTATACACTATTGGTGGAACTGTAAATTGGTGCAGGCACTGAAGAAAGCAGTATAGAGGTTCTTTAAAAAATTAAAAATACAAACGCCATATAATCCAGCAACCTTACTTCTGAGATATAGATATAGATATATATATATATAGATATATATATATCTCCAAATGAAATAAAAACAGAATATTAAAAAGATATCTGCAATCTGTTATTAAAGAATTATTCACTATAGCCAATATATGGAAACAACCTAAGTATCCATCAACAGATGAATGAATAAAGACAATATAGTATACACATACTGCACACACACACACACACACACACACACACACAATGGAATATTATTCAGCCACGAGGAAGAAGGAAATCCTGCTATTTGGAACATGGATGGAAGCTGAAGGCATTATGCTTAATGAGATTAGCCAGATGGAGAAAGATATGTATTATTTATCATTTAAATGTAGAATCTAAAAAAGCCACCTCACAGGAACACAGATTAGATTGTGGCTACCAAGGGGCATCTGGATGGCTCAATCAGTTAAGCATCCGACTCTTGATTCTGGCTCATCATGATCTTGTGGTTTGTGAGTTCAAGCCCTGAGTCAGGTTCCACGCGGTCAGCATGGAGCCTGCTTGGGATTCTCTCTCCCTTTCTCTGCCTCTCCTCAGCTCACACGCACATGCAGCTTGCTCTCCCTGTCTCAAAATAAACTTACGAAAAAAAAGAGACTGTGGTTACCAAAGGGTGTGGGGGTGGGGGAAAGAGGTGTTGGGGAGATATTGTTTAAGGTATAAACTTGCAACTAGAAATAAGTTCTGGATATACAATGCAGTGACTATAATCAATAATGTTTTATTATTTACCTCAAGATTGTTAAAAGATCTTAAATGGTCTCAAAAAAAGAAGAAATGATAATTATGTGATATAAGAGAGGTGTTAGCTACAACTACAATGGTAATCATATTGCAACTGTACAAATGTATCAAATCAATAGGTTGAATAAACTTACACAATTTTGCAGGTAAATTATATCCCAATTAAAAATATATATATTCAATAAATTTTTTGTACAAATTATTTACTGATATTAAGAGTACCATTTTTTTTTTAATTTTTTTTTTCAACTTTTTTTTTTATATTTATTTTTGGGACAGAGAGAGACAGAGCATGAACGGGGGAGGGGCAGAGAGAGAGGGAGACACAGAATCCGAAGCAGGCTCCAGGCTCTGAGCCATCAGCCCAGAGCCCAACGTGGGGCTCGAACTCACGGACCGCGAGATCGTGACCTGGCTGAAGTCGGACGCTTAACCGACTGCGCCACCCAGGCGCCCAAGAGTACCATTTTTAAGAACCCCATTGTAGAAATAAATCCCAATGGGTATACTTCTCTATAATATTCTTAGGAAGAAGGCAATTGCTAGTAATTAATGTAAGATTTATCTAACGTCTGAACTCATGGAACTGTGTGGTGTAGCAGAGAGGACTTTATTTGGGGACATCAGTATAATCACTAAAAAGACACCAATCACCATCAGAAAGCAAGAAACCATTGGATGAAGATACGCCCTGGTTCTGTAACTTTATCACAATTACTTCCTCATATCCACAATTTACTATTTATATGCTTATTTATTACAGACCTCTGGTGCACAGAATTAATCGTAATCCTTCGTTAATGATACCCTGTTAGTATTCCACGCATGTCTGGTCAATTATTTTGATAATATAATTAACACCAATGAAACTACCACCCAAAATAAAATTGTGTCTTAGTAATAACCTATATAAATAATAGTTCCCAAGCCCCTCCCCCTTGCCATCTCCCTCACTCTCCTCTACCTCAGGTGTCCATTCAATCCTTCATTTTTCGTGTGCCGTTCACTGCCTTAAAATCAATTGATAGCCTCACTCTGTTATTACCAAAGATGTACAAAGACTAAAAACTTACTTTAGGGGAACTAATCTGATATGTAAATCAATTTTATAATCTTATAATTTCTAGAGAAGTATGAAAAAGGCCTTTATGTGTTTATTTTCCAAGATGTTTAGCATAATGCTACTTATTTGAGCATTTTTACCCATAAACACTGCCACTAAAAGCATACCAGAAAACTGATAACCATGAAAGACTGTATTCTCTAAGAATAAAACAACAGGCATATAAAAAGCACATGTACTAAATATCTCTACATAGACAAGCCTCCTAACACACTAAAAGTCAAAACAGCAATTTAAAAAAGGAAAGGAGGCAGGATGCTTAACAACTTCTTTGCCAAAAGGGTAAAGAACAAGTGGGCAACATAAAACAGTCACAAGTAGATCTGGAATCACTCAGCCAAAGGCAAATAACACTTCAGGTCAACAGCACAAAGCAAACCATTGCTTCTAACAATACACTGAGTAAATGATGTAGATTTTGGTGACACAATGTCAGCAGTATATGAGTTGAAGTTCTGTTTAGTGTCCTGTCCCTAAAATAAGGGAAGTTGTCACAGTTTTAAGAATAATGGACTAAGTTTGATGATGCCAGGGTGGCTCAGTCAGTTAAGCATCTGATTCTTGATTTTGGCTCAGGTCATGACTTCATGGTTCCAGGTATCAAGCCCTGCATCAGATTCTGCGTCGTCAGTGTAAGAGCCTGCTTGAGATTCTCTCTCTCTCTCTCTCTCTCTCTCTCTATCCCTGTATCTCTACCCCGCCCCTGCTTGTTTGTGTGCATTCAAACATGAGCTCTCCCTCTCAAAAATAAATAAATAAATATGGGGATAAAAAGAATAATGGACCTAAGTTAGCTAGAAACTCAAGTGACGAACAAAGAATTTATCTACTATTCATAATGAATTCTTAAGTAAAATAATGGTAAAATCAATAAATAGTACAATCTCACAAATGGAAATAAAATTACATTAAGCAATACTTTTATCAGACAGTAAAGGACGTTTTAAAACTCTTCAAAATCCTTGACACATATTTTTAAATTTTTTTTAATGTTTATTTCTGAGAGAGAGAGAGAGAGTGAGCGAGCAAGGGAGCGAGCACAAGTCGTGGAGGGGCAGAGAGAGGGAGACACAGAATCTGAAGCAGGCTCCAGGGTCTGAGCTGTGAGCACAGACGACAACGCAGGTCTCGAACTCATGAGCCGTGAGATCATGACCTGAGCCAAAGTTGGACGCTTAACCGACTGAGCCACCCAAGTGCCCCTTTGACACGTTTTTTAAAGACATCAAGATCTACATCTATTGTTAAATATTGTTGATACCTTATTTAATTCTTCTTTGGTGAGAGACGCTAGTAGAGTCTTCCTGAATCTTCCTTCTTTGTACTTCTGAGTGATAAAGGTTTTTCTCTTTTCTACGGGTGAGTCCATGTGTAATTCTTCATCTTTTTGAAGATTACCAGCCCAAAAGTCATTTGCTCTTTTGTTTCCAATGACAATAAAGAGCTGAATTGTTAAAAAGTTATAAAACAGTATCAGTTCATAAAATGTATTTGAATCTGTAAAAACCTGACTCACAAATTAAAATACAACTTAGTATAAAATATGCAAAAACACATGAAAAACCCAAATCTTTCAGGAAGATGGAATGTGAAAGCAGATATTATTTCTATTTTAAATACAGCCCCATTGCTTTTAATAATAGTACAAGATTAGCTAGGAAAGAAACTGCAAGCAACCAAATTGCAGCAAAAGCATTATTATTTTTTGAAGCTCACATAGAGACAGATTCATTTAAAATGGCTGAGTAGGTGGGTTAATGTGGTCGAGAGTGGTGCTAAAATCCAAGAAGAAAATGGAAATGGGAGACAGAAAGTCAGATGAGCGCAGTTAATGACAGAGCATGGCCAAGAGAAAGAAAAGAAAATTCTGCCAAATGTTTTCATTCACTTTTCTAATATTTTATCCATGCTGGGTTAAAAAGAAAGAAAGAAAATTTTGGCTTAGAAATAAAAAAGCTGTCAAGCCTTTAAAAGTAGGTGTTACTATTAGATTCCTTGTACTTTTTATTTTTAAAGTAACTATCTCATTTAAGAAGCATTCTAAAAGTTGGAGTCGAAAGCTACCACTATCAGACTATAAGCCATTTTTACAGTGTGGTGAGAATATTCTCGCAGAGCTCCTAAAGTAACTCATGCCACTCCACTGCTAGATACTACCGGACCCCTGCTAACTACCACCACAGTTAAGTCAGACTTACCTCAATGAGTTCATTGCTCCAAATGCTGGCATCCATTTTCAGACTTCTAACCTTGGAATCTTTTGGTCCTAAAGATCTATGTTGTCCTGAAGTCAAAACACAATTGTACTTCTATTTTAATTTGTATGTAAATGTATTTTATTTTTTTTCAAAATGTCTATGTGTACACATATGTGTATATGTATATATATCAACTGAAAACACACCAATATCTACTTTCTTTCATGCCAACAGCATTAAGAGTAGTGGTGATAATTATACAGAAATCCCAACCATGATAAGGATAAAAGTAATCATCTTTATCACTACCTTGTGGTGGTATAAAACTACAGTTTTAAAACTATGTATGTATCTGTACACCTAAATATGTTTGCATGTTTATGACGTGGCTATTCACTATCAATTACAGGTTACCAAAACCTTTTATGACAGATGTGTTTAAATCACTTGTATGTGAACACAGATATCCTAACAACAACAACAACAACAACAACTAGGTGTGTGGTCATAAAGGTCTTGGAGAAAACATCCTAAACTTTACTTTCCACCTCTACCAGGTACTGTTCTGGTCCTGGGAATTCAAAAGATGTAAAAGAGTTGATATGTTCTCCACAGACCTATAAATAGTAATTACAGTAGAGTATAAGGGCAAGACCAGAGTTGAGTACAGGTTTCATTGAGAGAATATGGAGGAAGAGCACTACCTTAGCTCAAGCAAAGACTGAGACAGTTGCTGCAAGCCCTTAGTACTTTTTGTATATTACATATTACAACTCTAATAAACATATGTCTAAAAATATTCAATGGATTCTTCATTCTATACTTATGCCTGACAGAGAATAAGAACTCAGCATTCTACTCTCATCGACTCAATTATCCTGTATAAATCATCATTACTGGGCACCTAGGAATGTGTCAGATGCTTTCTAGGCTGAGAAGGAACAAAGGTATTCAAGACACTGTCTTTATCTTAAGGATTGTTTGCCTCTGAGCATGAAAGCTCACATCTCTCTCTACATTAGGGAAGAGGTTCCTTTCCTCCTTTTGTTAAAATGGAAACTACTCAGAGCACAAGCTTCTAAAATCCCAAGGGTAGAAAGATGCAGAGGTTTGCATTTATGAAGACGATCTAAAGGTAACACAGAAAAAAGTCAAGCTCAGAAAACATGCAGAAGAACTGGCAGGAACCCCTGGAGTAGTGAAGGCAAGAAATGACACAAACCGAGTTGAGGCAGCAGGAGGAGAAACAAAAGGGAGCACACATGTAGAGATCCTTAGATGATAAAAACGATGGAACTTGGTGGGCTTTAAGGAAAGGGGAAGGGTCAGGAGGCTCTCACAGGCTTTAGGTTTGACTGCAGGGTAGACAGTATTGCCTCTGACCAAGATGTGAAATATATGAGCATGCTCAGTATTATGTAATGAGTTGGGCAGCAATGACAGCTCCATTTTTTTAAATGTTTATTTATTTATTTTTGAGAGAGAGCAAGCATGAGCGAGGGAGGGGCAGAGCCAGAGGGAGACAGAGGATCTGAAGCAGTCTCCGCGCTGAGAGTGAGATCATGACTGGGCCATCCACGTGCCCTAAGAGATCCATTTTTAATGTGCTGTTTTTGAGCTATCCTGAGCAAATCCAAGAAGAGACTCCAGTAGATAGACCTAAGGGTATGATGTTCAACAGAGTGAGAATTGCCCACTTATGAGTGAGTGCTGAATTTAAATGATAAATAACATCTTCAGGAACATCAGAGTGAAAGACAATTGAAGATGTAACTGAAAGGAACACCTTTATCTTTGGAGCAGGCAAAGGAAAAGTAACGTGAAAAAAGGATAACAGAGAATTAAGAACACACTAAGAGAAAATGGTATTTTGGAAGTTAAGGGAGGAGGGAAAGTCAGAGAGACAGTGGTCAAATACTGCAGTGTCTAACACTGCCAAGGTGACAATAAATAGAGGAACTGACCACACACAAACTGAGAGAGAAAATGCATTAATAAACATGGTGAGAATATTCTTACTGGACTACAGAGAAAAGAAAACTGATTACAGGATGAATAAAAAGCAGGAAGTGAAAGAAATGAAGAAAATCTGTGTAGAATTCTACTCTTGAAAGTTACCCTGTCTATGAAGGGGAAATGAGACAGAAAATGATACAAAGGAATGGAATGTTTTCCGGAAGCCAGCATCAACAGGACAGACTTGCCTAACTCTATATGCCGAAACAAAAGAAACCATGGTTGCATCATTACAGAGAGGGAATAAGTGATGAGGTGAGGATCCTAAGGAGAGAAGAAGAGCGGACATAAGTAGAAAGAATATCCTTGAACAAGACAGAAGCTCTCTTCCAATGAGCCTAGAGAACAAAAAAGGTTGGGGAAAAAATACAAAGTAGAGGGGGGATAGCTGATGCTTCTTCTTATTGCTATTGATGTTAATTACATCCTGACAAAATCTTAGCGTGCTAAGAAATGTGGAAGCACAGAGCTCTCAAAAAGTACTAAGGGCTTGCAGCAACTGTCCCAGTCTTTGCTTGAGCTAAGGTAGCACTCTTCCTACATTTTCTTTCACTGAAACCTGTATGCAACTCTGATCGTGCCCTTATCATACTCTACTGAAATTACTATTTATAGATCCGTGGAGAACATAACAACTCTTACACATCTTTTGAATTCCCAGGACCAGCACAGTACCTGGTAGAGCTGGAAAGTAAAGTTTAGGATGTGGCTGACTTTTCCAAGACCTATATGACCACACACCTAAGCTGTGTGTTAGGTGTTCACAACTGTGAACCCCCAAATACATTGAGCTCTCAGACTGTCTGTAAGTTATAATGTCACAAAAGGATAACCAGTCATAGTACCGTTTCCTCTCATAAACTTCAATACTCTTTGGAAATGCTTCTATATAAAAACTCTCATTAAAAGAGACACCAGATGTGGTATACCAAGTTTAGAGCTCAGAATGACCTTGATGTGAAATATACATCCTAAAAAATATAACTGAGGGAAAGATGGGCAACTCACACAAAGATGCACGTGTCTTCAGGGTACATTCTGAAACACACTCACCTTAAAATCTAAAAATGTCAACACTGTCTTTATACATTCCACACATGGTCCAGTAGGCGCACAAAATGATTACATGCTTAAAAATCAATTTCTACATCTAAGTCATGCATAAGAGAAGTTTGGAATGAGAAGATATTTCTAAATTTAATTTAAATGTAATAAGCTTTCTCTGTTTTTCTTTTTCCACAACTGTTAGCTGAAACACATTACGTAGGACAATAAAGAGCATTCGGTGCCAATCTGCCACCCAACAGTGATGAGCATAACTTATCACTAATTACCTGCACACTTCTTACAGATGACAACACAGAGATTGATGGATGCCCAGTCAGGATCCGGGGCTTTGCAATCTGCACAGCTCCTGTTGGACTCATTGAACCAAATCTTCTCAGCTACTTCATAATCAGAGAGAGTTTCTGCTATCGATTGCTGCACAGCTTCAATCCACTCTTGTTTCTCTTTTTCAGACTCGGCTGTAAAGCTGCAACAATTAATGTTTCTGCATTATCGATCTCCCTTGTAAAGGCCAATTAAGCAGTATGTTCAGTTTGCATATTCATTTCACTCACAAATTAAACAGCAGCTGAAAAATATGCCTTCCAGGCAGCTGAATAGTCTTTTCTGTTAAAAATCATCTAATTAAAAAATCTACTTTTTTTCCTTTAACATCCCACATTGCTTATGAATCTGTTTACATATCTCAAACCAAAATGAACATGTACATTTTTCTGACCAGGATGTAAAAATTACCTTGTTAGGTCAAGAGCTTAACTTAAGAGGCCATGTTTCCTAAGCAGTGGTTATATAATAATCAATGAGAAACTGGCAGAGTTTCAGTGTTTCAGGACTATTGGATTATTTTGCCAGGAAACTGTTCCATGATAGTCTGAAACTAAATTATCAAAAACACCCACCAGAAATTTTGATTTTTTTCAGTCTTAAAAATAGATTTTCTTTTTTAATTAGAAGAACATCCAGATGGCTTTAAGAAACTGAGAAATCAAAAAAGTTTTAAGTGATTACTATTCTAACAGAATTCTAACTCATTTTTAGTCATGCTCTGATTTATCCTAATTCTTAGTGTTTCTTGGATACCTGAGTAAAAGGACAAAACAGTAAACACAGGCTCACTTTAAGAAATATGTGCTGAGTACCTACAGCGTGCCACAAAACGTGCTACAGGGCTCCAAACTCAGTCAATGACCTGCAAAATGTTCCACGTTAAAATTTTCTGTTCTGAAGATGAAAACGTTTTGAAATATAATGAAAACAACAGACTACTAACACAGTGCAAATAATCCATAAGGAAACTCAGTAGACTACATGGATATTTTTTTGAAGCACTTTCTGTTTCCATCATCAGTGTAATATTCATAAACTTCTTAGGTGGTTTCTACTTTATTACATAGAGGTTGGTCACAGCCAATAGTTGCTGGTACAGGATTCTAAAATCCTTGGAATGTCCTGAGTAATAAGTGCCTTTTGTAGGCTTGTGAGATCATTTGTCGTTGGAGGCATAAATAGCTTCAGGATGGGAGCTGGTCAGGAGAAAGACCAAGGCAAGACCAAGAAGTGAGTAGGGACTTGGACCTTTCAGCCCAAACCAACTGAGAGAGGTGCTCGCAATTAAGTTAATCACCAAAGACGAAGGATTTAATCAATCATTCCTACAGAATGAAACCCCAATAATAACCCCTTAACAACAGAGTTCAGATGGGCTGGTGAACACAGTGAAGTGCTGAGAGGGTGGTGTGCCCAGGAAGGATGGAAGCTCTGCTATACAAACCCCCTGTACCCTGCCCTGTGCATCTCTCCCATTTGGAAGTCCCTGAGGTGCACTGTTTATAAGCAGCTAGTAATAATAATGACACTGCCTCTTGAGTTCTGTGAGCCATCCTAGCAAATTACTGAATCTGGCGCAGAAGGGGTCATGGGAGTCCAGATTATGGCCAAGATGGAAAGAAGTGTGGCTTAGTGGAGGGGCCCATCTCTTGTGACGAGTGTGAAGTGAGGGCAGCTCTGTGGGATTGAGCCCTCAATGCGTGGGGTCTAATGTTCAATCCTAGTAGCTGCTGTGAGAACAGTACTGAATTGTAGGACAACCACTTAGTATTTGGAGAAGTGGTTGGTGTGAGGAAAAACCCCACCACATATTTTGTGTCTTCTAGAAGTACTATGAGTAAAAACAGTTCACGCAATGTCTACATTTTCAGTTGAGGCTTGAATATGCATATGTGAAAATGAAGTTTGTTATTCTTTAGGTGATTATTTTTTCCTCAAAATTTGGGCCAGTAGACAAATTCTGACAGATAAAATGAGTACCCGACATGGGAGTATTTTTGAAGTTGCTAAGTAATCGCTAGTCTTTCAAAGGCCTCTGACAATTGCTTCTGACCTGCAAACTACCCTGTGATATGCTGATTATTTGTGACAAATGAATTAATGTGGTTGAGCTCACAGACACTGACTTATGCCTTTTCTGTGTACTAAAGCTATGGAATCATTATAGATTATTAAAACATATTAGGAACTTTTTATTCTTGTCTTATGAAGCAATTACAGGAATACCATAAAACAAATATATAATGAAATGTTAAAATATCTGATCAACAAGGGGTGCCTCGGTGGCTCGGTTAAGCATCTGACTCTTGATTTCGGCTCAGGTAATGGTCTAAGTATTCGTGGGACTGAGCCCCATTTTGGGCTCTGCACTGAGTGTGGAGCCTGTTTGGGAGTCTCTCCCTCCCTCCTTCTGCTTTTCCCCGATGCACGCTCACTCGTGCACTCTCTCTCAAAATAAACATTATGTATATGTATTTGATCAATAAGTGCTATGAGATCCACCACCATCATTTTAAGCAAGAGTTCCTTTTAGGAAATCATTATGGAGCAAATTGTAATCAGAGATTGATTTTAAAAGAGGATTGCATTTGAGTAGGCTAAAAGAAGGTAAATAAAAATACAGCTTAAAAGCAATGTAACATTCTTTCTTTATTCCTTCAAAATGTGAAGGAATTTTTCATATATTGTTGATAAAAATTAATATACTTATCAAGCCTACTAAGAAAAACGGTATTCAGAAAAGACTCATATCTCATGAAATCAGTATCTTTGTAGGTTGTGTGATAATTCAGGTCACTTTTACAAGGTGTTTTTATATACTGGCTAACAAATTAGACAATAATGGAAAAGAACCAACATGATTTTATTAAGTGATCTATAAGGAATAAAACCACCACTAGCCATGTAAAAGTAGATCACCCAAGCTTTCTTGGGATAATAAAAACAAAAACGTTTAAGTATAACTTACCTAAAACTCCTGTAGGGAGTGATTATTTCAAAAGACTGTTTTACAGTTCGGACCACTTGCTTTACATTTGCAACATTCATAGGAATTATGGTAATACCAAGTCCACTCCTAAAATCCTAGTTGGGAGAAAAACATTAACACATTATAAAGGAACAAAATTATGGATTTGGAAAGTACCACTATATTCCTTAAAATCCAATAAATCCTACTAAATTTTACTACACATATATATGTGGAATTAAATAAATCATTAAAGATGGAATGACAGTGGTTTTAAGCAGGCACTCTAAACACATGATAACCCAGTGCCATTCTAAGCTGGATACTTGGGCTACGGATCAAAGATGGGCTTCTTTCACATAAAACGTTAAGCTGACCAGGACACAGATCTTGAACGACACAGGCTTGCTTTCACAAGTTAGCCACTTTTTCATCTTTATCCTTTCAGAAAAGGAAACTAAGAGTTAACTAGTCCTTACCACACGCCTAGCAATTTTCTACGAGGGGAGTCAAATGGCACTCTGAGGTTGGTATAATTACTATTATAAAAAAGAAGGGGAAGCCAAGGCCCAAAGAGATTAATGTCACATGTAGGGTGCAGCTAGCTGGACATGGTAGAAAGGGACTGAAACTCAAGCTGCCTGATTGGTCTTTCTTTGCTTTACTATGCGATGTTACCTGTGCTCTGTCACATTTTCTCCTCTACTCTCACACAAAAGCATTACTTATTTTACGATTTTATCTCATTTCCAATATTTTATTATTTTCCTCCTCCTTCAATTAAATTCTTAAGCTCCTTTAATACTATTTTGGTATGAAAACTCTCATCTGTTCAATACCTACAGCTACTGTGTTCACTTTGTCTCACCAAAACTAGAAACTGTGCAAAAGGTTACAAAGTCTTCCTTCTAAAAGCATTAAAGTTTGAAATATTATCAAATCATAGGGTTTTGGAATTTGACTTATCACATTATCTCAACACTTTAAAAATATAATTATTCTCTACCTCAAAAGATTAGTTATCTATGTGAACAGGTTCAGATTAAATGTGCTCTGAATTCCTAAATTAAACCTGACTAGAAAAAGTAGCCATACTAAAGAAAAACTAATATATATATATATATATGTTTATTTGTGTGTATATATATAAATATATATCTTATATATAAAATATATATATCTTATATATATATATCTAATATATCTAATAACCAATATTAGATATATACATCTGTATATATAGCCTATACAGAGAAGGCCTGTGATATATTTTTTTTCTATTATTTTGCAACACTTAGTGTGTCTGTGCATCTGTGAGATATATATATATGATGGATATAGGTATGAGATACACAGATATATAGATATAGATCTAGATACATCTCACAGGCCTTCTCTGTATAGGTTAAAGTAAAAATACTATTTTCCCATCTTCCTTGCAAGCTAGGAGGGTAATATGTCTTAGTTTGGGTCAATAAAATATAAACAATTCCTGAGGTGGGGCTGGGGGGACAAATCTTGGAAGAAGAAAGACTTTTACCCCACACCATTCCATCTTTCGTTGAAAATACATCTAGAAGCACAGAAGCCATTTTAGAACATTAGAATCCTTGAGAGGAAAAGCCTGAGGACAAATTCCTGTACCTGAGGATGCCAGGGTGAGAAAAAAGTAGGAAGACCTTGTTCCTTGGGGGCATCAGCTCTCTGCTGCCTATACCAAGAGATTTGTTAAAACAAACAAATCCCTATCTTGGCAATCCTTGGGGTTTTTGCCATTTGATACTAATGCAATCCTGACTGATAAAATAAGGGAAATAAAATAATGTTATAACAAACTGCCCCCACTTGTAAAAGTATCCAGAGTTTTCATTCATCAATTGCAGAAAAGCCTCTCTACATTTTTTTTAAATGTGCAAGTGTTTAGTTAGAATAAGGAAATGACTCATTCATAAAACATACCATCAACTTGATTTTTTTTTTCTGATTAAAGTACAAATAGCTTATTCTATTAGGAAAAAACAAGTCAGAAATTGAATCAGTGATATAAAAGAAGATGCACAGACACGCTAAGTGTTGCAAAATAATTACAAAAATATACTTCCACTTCGTAAACTCATTTAAAAATCAGTACCTAATGTGATCTATATGGACAAGGGGAATCCAACTTTTCCAATCTGCTCTATTTTAAGAAGTTTCAGCATATAGGTTCAAGGTCATACTTAAAAAAAAAAAAAAAAAATTCTCAATTGTCCATACCAATTCTCCGGCTAGATAATGTAACTGTTGAAGAAACTCCCAAGGCAAGTGACTGAAAATTCAAATTCTCTTTTATAAATGAAGAAATAAAGTATGGGTAACAAGGTAAGATTCTTTTCATTACTGAAGTATAGTGGACGTACAACGTTACATTAGTTCCAGGCACGCACACACAGTGATTCCACCTCTCTGTAAGTTGTGTTCTGCTCACCACAAGCGTAGCTACCATCTTTCAGGCAAGGTAGGATATTTTTAAAACAGCTTTCTGGTGGCCCAACTTGATATAGGAGTTGATATACAGACTCTAGAACAGACTGCATGTCCTTCAAACAATTCTCCATAATGAAGAACTGACAAGAGCTGGATATGCCAAGTTATATTCTCTGATGAGGGCCTGGCTTGCAGGTACTGTGTGTTACTAAGGGCAGAGATACATACTCAAATCTTATGACTAGCAGATAGCAAAACTGACCATGTTTTATGGAAAATGATGACCCTCATCTAGGCTCCAGCTTGGATTGGTGGCCCCTCATTTCTATAAGCAAGGTGTGAAATGTCTATATCCATAAAACTGCAATTTCTGTTAAAATAAGAGAGGGTCAGCTCTAGACCCCAAATTTCTCCCAAGCAAGGCAAAGATGAGTTTTTAGGCTGGATAAAAATTGTAACCCATTTATCAGCTGCTGGCCATGGCCATATGGTTTTGAGTAATTAGAGTGTCCACTGAACTCACTGACACAAATGGACTGTAAAATGTACAGCAGAGTAACAAAATAAATGTCAGTGCTCTTGAGAGCTATTAAATATGAAACAACTGTTTTTCTTATTAAAAATATTTGTAAACTATAAGCCCCTTTTTCAGTCTATATTTAGAACGTATCTAATCCCTCAACACTCATCAAAACTACCCATGTTGATCTCTCCCTATGACCCTGAGATTCTGATCCACTGAATTAGAAAGCAGAGCTTAAGAATCTTCAGTTAAAAAGCAAAACTACAGCCCTATGATTCTCATATGCAGCCAATGTTGAGAAAACTGAATTAGACAGCAGAACCAGCTGTAGAATCTAGACAGGATAAGTCTGCAATACGTAAATATCAGGATATCAACAGTTCCCTCTGCCTTCCATAGAGAAGAGGAAAAAAAAATGCAATGATTTTACAAAAATCATTTGAAATCATTATGACTACTGGTTAAAAATACCAGAACACAGTGACACATTGGTTTTTCAAGATCCTAGGTGTCCTGGGTAACCACCCCTGTGCTAATGTAGAGGATTCAGATTAATGTCTGAAGAATCAGACTTCATTAAGCATATACAGTACACTCCATAATTGGTTTAACATCTATTTGTGTAGTGCTCTGAAGCTTACTAAAAGCCATGAACCCTCATTTGATCTTGTAAATTATTCTGTGAAAAAGGCAGAGCAGATATAGCCATTTTTAAAATGGGAAAATTCGTCCTGGCAAAACAGCATTGAGGAAGTACTCAGTGAATGCCAGAAATCATGCTAAGTCCTGAGTGTGCACAAGAGCATAAGACAGGGTACCTACCTTTTGGAAGCTTATAGTCTAAGGAGGAAATGAGAAAGAACTGTAACAAGTGCATGACTATAAACACTGAATCCAGCCAATCTCTGAAAAGAGAGTTATGTTCATATGAGACTTTCCAAAGGAGGTGAACCTTGATGAAATAAATGACAAAACCTAGACCAGCTTGATCATGTATACCTCTCCTGCTTCAGTTCACTCATTTGCAAAATGTAGCAGTACTACACTTCATCAGTATGGTGAGGATAAAATCAATATGCTGAAAAGGCTTAAAAGAACCCCAGGCACGGAGTAAGTGCTACACAGTCTGGTAAGCTACTGTTATATTATATTTCTACCTCTTGAATTTGAAACCAACTGACCATATTACCTATGAAAAAGTTAATTACATTAAAATACACAAATTACTAGCAAACATATATAAATTTTTAAAAATGGGGTAGTGGCTGAGTGGCTCAGTCGATTAAGCATCTAACTTCGGCTCAGGTCACGGTCTCACAGTTCATGAGTTCAAGCCCCCCATCAGGCTCTGTACTGAAGCTCAGAGCCTGGAGCCTGCTTCAGATTCTGTCTCCTTCTCACTCTCTGACCCTCCCCAGCTTGTGCTCTGTCTCTGTCTCTCTCTCTCAAAAATAAATAAACATTAAAAAAACGCTAAGGGTTGGGTGGAAGGCAGATGTTAAAAAATAAATTACCTATTAGCTACAATTGTCAGCCATATTCTCATGTTGAAAATTAGGCACAAGTCAGGGATAAGTCACACTTTTAACACTTAAAATGCTATAAACTGGATGGAAAAAAACAGGAGCATGAAAATTCAGAAGGAAATATTACTACAGAAAGCATAAAGCTAAAAACAGATTCTGGAGTAAACAATATCTTACGTTTAATTTGTGGTCATAGAATGTGGGATCTCAAAAAGCATGAATCCCACCACCAGTACTACCATAATGATGGCCATGTTTGGCAAAACAGATCTGGATACCTGCAAAGGTGGTCATGACCATGTAGGAGCCATGTGGGTCATGACCACTGGGAGTCAGACCTGGAGGAGAATCCTGGATAAGCCATTTACAGGCCATATGACTACTACCGAGTTATTTACCTACACTCCAATTTCCTTATTTATAAGGACACAGTAATATCTACCTTATACAGCATTATAATAAAAACTGAGTGAAATGTAAATTTAGGGTCTAATACATCCAGACAATTTGTGAGTTCTAAATACAGAATTTGTCTTCAATTAAAGTATTTATTTACAGTGACTTAAAGTATTCACACTAATGATTCTATCCTATATACTCAGATTAGAATTAATGGTAAATAAGTTACCAAGATACTGAACTGGGTTATATGTGTGAATCTGTAGCACAAATGTGGTTAAAACTACATTTTAAAACTACACAGTGAAAGAGCAAACTACCAGTTTGATTCCTAAACAGAAAAATTAAAGAAGGGTTTGTTAACCCCAAACTTGCTGAAACCTCAAACCTATATTTGGAGATACTGGATGCCAGGTTTCCATGCCAGAAATTTAAGAACTTGGTGCTTAAACATTTGTTGAAAACAGATGTGGCATTGTATGACACTGGCACCAAATTTCCGGGGAAACACCAGATGCAGAGTTTGGCCAGATACAAAACCCAGAGAATTTGAGGCCACCACCTACACCCTGCTGCTTCTTTCTGTGCCACTCAACCCACAGCCCTATGAGGTCGATTTAAATTCTATTAGAGTTTCATTCCCGTGCCAGACACCAGGAACATTATGTAGGGGGACAAGGGGGAATGAGTCTCTTGTTATACCCTGATTTGAGAATGTTTAATCAAGTGAATTTATATAGTTAGAACTTCAATGCCACAATTATCATGAAATGGATACACAAACCCACCAAGCAAGACATCTGGTTGTAATGAACTCACTAATACTAACATGATGCTCAAAAAAACTCATCACACACACACACACACACAAAACATATATATATATACACACACACACACACACATATGTATGTATTTATATGGAACTGGCTGTTAGGACAACCTGATAAATGGAAACCAAAACCAACTATCTTAAATTTGCCTTACATCCATTTGAGGAAATTTCATTCAAACAGCAATACCATGTATATAACTCTACATATGCTTCAGTGTATGTTCATATTTTATTATCTCATTTAAAATTTTAAATACTGGCCTACATACTATGTCCACATCATTTCAAGATAAATTCACAAAATATTTTCCATAATACAGAAAACTCTATCAGCTTTGAAATAAAAAGCAGTTTAATTATATAAACAAAATTCTTACACAATAAAAAAGAATGTAAGGTAAGCCATAGCTCAGAAAAGTGGTTACAGAAAATGACATGATGATTAATGTATTTTTCATACGAAGAGCTTAAATAAATTATCAGAAAAGACAAAAAAAAAATCCCAATTAAAAAAATGGAGAAAGAAAATCAAGAGACAATTCACAGAAAATAACTTAAAAACAAAATTTAAAAAGAATGATAAGCTCTGGAGTCAAGAAAACAGCTGTAAAGAACCACGAATTCAACAAGCTTATTCTGCAAAATGTTTACTGGGTATCAGCTACTGGCCTGAAACTCCTGAAGACACAGCAGTGAATAAACAATCACACAATTAATTTGAGAATATAAAAATTATAGCATGTTTAAGGTTACAATGAAACTGTTACCTAATTCATGCAGCTAATAGCATTTTAAATGTGAACAATTCTTTAGAAAAAGGTCATAAAAAAGAAAAGGCTACATACAGAAAGCTACCAGAAATCTCATTTTTTTTTTTAATTTTTTTTAAATTTTTTTTTTTTCAACGTTTATTTATTTTTGGGACAGAGAGAGACAGAGCATGAACGGGGGAGGGGCAGAGAGAGAGGGAGACACAGAATCGGAAACAGGCTCCAGGCTCTGAGCCTGAATCAGCCCAGAGCCTGACGCGGGGCTCGAACTCACGGACCGTGAGATCGTGACCTGGCTGAAGTCGGACGCTTAACC
Organism: Herpailurus yagouaroundi; assembly: GCF_014898765.1. Lineage (NCBI taxonomy): Eukaryota > Metazoa > Chordata > Mammalia > Carnivora > Felidae > Herpailurus > Herpailurus yagouaroundi. The sequence continues at coordinate 138,473,799 of NW_024412376.1, read as the reverse complement.
GACTGCGCCACCCAGGCGCCCCTCATTTATTTTTTTACCACTCTGTGTGTGCTACCCACACTGGAAGGTCAGATCCTAAACAGTAAGCATCCTCTGGTTTCCTACTGTACCCCTAGAGCCTAGAGCGGCACCCAGAAATGAGGTGTCCAATAAAAACCCATTTTGTAAAATGGATGAATATAGAAACACGGGGAAGTGTGGTATAACCTACACAATCTGAAACACCCAACTCATTTTATACAAAGTTGAAGTAACACTGCAAAAAAATTATCATAATTATAATACATTGCAGGCATGTAAAACATAAGCAGAGACAAGGAAGAGAATATTTGTAAAAATTAAACACTGCGTTTGTGAGATGATGTTAAATAAAGAAGTGACATGTAATTTATGTGATAACAGCGCCACAGTGTTTTGCAACTGAGTAATTAGGTAGAGAATTTGTGTCTGGTTCTACTTTGCCAAACTCCTCTCTAACAAATGTTTTTACATATCTCTTCATAGTTCTTTTCTACTTTTTACAACCTGGGGGGGGGGGGGGTTGTCTCAGAAATAAGATCCCCTAAGGCATTTCTCCTACTCAGTCCAGAGCTACTGCAAGTTCCAGCTCCTACAATCTGCTAATAAATGAAAGGGAGAGACAGAGGTAACAGAAAATAATGAACCTCTGAAGGGAGCAACCGGGAAAATGAAAAGTCCATGTTAATTCCATGGAGTTGAGACATGCCAGTGAAGGGTCCATGAGGGGATGGACCCTTGCCACCATCACACCACGTCTCTTAAAAAAGGCAATAATTATGATAGCCTGTCCTAATAGCTATTTTAACTTAGAAAATTTAAGGTACTGATTCCACAGATTAAGAAAAAGCAAAAGAATTACTGAAAATATATTTGTAAGGATGTTTGACACGGACTCTTAAGGACATGCTTTGGAAGTAGAGAGAAAGCTCTGGAAAGCGTTTAAAATAATCCACAAAATGAGAATACATTTCCAGACAGAGTTCAAGGAACTTATGGGAAATAACAATTTCAAACTGTTTTCCAAACACTGTCCCTTTATGCTGACTTTGCAAATGGGAGTTTACTCCACTAGATCATACTCTGGCAATAAAAGTCTACGTTAAGAAAAAGGAATTAAATGATATTGTAGGATTCATAAGATGAAAATTGTAATTTCATTTAAAATTTAGAATTTAGCAAAAATAAATACCAGTGCCTACAGTTCAAAACTATGCACAATTAATAACAGTTCTTCAAATTTTCAAAATTCATTACCACTAATACTGATTATCTTAACATTCCACTTAAATGTTGGCACATTTCAAAATGTTCAATGAGAAAAGAGATATACTTCCAAATTAAAGTTAGTAACAAAAAGAAGTATAACAATACCAAGTTGAAGGATGATGAAGTACCCAATGTTGGTTGCAAGCTGTTTTTACACATTTTCCAATTCTAAAAATATCTTGTTCTCTTTACCTAGATGCTTATAACTTTTTAAAGGAAAAAAAAAAAAAAAAAAACCTCAGAAAAGTGTTTCACTGTGTGTAGTTTTTGGATCACATGTCACTGAACCACATGGGATGCCTTATACAATGTGGATTCCAACATTCCATCCCCAGAAATTCTAACTCTACAGTCTGGAATGAGACCAGATAGCTGGAATTTTAACACTCAACTTAAATAATGGCCTTAGAGATAGCAAGCCATCTCTCTTCTTTACATGACACCATTTAAACATAAAGACATTAACTTAATTATCTGAACCAATTAGTAGCAGAGAAAGAATGAAAACCCAGAACTTCTACTCTATCTCCTTTGCTCTAAATGAACGTTTCAGCTTCCTTTTAAATAATTCTTCAACATATTCTACCTTTCCACCTCTATCCACTGTTTACTCTCTCTGGAATGGCCTCCTGAGTAAATTATGATAACTATGTATAAATAGAGGCAAGAAAAATAAAAATAGTTCATATGTTAGGGTAGTGTAGGTCAATTTTCCTTGTTTTTTTTTATTCTATTCATACTGTAAGTTATGTGGGCAATAAATTCACTATTTTAAAAGTTTAAAAAGGAAAATAATTTAGTTTTGATGCATGTAATCAAATTAGATCCAATGCAAATTTAGATACATAAGTTCAAAGCTAACACGTCTTACTTTTTATTTTTTATTTTTAATATAGAATTAAAATTGACATATATTAGGTTCAGGTGTAACACTTGTACATTTTTATAAGTAGATTTTTTTCCATATTTAAAAAAAAAACAAGATTACTTAATGTGTTGTATACTTAAAACTTTCAGAAGGTGCGTTGAAACAATTAACTTTTAGTACTTTTCCTAAATGCAAGCTTTAGTAAAGCCCTCTGCATTCAGGAGAAAGCCTCCCCACTTAGCACATCACCCAAGTTCTTCACACAATCTATTCAACCATGTGAAAAAACCAATAGGCAACTTTCTCCAAGAGAGAAAAGGATATACCAGGATGTAAACGCAGATAAAATTGGAATGGTAAGTAAGGGCCTAAACATAGAAGGCCTTCCTTGATTTGTCCATCCAGTCTTGAGCCACTTAGTTCTTTAAGACTTGACTCAAGGGGCGCCTGGGTAGCTCAGTCGGTTAAGCGGCCGACTTCGGCTCAGGTCATGATCTCACGGTCCGTGAGTTCAAGCCCTGCGTCAGGCTCTGTGCTGACTGCTCAGAGCTTAGAGCCTGTTTCAGATTCTGTGTCTCCCTCTCTCTGACCCTCCCCCGTTCATGCTGTCTCTGTCTCAAAAATAAATAAACGTTAAAAAAAAAAAATTTAAAAAAAAAAAAAAAAAAAAAGACTTGACTCAAGATCAGGTCCCTTAATACCCAGCTCTATACATCATGATGCAACTTTTTAAAAATAACATATACACAAGCAACAGTATGCACTTTTTAAAGGTACATATAAAGACACGTTAATGCATAGAAAAGGAACTGAAATATACATAACTGAAAATAGGTGTATGTCTCAAAAGATGAGGAGGGGGTCCAGCATTAATGCTTTTATTTTTAAGAATATACTCATTACTTGCGTACGTGGAAGTGTTTCTAATCTTGAGACTTCATTAGATGCCTTTTTTGCACTTCTCTGTAACTTCTGCATGAGACTAATAAAGCACTGGGCTCCCTATCCATCAAAAATGCTAGTACTGTCTAACTTTTCCTCCTGGAAGACAGGACATGTGTCCTCAGCAAGTGCACGCCTTGCAGACTACCTCACCTGGTAGAATGTGTACTGAATGCACACTCTGAACCTTCTAAGCAACTAAGTTTTTCAAAGAAAAAAGCTTAGTCTATTTCTAAAAGGTCATAGGCCAGAAATGGTCTTTTCTACATACACTTTAAAAAAGTTTGGTATAATGGCTAAGATGCTAGACTTAGTCATACAGTTCTGGTTTTGTTATGCATGAAGATCTGCAATCCTTACTCAATCCTCATTTTCCTCATCTATAAAACACGGAAGAGAATATCTTCCTCCTATATTTGTAGGCAAGATTAAAAGGAAATGTTTATAAATTAATTAGCACAATCACTGGTACTCACCAGAGGGCAGTCATTATTGTGTTTTTTATGCTCAATTGCTAATATTAAAGCAATAATTTCATACAACTTCTTTCTAATAGAGAAAGTTAATAAAACTTTCAAAAAACATCTACTTTAGGAGAATAACATATACCCACACAATCTAGCTAATGGAAGTGATGAAACTAATATCTGAAGTCCATCAACTCTGTGCAAGTAAAAAATGAATACCTCAATTAATCTGGCAGAGGAACTTCCATACCAATAAATGCAAATTATGCATTTTTAAACTTGATTCCAATGAGAAAAGTTTTAATCATCTTCACAGACAGAAAATGTTCATATTAAGTTCATACACATTATAAGCTGTACATCACTATTCTTGAGGAAGATGCTAACTATCCAAGTTATTAATATGCCAACAGTGCTCAATGATGCCTTCCACAGTTAACTGGCTAAGAAATCTTATCCAAAACATATAATGAATAAGACCGTGCTGAAGTTCAGAAGATGCCTTAAAGATCTATAGTTAATTTCTTAAAACTACCATTTGTTTTGAGTTTCTATCTCTATTTTTTGTTATGAAAACAACATTTATATCCCAGCTTTCATAACCCAATATGATGTATCACAAAATGAGTTCGTCTTAGATCAGATATACAAAGCACACTGTGTAATTCCACAAATTACTAAGCTAATATATTTTGGGCTAAAAGATTAAGAATTCATTCCACAAAAGGAGTATTTTCCTATACATATTGAACACCAGGTATGTCAGAGAAAGGGAAGTCTACCGAATCAAAGTTAACCGAATTTGTTAGAACTATAACATCAGTCTCCTCAAAACAGTTAACTTCTCTATTAAGTCCTTCTATATTACCTAAACTCAGTAAGTCAACGACTCAAGCCTATTTTATATGTGGCATGTGTATGTATGTGCATATATGAACCATTTGCCTACAGTAAATTATCTCCTCTGCAAACAACATATCTGCTCAAAAAAATAAATAAAAATGCTGGAAACTCAAGAAAATATATCACCTGTGCCTACTCTTAAAATTTTCTATCATAAAAGAAACAACAGGTGCAGAACTGAGCCTATTTCATCAACAGCTGAATGGTTAATTGGTTCTTAATTATTATCTCACCTAGTTTTATAACATTACTTCAGGTAAGGAATACTCTTCAAAAATTATTTTCAATGACTTTGTCAGTCTCTTAAAAAGATGATGCCTAGCCTCAAATTTGATGTAGATTACGTTCCTGCCACTGGAGGAACTGAGTAAATTCAACAAAATAACACTTTCTTTGTTACATTTAGTGCAGTACTCAAGGTAAAAGCAAGACGCTATAAAGTAAAAACTCTAATAAGTCTAATGAAGCATAGTTGTTAATGTAATCAAGGAACCGCAAATTACAATAGTTGTAACATAGCTCCTCACCTGTTCATTTTTGCAAAGCCACACGCTGTTTCCACTTAACACAGTAAAAATTTTGGCTTTATACCCTCTCAATTCAAGATATCCACATTTCTCAGGTGCAGCAGCTACTTGAGACTGCAAGGCAGGGGACTGTGATTTCAGTGCATTTAACAGTATGCTGATCCAGTCATTTCGCTCCTCTGAAAATGAAGACAGGAGAAAATACATCCATACTCATATAAATTATACAGACACAGAAACACAGCAAAGGATCTATTCTCTCTGTAACACATCATTTACAGATTATTTCCCACAACCGCAATCTAAATGCCCCTGCAGTCTGAGCCAATGGCCCTATTTCCTAAGAGAAAAGAAGTAACACTAGCCAGGTGTTCTGTAACTAATACTGATGGCCTCACCTGGGAGCTTATTAGAATGCAACATCTCAGGGCCATTCAGGACCTGATGAATCAGAATCTTCAGTTTAAGAAGATTCCCAGGTAATCTGAATCTACGTTAATATTTAAGAAGCACTCGTATAGATCATTCATGAGACTGGATTTTTTCCTTTATCAGAAGTAATACTGAGACCAGTTAACACATTTTACCTGGCAACTAAGTTACTCAAATGCCCAGAAAATCCTACTTCTGTTACTTAGAGCCTACTCTACTTAAGAGTATGCAAACTTGATAGTCACTCATCCAATCTATTCTCACCAAACAATAACATCTCATTTTGTAAATTAAAATTTAGTCTTCTCCCTCCATAAAAGCGGAGTGACCTTCAACTATGCATAACACACTGCATTATGGGCACAGAAATTTGATCCAGTCCCCAAAGAGCAATCAAAGTTGTAAGTCAAGTTAGATATGAACATGTAACAGAACACAGAATACTATGTGTCACAGAAATGATATCAAATAATACACGAGTCAATTCAATGGAGGTACATGATTTGCTGAAGGTCATACAGCTAGTGTAAAATTAACAGAATCAAATGTTTTAACTCTTGATTGTTCACAGCACTAAGGGGGTTGAAAAAGGACTGTGCTACGTCTTGGAATGAGGAGCATTTGAAAAGACAAAACTGGGGTCCGGTGAGGGAAGAGCAGAACTTTATAACTCTAAACAAAGAAGAACACAAGAACAAAGGCAGGAAGAACCAACATCTATTCAGGGACTGATAGAGAAGCATATTGATAATTTTGAACTCACAAAGAAATACAAGGAAATACGGCTACAGCTTCTGCAGTACCTGTAAGGAATTTTGCCTCCAAACTTTATTACAGATGCAAAAAATAAAAAGTCAAGATTCTTAGCAAGGAAGTGACATGATTAGCAAGATGATAGGCAGACCAAACTGAAACTTGGAGATCAGGAATAAGGCAAAAGAGGCTTGAAGTACAATGAAAATGGAAACAAAAGAACACTTGAAAAGTCAAGACATTAAGGGATAGAAAAAATATCTGAAGTTTTAAATAGGTTAGAAGGTATTCACAAAAATTTAAATTAACCGATAGCTTAGTACCCTGACTTGACCAAAGAATGTAGAAGGTTTCATTTTGTTAAGATAACCACCCCAGGTTTTTAGTGCCCTGGCAGCACCTAGGTGGACTGATAATAATGTGTGAATGAAGGTGGCCTACACAAAAGACGATCCATGTAAGTGGATAAATGTTTAAGGTAAAAGGAGAAGAAATGGACAAATCTTGAAGTATGACTATATCTATGAGGCTGGAAAATGGGCTAGCAAAAAACAGAGAAGTGGTTATCAAGGCAAAAGGAAACAAAACAAAACAAAACAAAAAACACACAACAGAATTCTACGTAGGAAAAATGATCAAGAAGGAAGAGGAAGGAAAGAATAAGCTGGCCCAAGCTTGGAAAATTGGATAGTATCTCAGATCTAAGACCTGTCTGGAAAGAATAACTCCATTGTGGATTGATGTAAGTCTCCATATTAGACTTGCTTACATTCCAAATGAACCCTAAGTTATGTTATAACAAGACTTCATTTTTAAATTATCTTTATTCCTGCTCACCTTCAACACTACTAAAAACAGTTGTGCCTTAAATGATGAAGGCCAAAGTATGTATTAAATCTCATTCAATAATGCTTTACTTCAGGTATTTCACAATCCCCAGGTAATAGTGCCCACGTCTCAGGAGGAAATAATTTATCCAAATTCCTCAGCATCATTAGAAACTAAAGTACATGAAAATATTCAAGTAACGAAGTCAATGTGAATATGCAGCACTGACTCTACAAGTTTTTTTTAAGTTTATTTATTTGACAAAGAGAGAGAGAGAGAAAGAGAGAGAGAGAGAGAGAGCAGGGAAGGTGCATTGAGAGAGGAAGAGAATCCCTGACATGGGGCTTGACCCCACAAACCGTGAGATCATGACCTGAGCCAAAATCAAGAGTCAGATGCTCAAATGACTGAATCACCCTGACACCCCTAGTCTACATTTTAGACCTACATGAACAGACCCAGACTGTACTATGATAATTTTTTACATTTTCAGTAACAACAACAAACCTTCCATTGATTATTACTTGTGATTAGTTTCACACAAAATATTCTTGCCAAGTAAACAGCACAGAATGTTTTTTATTTGTATTTATCTGCATAAATCATTTAGTTTGAAATGTAGATTTTTTTTATTGAAAAGAAACCTACCTTAGGTTTTTATTTTCTCTTAAATTTTTTATTGAAATATAACCATACAACGGCCTATTAGTTTCAGGTATACAACAGGATTCAACCATTCTATCCATTACTCAGTGCTCATCAAGATAAGTGTACTCTTAACCCCCTTTATCTATCTCATGCATTCCGACTGCACCTTGCCTCTAGGCAACCTCCAGTTAGTTCTCCATATGTAAGAGCCTGTTTTTCTCTTTTTTTCCTTTATTTTGTTTTAAATTCTTAAAATTTAAATTTAAGATTCTAAATTCCACATGAGTGAAATCATATGGTATTTGTCTTTCTCTAACTTATTTCATTTTGTAGGTCATAACTTTATGAACTAGGCCAAACTGTTTATGGTTTCTATTGCTATTATGTATCTCAGTTTCTCAGGAAAATAATTTGAAACTGGCATTTGTGGCTGTTAGACTTAAACATATTATGGTTACATCTCAACAAATGGTTCTCTTATAGCCTAGAACTATTACCTAGCTCCGGAGGGCCTCATTTACTAATAGGAAGTTAACAGTCATGAATAAATACAAGAATTAATAGTAACATTCAGTTTATTCTTAATTACCCATGCCAATGGAGATAAACAGTGATACAGATAATTCTAACATAATAAAACAGATTACAAGCATCATTGGTATTTGGCTGTGTAATGTGTGTATCCTTAGACATGGGGAATATGCTTTGGCAAGTCATAATATTCCAAGTCAAATATTGATTTTCCCTTGGGCTAAATGTCTTGGGCAAAGCAAGATACTATGCTAGCTTCTGCCTACTCTTCACACCAAGGTTCTTTTATTCTTTCTAATAACAAATATTTACTAAGTGTCTACCTTGATCTTAGCACTGTGCTAATAAGCACTATTCCTTAGAGAATATGCTCTGACCTAAACATGGCTTTGCTCAAAGTAGAGCACTCCGGGTTGGAAAAAGGGAAAACAAACAAAATCACCACTTTCTTATAATTATTCTAGAATGTAAATAAAAGATAATGATCCCCTCAAACTAGTTTTTGAGGTTTTCAGGAATGAATGCCAACTACTGTAAGAAACAAAAAGTAAAGGGGCACCTGGGTAGCTCAGTCGGTTAAGTGTCCTACTCTTGATTTTGGCTCAGGTCATGATCTCATGGGTTCATGGGATCATGCCCCACATTGGGCTCTGCACTGACAGCACTAAGCCTGTTCAGGATTCTGTCTCCCCACCTCTCTCTGCCCCTCCTCCACTTGTTCATGTTCACTCTCTCAAATAAGTAAACATTAAAAAAAAAAAAAAAAGTTAAGAAACAACAACAACAAAAACCAACAGGAGAGACAATATTCTCTGACCACTGCATTTAGGAGTAGGCATATTCATTAGCAGCATAAAGGATTGATTATACTAGGGATAATTATACTTGGGCAACATGAGGGCTGTGTATAAGATTAGTGACAAAGCTAATGCTTCAGATGGACCTTTACTTTTGATATGCTAATATAACTGAACCAAAAAGTCCTCAATGTAACCCATGATCAATTTTAGGGAAGAAAGTACCTGCACACACCATGGCTGTTCATAAAATCAATAACCATTCATTCACACAAGTATTTCCTGAGTGCCTACTAGGTTCCAAGACCTATTCTGAATACCAGGAATGGAAGCGTGAACAAAACAGACCACAGCCTTACTCTCCTGGAGTTTGCCCTCTGGTCAAAGGAGGAAGGCAATAAAACACAGATATGTAATCTATTACACATTGACAAGTGCAAGGGGACAAAGAAAAAGCAAGGGATGGAGCACATAAGAAATATAAACTTCTTAAGCTGGGTACTAGAAAAAGCCTCAGAAAGAAGGCAACGGTTAGGCCAAAGCCTAAAGGAAGAGGAAGTGATGGAGCAAGTCAGGAGGATAGCTGGTGGAAGAGCATTCCAGGTTAAAGAAAGCAGCAGTCAGTGTCAATGCCCTGGAGCAACAGAAGAATTGTTGAAATGCAGTGAGTGAGGGAGAGCCCAGAAGGAGATAAGGACAAACAGACCAGAACCAGAGCACGTAGGGGCTCTTGGACAGAAGTACTTTACTCTCAGTGAGATGGAGAGACAACACAGCATCTGAAGTGGATGGACGTGATCTGACTTCTTTGATGAATGATCCCTGACAGCTGTGTAGAAAAATAGGCCTGCAGTCGATCAAAGGAGGTTATTACAAAACCCAGATAGAGGCAGTGGCTTGCATTAGAGTCGTAATGACAGAGGTTTTGAGAATTAAGAATGCAGGCATATTTCCAAAGTCGAAATGATCAGATGTGCTGATGGACTGGATGCGAGATATGAAAGGAAAAGATTCAAGAAAGACTCCACAGTTTGCGACCCAGTATGATAATCCACCAACGTATACAATGGAGAACTTTTTTTTAAAGTTTATTTTTTTATTTTGAAAGAGAAAGAGAGAGCAGGGGAGGGACAGAGAGGCAGAGATAGAGAATCCCAAACAGGCTTCATAGTGTCAGAGCAGAGCCCGATGTGGGGCTAGATCCCATGAAGTGTCAGACTATGACTTGAGTCAAAATCAAGAGGAGGACACTTAACCGACTGAGCCATTCCAGCTGTCCTGACAGTGAAGAACTTATAATTCCCCTGGCTCTCACTCCAGCCAGTTAATGCTCCATGACTCACTTCTAAAAACATTGACTATTTCAAGGCAGGTAAGTCTACTTGTCCAAAACAACTGAGGGAAATATATGTTTCTTACCCAAATGTTCGTTAAAAAAATAAACGAAAATTTAAAAAACAAATAATAAATAAATAAGCTTTGCAGTATCATTGCTGCCACTGGAGGGCTGTAAAATGCTGTCTGGAAACAGAGTCGAAAGGAAAAACAGCTGCCTGCCTCCCAGGGGTTTAGAATTAGCTTAGGTGGACAGGAACATGAGCCTACGGCTGATCGCTAGTACTGAAAATGGCCCAGGAACACAAATGACGACCACTCAGAATTCTTAAGCCCTTTTCTAAGGATGCAAACTGCCAACTCAAAACATCATCTTCTTTTTGAAATACCGCATCTATATGTGTGGCCACAGGTGCCAGGGAATACAGACTGGAAAGATCATCAGCGGTTATGACCCTCTGGCCAATTCCAATGGTTCTGCTCCAGGACAAAGGAATCCGTCTAAATTTTTTATTTTAGGAAGAGTATTTACAAAATGCTATTACCTCAATATAATTCACTTTCAACTAAGAGCATAACAATACCGCACTAAGAAACATGGGGGAATTGAAGCCTTTCAAACTTTGTGGGAAAAAGTTGCCAAACTGTAACCTATCTAAGCAATGCCAGTGGGCAATGCAGCAGTTTAGAAATAGGGACACTGGTTACAGGGGAGACAGAGAGTAGCTGTTGTACATAGGATTTTCAGAACCTTCTCATCAAAAATGGAGAATTCATTTCTGCTATGATGTCGAACCATTTTCCCTTTGTGTTCTCAACTTTCATCTTGCTTCTTCATTAGACTGAAGTAAAGTTTCATCTGGCTTAAAGTTCATTAAGTCAAATATTTCATAAGCCATTAAGGTTGATTTCTCAATTCCCAGAAAGTAAAAAATAATCAACCATTTGTATTCAGGAAAGGAGAAAAAAAAACAAGAAAACATACTTAGCATCTTGTTGAAGGTTCCATACTAAATACATAGACACACATACACCATTTACACATGTATACATACACACACACACATCTACGTATATCTAGCTTTAAAAATGTTAGTTACTATGTAAAAAGGACTTTCAATGAAAAAAAATTACTCAGTAATTCCATTTGGATAGTCTCAGTTTTTACTGAAGCAGTATTTTCATGCTTTTAAAACTTAGAGACCTAAAACTTATTTAACAAGTAATAATTTATACCAAAGTTTTACTGCAATTATACTATTTAGGTATCAATTATGTGATATATGAACTACACATGAACTACATATCACAGAAGGACATTGGTCGATTGTAAACATGTAACTTTGAAACGTGTGGTTGATATATTCTACTTAAATGTGTCTGTTTAACTTTTAACTACAGTAAGTAAATATGGCTAAACAGATTTCCACACAGGTTGGAAGCTTTATTTAGTATGGTCTGTCTTAACACGCAAGTTATGTGGCATATGTGAAATTCGTTTTGAGAAGCCAAGGAGAAAGTGATAAGCACCTCAAAGAAACAGACAGTCACCTTCTGGGCAGAGGAAACCAAAGCATAAGGAAAGATCCTCAGGATATCCAGTCGAGAAGAGAGTATCTTAGACTTTCCTGGCCATACACTCTGCAACTACTCAGTGCTGTCTGAGGCACAAGGGCAGCCACAGACAATATGTAAATGAACGACAGTGGCTCGGATCTAAAAGGTTTTATTTACAAAAACAAGCAGAGGTCAGATTTAGGTTATAAGCCATGTTTTGCCAACCCCTTCCCTAGACTATAGCTCTCAATGCCTTTTTAAATAGCAAGTCAAGTAAGAAACACTCTTTCCATTACGTATGTACAATAGATACCTAGGTAGCTCTCACAATACAATGCTAACTACAAGCGAGGCACTTTGATAGTTCTTATTCTATTCCATGTTCGTTTTTCTGTTTTGGGGGGATTTTTTAAAATACCATCAGAAACCACTGAGTTGATCTCACAAATGGCTAGTGATTCACAGTGAAAAAAAAGCTGCTTCAGTGTGAACATCAGCTGGAATTTATGAGTTACTGATTATCCCAAGGAATAATGAAAGCTTTCTAGGAATATATAAGATTCATTGAATGTTTTCATTCATTCATTGAATGAATGATTCACTCATTCATTTGCCATGCACTGGTATATGTTCTAGGAATCTAGCAGTATAAAAAAGACAAATACTGCCCCCAATATAGCTAATATAGTTTATAAAGACGTAAATTGTGATATGTGTAAAATTGAGTAATTGTAAAACCTACATCTCTCACAAGATCATTGTGAAAAATGAAGCACAAGTATTTAGTAAGTTCTCCATATCCTCATTATTCAATTAAGTACCAAGAAGTATTTTCAAAATCAAGCTGAGCTATAATCTATACTAAAATAAAACCTTTACAATAAATTAAAATTATAATTCTTTAATTAATGAAGATGTCTTTACCTATATTACTTAAAAGCAGTGAGTATGTTACAATATATAGTGATGATATATTGATAGTCAAAGTAGACAACAGAGAACTCTTAGCTCTCCCGGCTCTCCCTCCTTCCCACCTCCAAAAGTCAGAAAAGATCTAAGGATTTAAAATGACTCCATCCACAACCCGACTACATGCCATCTAATTTTCGCCATCAACTGACCTATAGCAGATGATGAAGGTAAAAAGAATTTAAAAAAATATAAAAGATGTTCCAAAATCTGTGTTAGTATGACATGTGTTCAGTTAAACCTGCCTAAGGAAACTTCCATAAAACCAACTTTTAATAGTTAGAAAAATGTTTTTGCATATCAAATAACTACTCTGCATTATCAAAACGACAGCTAAAACATGGACTCTAGGAGCAGAGATTTTTGCCTACTTTTTTTTTCCACTGCCATATATCCAGAATTTAGAGGAATTCTGGTCACTTAGTAGATCCTAAGTATTTGCTGCATGCAAGAATAGTGAAAAACAAATGACTTGTCAACTTTTTTTATTAGGGCATTCAAAAGAACATAAAATGTAAATTATTTAAAAGTAACATATTTAAAGATTTCTTGACATTTGCAGCTTAATTGGTTTATCAATCTTCTGATTGGTCAGAAATTAATGTCTGAGTGTTTTTACAAAGATAACAAAATAATCTTACCTTCTTTTTCTACTCTAAAAACAAAAGTTCTTTGTGTTGTAACAACTTCAAATTTGTTGTCTCCTTGAACTCGTACCGTAGATATAGCAGAAAGAGGAATTATTCCTTTTGAATACTTCTCCTGTGTTTGTTAGAGAAAAAAATAAATAAGACAAATTAAAATGCAATTCTCATGACCTTATCAGAAATAGAATGGTAGCATATTTACAGGTGCTGCTTTTTCATAATTTTAATCTAAATTTTTTAGATGACATACAAATAGTATATATATCCTCATTCACACCTAACACCTCAGAAAGGAAAATATTAAATGGCCCTTTCAAGTAAGATACCTTTTCAATTTTCTCATCTGGAATTAAAAATAAAAGGCAAAGAATCAAACACAATTGTAGTAGACCAGCAATATACAGTTCCAAAAACCAACACTATGTTTTTTAAAACAATCTGATCAAAATGATCTTATGGTGTTTGCAGGCATCTGCTGGCCATAATGGGTACTGTAACTAAACTATTTCAAAACTACTGCTATTACACATTGTGAACAAAATGTATCTCAAACCCCAGATGGCTGGATTATATTAAATATATTACTCAATGGTTCTAATCATTATCTTAATATCACAACTGCATCACTTTACCTGTAATTCCCCAATAAAAAAGACGAAAGAATTAAAAAGATGGATAGGACTGTTTGCAACTGGCACATACGTATTACAACTGGGGCTGTATGCAACTGGCATTTACATTTTATCATCTTGCTCAAGAAGATCATCCTGAAGACTCTTGGTAGCTTTCTCTGTCTTCATTTTTCTGGATCCACCAACACCATTCATCACAATGACCACCCCACCATTTCAGCTATTTAGCTAGTAAGTGTGTAATATTTACTGGGCCTCGTGTTGGAAAGAAAATTCCAGGGGCAGCTGGGCATCTCAGTCAGTCAATCAGCTGACTTTAGCTCAGGTCATGATCTCATGGTTCGTGAGGTCGAGCCCTGCACTGGGCTCTGTGCTGACAGTCGGAGCCTGGAGCCTGCTCTGGATTCTGTGTCTCCCTCTCTCTCTGCCCCTCCCCTGCTCGCGCTCATGTGTGTGCACACTCTCTCTCTCTGTGTGTCTCAAAAATAAATAAATGTTAAAAAAAGAAAAAAAAAGAAAAAAAAAGAAAATTCCAAATAGTATTTATACATTCAAGGAGTCTCAAACTGAAAGCCCAGCTAATGTAATGAAAGAAAAGTTTAAAACTGAGCACAAACCATGGAATATACAGGTCCAAAGATGGGAACTCTCAGTTCTGCTTAAAAGAGATCAGATGTGTTTTCACAGACATAATGATAGTAGAGCCTGACTTGAAGAAACCTTAAGTTTACCAGATAACCGGTTAGACAGCATTAATAATAGAGGTGTAAGGAGAGAAATAAGAGGATCCACAGTGTAGAGTCAAAAGAGGTGAATCTGGAAACATACATCAAAGGACACATTTCGAAAGATCTTAAATATCAGAAGAATTTGAACACATCTTTATGGGGCTTCTTCTACTATTTACACCATTATTCATGGAACCCTCATTTTTGAGCAGACCCCAAAGTATCTGAAGCAACTTGTTAGGAAAAAAAAAAAAAATTATTAAACCATTCCATGCAGATTTCGCCTCGGGTCATGATCTTGTGGTTCGTGAGTTCCAGCTCTGTGTCAGACTCTTGCACTGACAGCTCAGAGCCTGGAACCTACTTCAGATTCTGTGTCTCCCTCTCTCTCTGCCCCTCTCCTGCTCATGCTCTGTCTCTCTTTCTCTCTCAAAAATAAATAGACATTTGGGGCGCCTGGGTGGCTCAGTTGGTTAAGCATCTGACTTCGGCTCAGGTCATGATCTCGCGGTTCGTGAGTTCAAGCCCCGCGTCGGGCTCTGTGCTGACAGCTCAGAGCCTGGAGCCTGTTTCCGATTCTGTGTCTCCCTCTCTCCCTCTCTGACCCTCCCCCGTTCATGCTCCGTCTCTCTCTGTCTCAAAAATAAATAAACGTTTAAAAAAAATATATTAAAAAAAATAAAAATAAATAAATAAATAAATAAATAAATAAATAAATAGACATTAAAAAATTTTTTTAAAGGGGCACCTTGGTGGCTCAGTTGGTTAAGCGTCCAACTTTGGCTCAGGTCATGATCCAGCAGTTCGTGAGTTCAAGCACCACGTGAGGCTCTTGTACTGACAGCTCAGAGCCTGGAGTCTGCTTAGGATTCTGTGTGTGTCTCTCTCTCTGCTGCCCCTCCCCTGCGTGGGCTCTGTCTCTCTCTCTCTCTCTCACAAAATTAAACTTCTTTATTTTTTTTTAATTTAAACCATTCCATGCAGAGAACAAGTGCCAAGGTCATATTCCTCTCAGTGGCAAACTTCTGCCATGCATACCAGAGAGGTAAGGAACAGTCACCGTCAGCAACATGGTGTTCTACTGGGAGGTTATCCTCTGCCAGTTGACAAGATACACTATACTATCCCATTTCCCTCTTACTCCTTTGTTGGCTTCTTCTCTTCCAATGCCTCTGCTCCAATCTGCCATCCCTGACTACTATATGTACACATCAAAACTCTATGCATTCAACACCATTTAAAATGCCAATGCCATAAAAGCTTTCCCACATCCCCTCACACAGCCAAAACTGGTAAGATATCTGAACTGTAACTGAAGATGTTGAGTGGGCAACCTCACAGAAAAAGAAGGATGTCAAGAAGTAAGTACAAGGCAGCTTTTCTTCTCCTGGTTTTCTTTTTTGTTTGTTTGGGGGTTTTTTTGTGTATATTTTTTTGTTTTTATTTTTTATATTTTCTAAAAAAATCCCTTCTTACCAACTTTCAGCTACCAACTTTCTGAGGAAAATTCTCAAATCTGTTCGGTCAACTCCAGCCCCATATTTCAAGTCGTCAATTGTATATATAACTATCCCATAAGCACCTCACACTTTAAATCATCTCCTGAAAACATACCCTTCCCCTCTGTAACCTGTTCATTAAATCTCGCTCTTCTAGTCAGTCTTAAATAGTCTTTGATTCATGTCAATCCTTTGCACCCGCATAATTCAGGACTCTCTCTATAGCGACATACCAACTTCCTCCCTTCTACTCTCGGACTCTCTCCAGTCACATGAGCCTTCTTTGCGGTTCTAACACACCATGTTTCTGCCCAATACAGTGCCTTTTCTTACTCTGTTCTTCAAGGAATGTTGTCCAAATCCAGCTTCACATAGTTACTCCCTCTACATCCTTCATATTTCAGCATAAATAGATGCTCCAGAAGAAATGTTTTCTAACCAGCCTCTTTTCACCTGGTCAGATAACCTTAATTTAAGCTAAGAGCAACCTGCATTTGTCCTTAATAGCAATTACTAACTACAATTCAAATGTGATTTTTATATTTACTGTGTGATCATTTGATTAATAGTCTCCCCAAAGACACTGTGGGTCATATGTCTATTTTCCTCATACCTTTCACATAACCAGCACTGTAGAAGTATTTTCTCAATGAATGAATTCTATGACCAATCAATCACAATCATATCAAACTCTGACAGCTCATTTTTCATATTTTTCTAAATTCATTTTTAACACTTCCACTGGCCTACACAGCCTACACCCAGATAAATTAATGTCTGATTTACTGCATACTCCCCTGATTTGCCTCCCTACTTTCAGCTTCTTTTACTTCTAATCTTCCTTGCATGTTACTGTGCAAATGTCATAGTTGGAATAAATTTTAAAAGGCTTCATTGAGGGGGATAAAAAATGGATCTTGAAGTTTACACAGGATTCTGATGGATGGCAACGGTTCAGAACGTTCAGATGAAAGTGCAAAAACATGCAGGTGAAAATACAGGAAGAAAGATATGCTCACGTTCCCCACAGTGTGTACGCAGACACCACTGAACAAAGTCATGCAAAGAAATACGTGACTGGCTGGCTTAAAGGAACCCCAATGAATGCAGGTGGGTTATGATGGCAATACTAGGCAAGACTAGACCACTTGGTGCTACAGGAATAAGAAAAGTGGGAAAATGTCTCCCCAGTGTCAGGAACCTCAGATGTGGGAAAGAGCATAGTACCTTTGGGAACAGCTCGAGGACCTCTCTGGCTATATATCTATAGTGGCAGAGAGCAGACAGAAATCTACAAAGTCCAAAAACATTTACACTTCATCTCTGAGGTGATCCATCCTCAAATCTTACTTTGCTTAAAAATTACAGGAGCTTATAAAAACATATCTCCAGTGAGATGATTAAGCATTTGTTGAGTTAAAATGTTATCATTAACAAGGAAATTTTCCTTCCTCTAGATTTGCTTAACGAGATTAAAAAACAGTTCCTTCAAAAAAGTAACCTGCCCACATGCTCATAATAGTAGCATATTTAACAGGTAAGTACGCTGTAAGAGAAACAGAAAAATAAATTCCCCTGGAGTGAAATGTACTTAACAAGCTAATTATCATGTCTCTTTAACCTCAGGAAGTTTCTCTAATGGCTCATTTATCATCTGAGATCCCAAGAAATCTCATAATTGTTAATACTACATAAGTTGATTTTACATTCACTTCTAACAACACATGATAAAGACAATGTAGAGGAGAAAAAAGACAACAGGCTCAGAACGATTGTGTTTTTCAGAGTGCAAAATTTTCCTTAAGGACAGAAATTGTAAAGCATCCCTTGAGCCCATAACAGACAGATATCAAGGTCAAGTCTGTCACTTATCTCCTACCACTTCCAGACAATGAAACGACCACAGGGCAATTCTGCCCACAGCTGAGTGAGAATAGGGGTGAGTTACATTTCTTGGCAGGTGACAAGATATCAGGGCTGTTGGGATAATGCCATTTTCAGCAATACAATGAAAACGTTCTTGCAGAGATGTGACTGAGCAGCATTGACAAAAGGGAAAGAAAACCAGGGAAAATGCACAGGTGTACCCAACCACACACTCCTCGGTTGCACCTTTAAAACACTGAAAAGCCTAACTACTGGGTGCACGTGCCCAGTAAAACTACACACTCATCTGAGACAGCAGCAATTGCCACACCTGCGCCTTCTGGACACTGGCCTTAAAACGCCCTCTTCCCAGTCCTCCAACCCAATCCACTCTTCTGCAAGAGGGTCACAATGGAAACTGTATCTCCTTTTAGGCAACATTCCAATGTTTTTATTTTTTGCCAAGATGAAACCAATCATCTGGATAGTAAAGGAATGAAATGCCACAGAAAATGGTTCAAATTTTTAAAAAATTGTTAAGTTAGAGAATTTATACACGTTATTTTTAACATGAACTTTTTATCACAATTTCAAACCAAGGCTGCATTATTTCATTGTATCAATATATAAAAATGTGACAGGCGCTCATCTCACTGCAGCTGAAAGGAGCTTAAAATTTTTTTTTAATGTTTATTTTTTGAGAGAGAGCACAGGCAAGCAGGGGAGGGGCAGAGAGAGAGACACACACAGAATCCAAAGCAGGGTCCAGGCTCCGAGATGTCAGCACAGAGCCCAACACGCAGCTCAAACTCAACGAACTGTGAGATCACGGCCTGACCAAAGTCTGGCGCTTAACCGACTGACGCACACAGGAACCCTGAGATGAGCTTTTAAAGGACAAACAGAAATGAGTCCAGTTGGACACAGATACCAGAAACTCTCTTTCCCAAATGGAGATAATGAGACCACTGCCAATAGAGCCTCATGGCATGGAAGCCTGTCTCCTCCTGAATAGACTTCCCCTCATTTCAATCAAGCCAGAGAATGGCACAGCTGCTGAAAAAAACTAGAGGTCAGATTCAGCCACAGAGACCACATCATACCCACCAGTGGCACAGAAACTCTCAACGTTCAAATGTACAAGCAAACTAAAAACAATAGCTGAGGAAAAAAACAGCTTTCAAAAAATATTTATCCCACCATCCTGCAAACCTCCAAGAGGTGTGATTAGGGGCACCTGAGTGGTTCAATCGGCTCGTGAGATCGAGCCCCACGTCGGGGCTCGTTAGCATCACAGAACCTACTTGGAATTCTCTCTCCCTCTCTCTGCCCGTACCATGCTTGTGCATACATACTCTCTTACTCTCAAAATAAATAAACATTTTTTTTTAAAAATGTGTTCAAATTTATTTGATGCTTTATCTGGATCTCTGCAAATTGAAACCAAATAATTAAATACTTCTCTAAGCTTTCTATTGTTCTTAATATTGTAGCATGTAAGTGTATGCTACTTTCTATCTAAAAGCAAATTCTCTTCTGCCTTGTAGCACTGAAGAATAAATATATACAAGGGAGTTTAAGTTTCCATTCAAGCCATAAATATCACAATAGGAAGTGAAAATCTCCTTATGAGAAAATAATGTTAAGTTATAAGCTATAAATAAGAAAATGTGCTTCTGTGTTAAATGAGTATGTTAAGGGAATGTACGTAGTTAAGACTATAAAACTACCTGATTTTAATTAACCAAAAATATGATATATTTATATGTTCCAGCTTTTCATTAAGGAAACCGTCAAACACAGAGAAGTTGAAAGATTTCTACAATGGACATCCATATATCCTCCACCCAGATTTGACAACTGTTAACGTCTTCAGTTTCTGTCTTACCTAACTATATGTGTGTGTGCAAATATATGTATTTGTAAGTATAAATATGTAGATAAGTAACCTGTGGCAAACACGTGCAGATATAACATGTCAAATATTTCAGCCCACATCTAAAAATACAGACTGTCTCATACCTAATGAAGACATGATCAAAACAGTATCATGTGGGTAAGACTCACTTGCCTAAAAACTAAACTGGGACCACTTTCACATCAAGATATTCAATGAGCTCTAACCCCAAAGAACCTTCTCAGCTTCATCTCCCGCAATTCTCCTTCATATACTCTATTTTCTAATCAGAAAATTGATTTCCCACATATGTGTACATATGTGTAAGTACACATACAGGGAATAACACCTGGACATGTTATTGTTCTCTAAGTAGGCATATTCTGTTCTCTCTAGTCTCAATGTACAAACGTTCCTCTTTTGTCAAGACTCATAGCAAAAGAAATCTCATGCAAGAAGCCTTCTTTGTTTATTCTATACCCTTCCAGAGTACAAAGCAACCTCTCTTTGTTGCCATTTCCTAGTTGTAGTATCCTCTGGTTAACATTCTTTAGTGTTCCCTAGGAGAAAGACCATTTTTTATCCATCCTTAGGTCATTCACAATTCCTATAGTTTGTAGCAGTTACTCCATAAATAATTGCTGCATGTATAATTTTTTTAATCAGAATTGCATATGTCAAGGAAAAGTTAAACTATGAAAAGAATGTTTCACCCTGCATAAACTCTTTTCACGTTGATAATCCAACTCCTGTTCTTAAAAATCGAATTGCTTGCTTAGTATACTGAAATACATCTTATATGTGTAAGACAATCTTTGAGAACTATAAAATGTACTCACCTTCTCATTATTATAATAAGAAATGCTAAGGCCATCAAATTTCACCCATCTCTTCTGAAACATGCGTTTTCTGTAAGAGATATGAAATTGTTATTGGACATTCAAGTATCATGAACTTGGCTTTTAAATACATTTGTAATGTAACTGTGTTTAGTGCATTCCTATTTGTTGTTAATCAGTGTAGAAAACACTGGGCTATGACAATGTACAGTTTTGGTAATGGTATATAGCTAATAATACATAAATGACACTTCCTAATCAGTTAAAATAGGTATTTAAAGCAATGATACTGTCAATACTGGCACAAAAATAGACCTAGATCAAAGGGACAGAACAGAGGTCCCAGAAATAAACCCACATTTATACGGTCAATTAACCTACCACAAAGAAGGCAAGAATATACAATGGGATAAAGACAGTCTCTTCAATAAATGGTGCTGGGAAAAATGGACAGCTATATGCAAAGGGATGAAAGTGGACCACTTTCTAGCACCATACGTAAATATAAGCTCAAAATGGATTAAATACCTAAATATGAGACCTGAAACCATCAAAATCCTAGAAGAGGACATAGGTAGTATTTTCTCTAACATCAGCTATAGGAACGTTTTTCTAGATACGACTCCTAAGGCAAGGGAAACAATTGCAAAAATAAACTATTGGGACTACATCAAAATAAAAAGCTTTTGCACAGTGAAGGAAACTATCAACAGACAATCTACTGAATGAGAGAAGATATCTGAAATTCACACATCTGATAAAGGCTGAATATTCAAAATATATAAACAACTTACACAACTCAACACCAAAAAAGCAAAGAATTCAGTTAAAAAATGGGAAGAGGACCTGAATAGACATTTGTCCAAACAAGATATTCAGATGGCCAACAGACACAAGAAAAAACGTTCAACATCACTAATCATCAGGAAAATGTGAATCAAAACTGCAAAGAGATACTGCCTTACAGCAGAATGGCTAGAATCAAAATGACAAGAAATAACAACTGTTGAAGATGTGGAGAAAAAGGGACCCTCGCACACTGTTGGTGTAAATGTAAATTGGTACAACCACTGTGTAAAACAGCATGGAGTTTCTTCAAAAAATTAAAGATACCATATGATTGAATAATTCCACTACAGAGTATTTACCAACAACAACCAAAAAAACCCCCAAAAACAACAACAAAAAACCCCACAGGATTCCGGGAAAATATGTGCACCCCATGTTTACTGCAGCATTATTTACAACAGCCGAGATATGGAAGCAACCCAAGTGCCCATTCATAGATGAATGGATAAAGATGTGGTGTGTGCACATGTGTATACATATACATGTATACATATACATATACATACAACAGAATATAATGCAGCCATAAAAAAGGAGATCTCGCCATTTGTGACAACATGGACGGACCTAGAGAACATTATGCTAAGTGAAGTAAGTCAAACTGAGAAAGACAAATACCTTATGATTTTACTCATATGTGGAATCTAAAAAACAAAACAAATGAACAAAAAGCAGAATCAAACATAAGCAGACAACGGATGGTTGCCAGAGGGGAGAGGGGTAGGAGGATGGGTAAAATGGGTGAAGGAGAGTGAAAGATACAGGCTTCCAGTTATGCAATGAATAGGTCATGGGAATAAAATATACAGCAGAGGGAATATAGTCAATGATACTGTAATAGTACTGTGTGGTGACAGATGGTAGCTACACTTGTGGTGAGCACAGCATGACTTACAGAGACGTTGAATCACTATATTGTACATCTAGAACCAATGTAACATTGTAGATCAAATACAAAATTTAAATAAATAAAGCCATGATACTGTTAACAGTATTAGTATCCTCATTCATAAGGCTGAGTGCAAAACAAAGTGTAGTCAGAAACACTATCATTGCACCCATTTCCCTGACGGAAATAACCCTTTAATAAGGACAATACAGGGGCACCCGGCTGGCTCAGTTGGTAGAGCATGTGACTCTTATTCTCATGCTGGGGGTGGAGTTTACTTAAAAATTAATTAATATTTTAAAAAAGAGAATATAAACTTTCATCCTTCATTAAGCTTATAGCATTTATTTTATTTTACCTTAACTTTTGCTTTGGAGCATTTAGCAATATTTTGCTAAAATAACAAAGCTTTGTCAACTGAATAAAAATTATTTAATTTTCATCAAATGAGCTGAAAAAAGCCCTGTATACAAAATTCTTTACAATCATCCAAAATTCACTAAAATATTAACATTTTTCAAAAAGAATCAGATGAAAGGCAAATACAGTTTAAAATGACTACTAAAAATAAGAAACAAAGCAAAAAGTGTAATCACATGTTTCCTATTTAGGTTGGAAAGAAAAAAACTTTTTCTGACTATTTAAGAGAAAAATGAAGAACCAATTTCCACTTGGGCTTCGTTTTGTTTTGTTTTGTTTTGTTTTGTTTGTTTTCAGAACCCTCCCCTGAAGTGAGATAATCCTATTCTCTAAGTGACTTTTCTCTACTTGACACAATATACTTTTAGCTTTTAACACAGATCATCTATTAAGAGCTAACTTCCTGTTTAAATAAAGTCATTTATAAACAAATATGTAAATAACAACCATTTTGTAGTTTTCTAACACGCTTCAAATAAGGGATTGGTATAATATTCTGTGGTTTTTATAAGATTTAAAGATAGAAAAAGAACTTCTAGAAGTATGGAGACCTTGTCTTCCCAGCTGTTTTCTGAGCTGCAGAAAGGGAGCTCAAGCTTGTATTTCACTCAAGTGAAATACAGTGAGCCTCCCACACTGATCTATTCTGCTTCACATAAAATTAGAGCAAACCTGATCAAATTGAGAGAAAAGTTTCAAAGTTGATCAGTGCAGACATTTCCACATAGAAGCATTCGAATTACTTATGAAGTAAAATAAAGACTTTGAAATCATAAGCAAAACTAACCAGTCAGCTCTTTTTTCATCATCTTTCTGCTTCTTTTTAACTTCTCTTGGTCTGTGTTTTCTTACACAAACACCCAATGTTTCTATAAGAAGGTATTATGCTAAGTGAAATAAGTCAGTCAGAGAAGGACAGATAGCATATGTTTTTTACTCATATATGGAACTTGAGAAACTTAACAGGAAACCATGGGGGAAGGGAAGGAGGAAAAATAGTTATAAAAAGAGAGGGAGGGAGGCAAACCATAAGAGACTCTTAAATACAGAGAACAAACTGAGGGCTGATGGGGGTGGGGTGGGGGAGAGGGGAAAACGGGTGGTGGGCATTGAGGAGGGAGGGCACTTGTTGGGATGAGCACTGGGTGTTGTATGTAAGCGATGAACCATGGGAATCTACCCCCAAAACCAAAAGCACACTGTATACACTGTATGTTAGCCAATTTGACAATAAATTATATTGAAAAAAGCAGTAACATGTAAGTATTTTAATAATCTTACATTAATGTAAGATGTAAATAATATGAGAAAATGTGTACAGTGGGGTATGTATAAGGGGCTATTTGGAAACTGTACTTTCTGCTTAATTTTCCTGTAAACCAATGCTGCTCTAAAAAAAAAGTCTATTATTAAAAAAAATTAATTCCCAGCATTAAACATTAAACATAATGAATATTACTTATAAACATAAGAAATATTAAGCACACAATAATAATACATTGAACAAATTAATCACTTTGTACTCATGTCATGTTGGTCTCTGTCATACTTGAAGTCAGGTAAATACAGATCTTCCCACACAATGTCAGCAATAATTCTGTAAATCAAGATTTTGTTGTGGATTCTACGTACCTTACATTATGAATGGTGGTAAGATGAGCTCAACAGTATATATAACCTTCCACTTTAGAATAAAAATAATCAACATCTGTAGGGAGATCTTAGAACCCTCCATTATCCCTCTATTCCTTTTGCTAACTACTTCTCTTTCAGAGATCCCCCATACTACCTACACAATTATTCCTTCCCTGATGAGCTAATTCAAAGCAGATGACAAAGTTATCCTCTCTCAAAGCACTCTCTCCTTTTCCTCCTAACAAAGAGCACAATCTCTAACTGTACGTACATACATTTGTTTACTTGCCCAAATTCTGCCTCCCACAGCATATCTTATGCTTTCCAAGGACAAAGTCCAAGAGTGTTTCATCCCTTACTACATGATCAGGAACTGACACAGAGACAAGTATGGCACCAAAAAAAAAAAAAAAAAAAAAATCTGTCGAATGAATGAGTGACATGATCAAGCATAGTTCCTTTAGCAAGATGACAAACCTCAGTGACTAGAACTCAAATAATCGGTACCTTTAAAAAAAAAAAAAAAAAAAAAGGTTGGCACAAGAAAGGAAAACTTCTGAGAACTCAAAATTAAATTCCAAGTTTCAAAACCTGCCAAAGCATAGAGTGAAGAAAGTTTAGAGCCTACTTTAATATGTTTTACTTAAGATTATTAACTGCAGCCATTTGGACTCCCAAAGCTTTCTTAGAATTCCATCACCAACCTGATACACAGTTTGGGGTCTGAGGCATCATCCAGGAGTGTAACACTTGTATCCACAGAAAAATGAGAAGAGAAAGAGACAGGGCAGACAGTTTAGGGGTCAAAGATACCACCATCTGACCACATCTCTTGGGCACTAAAGACCAAAGACACACTCTATTCTTGGCTCTCTGAGCAAGGCCTCAACCAAAACCTCAGCTGATAGGAGACTTAATAGTCTCTGAGGTATTCCCCCAACCATTGAATTTTCACAACTACCTGGTAACTTCTAGATGTGTTCAGCCATTTTAGCTCAACATTTTTAAATATTATTAAATCCTTCTAATAATCCTATGGAGGGACAGGTAAACAGGGCAAGTCCCAGCCCACAGGGGAATGGAATGAAAAGCCACAGGGTGTAGCAACTGAAGAAACAACCATTCTGTAGTTCGAGAGAGCCACTGGGCAATTCTACTAATGGTCCTTTCCTTCTGCTGCCATTCATTCATGCAGGCAGCCATCAAATCTGTTGGTACCTACCCAGTGGACACAATCCTACAGCCATATTGCTTCCTATCTCTACACTGGTTCTTGCTCGCGCCTTCTCAGAGGCTATTTTCTCCACTTAGAATGCTTCCAGCCTATTCTTGACATGGTTAGCTCCTTATCCTTGAAACATCAGCTTGAAAGTATCCCCTCCAAGTAGCCACCTGACTGCCACCTAAATCCTACAGAGCTCTTTGGTCTCTTGATCCATTTCGTCACTTAATGACACCTAGCAGATTTTGGAATTCCATATTCGCTTTGCTTCACCCATCTCCCATGCTAGAAATTGAGATACCTGAGTGCAGAAAGTATTTGTTTATCAATATAAAACCAGCAACTGCCACAGTTTCTACCAATAAAATGTGCTTAATAAATATTTAATGAACACAGGAACATATTTTTCACTGAAAAATGCTTACTCAAATCTGCATTATTTATATATTCAGAAGACAAACACCACTAAAACATTTTACCCTTAATTTCATGTTTTGCTTTTTTCAAATACTAAAGATCAGGGTTTCTTTTTTTAATATGACAAAATAAAAGCTTTGTAAAATATTTTGTTATTAAAGAAAAATTAGAGCCTACAGAAAGCTTGGAAAATTCATCATTAAGCTTGGAAAATTCATCACTAATATCCATGTAATTTAAAAATACATTTTTTATGTTAAACACTTAAAATATACTTTGTAAAAAAGTATGCATTTGACATGTTATTAAAAATACAAATCAATACAAAATGTTTCCAAACTAAATTTATATAAATATTGTTTAATCTATTTTTTTCATAAAACACATCAACATTCAATTAACTGTTTTCTGCATGTAAGTTCAATACTGGATTATAATAACTGGTAATTAAATATAAGAACTTACATTTATATCCTTTCTCACATTATTCTCCTTTCTAGCAAGTGAAAACTCAGATTTAATGTTGGTAAACCTACATATTAATTAAAATTTCAATGAAATAACAGGGAGAACTTAAGGTGTTTCAAATTTTAAAATAAATATCAATGAATACTAAATTTTTAAGAACTATCTTTTCTGTGCAACGGTTATATAGTTCCCTCACATTTTTAAAAAAGACTATTAGATATCAGTCAGCTAATTCCACTGGAATTACGTAAAATCAATCTACTACACACAATTAGAGGATACAAGAGTAAACATTTACTCTGATGTAACTTATGCTTTTCCCTAAAATTTTGCTTTACAGCTTAATTTGTTTAGTAAATGTTAAAAAAATAAGACAGGGTATAAAATACAGTGTCATCCAATACTGTGTTTCTACTGTCACAGGACACAAATTAGATATGAAATAACAATGAATTACTACACAGGAAAGACATTTTTAACGCATCAATTAAGAATTTATTTGCCATAATAATCCTCATAATAAAAACAGCAAACGGTTTGTTGTGCTTTGTTCTAGGCCCTGCTGCAAGGCAAAAACAAATACTAATTCATTTAATCCTCCAAGCAACCACATGAGGTAATATTACTATTCCCATTTTACAGATGAAGGCACACAGGCACTGGTTAAGATGAAAAACCTTGTCACACAACCAGTAAAGAACGTATCTGTGAGTCAGATCCATGCAATCGGATCCCAAAGTCCATGCTCTCAACTGCTACACAAAATAGATTCTAGTACGTTTTATAGCAAGGCATCCTGGACATCCCTTTCGGCAGTGTTAACATTTGACCTCTACCCATTTTATATGTGAGTTCAATTGTGCAAAGTGCTTCAGAATTCCTTCAGGAAAAAAGGTGGAGCAGACACGAAACATATTAGCCTAGGTTTTATCCTATTTTGTTTTTAGGGTTCTGAAGGGAAACGTTTCTTTAAGAAGCTTTTTTAGAATAATTTATAAGTCTTGTGCCCATGTTACTGAACGAATTCCTATAAATTCTTCTCTTGAGCTCTAGTAGGGCAGCTGGTGTGAAGTTTCAACTGCGATCATAAATACAGCCTTACCACCTGGTGTCAGTTTTTGTTGTCTCAAAACTGTGTTATCTTAAAAATTCTTTTTTTGAACAACAGTGCATATACAAACAAATCTGGATTTATCAAGTACTCACACAGAGGTATTCCTGTTTGAATTTCATTCTTAAGTGCCAACAGGGTTGTAGAGATTTTTGTTTGCTTTTAAAAAGATGTAATATTTTAGCTTAAAAAAAATCCCCAAATCAAATAGGTATGGTAACCAATATTAATGTAAGGTGGCAAAGGCTACCAAATTGTCATTAAATATGACACAAATGAAATGAGCCTCAAAGGCACTAAGTCAAATTTATGGCTTTTATTAATCATGGAATTTAAATCATCACAAACATACTTCTCAGTTATTCTAAGCAGTATCTAATGAAAAGGACAGCAACATGGTGTTCCAGATTTGTCTGCCTTGTTTACATAATCCTGAAGAATTACATGCAAATTTTATCTTATTTGCTACTCTAACCCTCACTAGCCTCAATGTTTTAGAACTACTACAATTTCCAAAAGTGTAGATTTTTGTTTATCTAATTACTCATGTTTTGATTTAGCTAAGTTTTTATTTTATATACTCTTTTAAGTATGAGGCTTTTAAATGATTCCGTATTAGTTATGAAGTATTTTATAAATACAGATGCAAGAAATTATTATATTTCTATAAAATGCCAGCACTATCGGGGAGCCTGGGTGGCGCAGTCGGTTAAGCGTCCGACTTCAGCCAGGTCACGATCTCGCGCTCCGTGAGTTCGAGCCCCGTGTCAGGCTCTGGGCTGATGGCTCAGAGCCTGGAGCCTGTTTCTGATTCTGTGTCTCCCTCTCTCTCTGCCCCTCCCCCGTTCATGCTCTGTCTCTCTCTGTCCCAAAAATAAATAAACGTTGAAAAAAAAAATTTAAAAAAAAATAAAATAAATAAAATGCCAGCACTATCACTTCTTGCCCTTTTTTGCTAAGATCAAGTGTAAAATGCTATCACTCTTCTATTCTAAAACACAATTCCTCACTTTTAAGCAAACCAAATGATAGTTACCAAGATTATGTGAACCAAAAGGAATTGGGGCCAAAAAATCAAAAATAAAGCAAAATTCTCTGACATCCCAGCTTCTATCTCTGCTATACCTAATTCTTTCAATGAGAAAAAATGAATGTTATTTTAATGTAGAATTCTAGGTGCTAAAAAAGCTTTCGGAAATCAATAATAGAGCATTAATTTTAATATGTCACTACCAATTTTTAAATATTCACAAAGAGCTAAGTGCTTATTTGACATGGTATATGAAGAGCTATATTAAATGATTCACAACTATTTCATGGAGTCATGTTCTGTAAACACAAACACACACACACACACACACACACACACAAACCGGAAACCAAATTCTAGTTAAGATGATCAGTTAAAAGCTTTCATTTACCTCTACTTCTCCCAAAGTTGTTTCAAAGGGTTAAAAAAAACATAAACAAATACCTATAAACCAACAATGATCATAGAAGTAGATGAAGGAACAATATTCAGAAACCTTAAGGAGAAGGGCTGACTTAGGAAGTTTCAGAGAGCTGATGGCTAAGCCTGCAACAGATCAATCTGGGAGGAAAACCAATGTACCCACAAAATCTCGGGAAGTCTCAGGCAATGGAAGACATTAAGTAACTCTGGAAGTGACTATGAAGGCGAGGTGGGGGGGGGAGGTGCCAAAAACAAGATTTGTTGAAGAGCAATTTAAGAGATAAATTTGTACCCCTCATCACTCCATCCCAGAATCCTCCCTCTCTTCACACCGCTGGAAAAAATGCCCCCCCTCTTGCTCAACAGAAACCAGAGTTTCATTCACTGCATATCACACACATGGGAGAGGGTCTCTGGACTGGGACACTCACACATGACTGACGGTAGGGGGCGGTATTCAAAACAGAAGAATCAAACAAAAGTCTGGGTCATAGATATTTACACTCAAAGTCCACTTTCCCTAAGCTCCCAAAAAGCTGTTTACCAGGATTCATTTAAAAGATAATGGCATGAGGCGTCACCAGGGAAACATATTAAGAGAAGTCCAGCAAGATCATCTCATCTTACAAGAAATGAGTAACAGGACTCATCAGAACCTGTTCTAAGCAGCTTTGCAAGATCTCACTTTAAAAATGAAACATTTGAGGGGCACCTGGGTGGCTCAAGTCATGATCTCGCAGTTCGTGTGTTCAAGCCCCGTGTTGGGCTCTGTGCTGACAGCTCAGGGCCTGGAGCCTGCTTTGGATTCCCTCTTTGTGTTTCCCTCTGTCTCTGCCCCTCCCCCACTCATTCATTTTCTCTAATAAATAAACATTAATTTGTTTTTAAATGAAACTTTTGAGGGAAACATCTCTAAGGTAAAATATGGGGAATGACCCCCCCCCCAAAAAATAGAAATAAAATTAAAAGCAGACCGAACAGGAAAAGAGAGCCTCAAAAAACATGAACATCTTCAGAAAGGTATTCTGTCCGTGAAGAGTAACAATAAGCTATAAAAGAACAAAAAAGTGCTTTTTATATTAAATATAGGATAACAAAAAACAAAAGTAGGTTAGAAAATACAATTGAATAAACTTCACAGAAATGAAACATGGAAAAGCTACACTGTTTTCAACATTTTGGTGTGGGAGGTCCAACGCCAAATTACCAAAAAGTTTAGAAAGAAAAAACAGACTAATTAACAAAGAAAACAGGAAAATCTTCCAGAACTAAAAAAAGAGTGTACATATAAAGGGTCAAGAATCAGATTTCTCAATACCAGTTCTATAATACCAATGATCTAAAAGACTGTGGATTGCTAATCTGAAGGGAGTATTCTTTCTCATCAAGACTTCTGAGCCATGATAAATTATCAGTAAGCATGTTTAGGAAAAAAAGCAACACTTTGAAAAATGCAAAGTCTCAAAAACTATCTCCCCTACCCATTGTTTCTGAGGAAGCTCCAAGGAGCATGGGTGGGTAGGCTGGTGGTGAAACCATGACAATTGGATATTGAGGAAAGACAAAAACACGGCACATAGAGAATCCCTAGGACAATAATCAAAAGGACCACAGAATGCTAACCAGCTAATTGTGTAGCAGGACTGGAGAACCACCAGCCCAAACTAAACAGAATTCCTTAGGAGACTGTGAGATGATGAAATTGATATGTATTTTGGTTACTTCACAGATTTATAGTTCTTAGGAAGAAATGTGAGATGAATGAGATTAAAAAAAAAAAAAAAACCCAAGTTAAAAAATCAAAAGTTTTAAATTCCAAGGAAAACTAAAGATCACATATGAAAGAAAAATTAATCCTATGTTACAGAGCCTCCCATATGAGCATTTATAGTCACAAGAGTATAAAACTAAATACAGAAATAACCTAAATATTTTATACAACTGCATTAAATGGATGATAGACAAGAACTGTGTCTTTGCCAGAAGAAGGGGTGGGGGACAGAGATAAAAATGGATAAACATTAAGGGCGCCTGGATGGCTCAGTCAGTTAAGCATCTGACCTCAGCTCAGGTCATGATCTTGCAATTTGTGAGTTCAAGCCCCACATCAGTCTCTGTGCCCCCGCTTTGCTCCTCCCCTCACCACACATAAGTGTGTATATGTGTGCTCACTCTCTCTCCCCCCTTCTCTCTCAAAAATAAACATTAAAGGCGCCTGGGTGGCGCAGTCGGTTAAGCGTCCAACTTCAGCCAGGTCACGATCTCGCGGTCCATGAGTTCGAGCCCCGCGTCGGGCTCTGGGCTGATGGCTCAGAGCCTGGAGCCTGTTTCCGATTCTGTGTCTCCCTCTCTCTCTGCCCCTCCCCCGTTCATGCTCTGTCTCTCTCTGTCCCAAAAATAAATAAACGTTGAAAAAAAAAAATTAAAAAAAAAAGAAAAATAAATAAATAAATAAATAAACATTAAAAAATATTGAATAAACATTATACTCTATGGTAGTACCTCAAGAGATAATCCCTAACACTGAAAAGTGAGGGGGGAAAAATAGCATAAAAATATTATTAAGATAGGGGCACCTGGCTGGCTCAGTCTGTAGAGCATGCAACTCTTGATCTCAGGGTTGTGAGTTCAAGGCCCACACTGGGCATGGAGACTAGTCAAAAAAATTTTTGTAAAAAAAAAAAATTTCTTTTTAAACATTATTAATAAATACAAAGTAAATACCAAAAGAAACTACAAAAAGAGTTCAAAGTGGCAGTCTCTTGTGATGATGTGGGAGGGGAGGAAAATTGCTATGTGTTTTTTAACAAGCCACATAGAACTTTCTGACACTTTAAACCACATGCTTTTATAATCACCAGAAACCTTTTTTTAAAAGTTTAATGTGGGGGCGCCTGGGTGGCTCAATTGGTTAAGTGTCCAACTTCTTTCAGCTCAGGTCATGATCTTGTGGTTCGTGGGTTCGAGCCCCGCCATCCGGGTCTGTGCTGACAGCTCAGAGCCTGGAGACTGCTTCGGATTCTGTGTCTCCCTCTCTCTCTGCCCCTCCCAAGGCTCACACTCTGTCTCTCTCTCTCTCAAAAATAAATATTAAGAAAAAAATGTTAATGTTTTGTAAGTTTAATGTGAACACATGGTTTCCTTACATCCTATTTTCCAAGGTAAGAACTGACTAGAACTCACTTTCACTAACATTATCAGGTCTGAAATAAAGTGATACTCTTCTAAAGAGAAAGGAAACTGTGGTTTATTCAGCCCCAGTTGTCAGGCCCAATGTTACCTACTTTTCCAACTGAGCCCACAGAGGGAGTCTTGACCTTACACTTTTATGTGGGAAATGGAGGTCCTGAGACATTGAGTCACATAGCAAATGAACAACAGAGAGCTTACAACTCTAATTTCTTTCTGATTCCAACACCCTCACTCATTTGTCTGCCACTAGATGGATTAAAAGAAATTAGTCATGTTATTTAATAAATACTAAAACTCAGAAATTGTTTCCTTAAACTACAAATAAAACATTGAGGCGTTTTATTTGCTTGGGACAGTCTTTACAAAGTATGATTTGAGGAATGGCCAACTACATACTTTTTATCAAAGATCTAAGATTCAACTTTAAGTTCAACACAGTGATTGGTATATAACATCTTGGTCAGATAGAGACTTGTCAACTTTGCACTACATTTGCTTTCACTGAAAGGCCAGGGGTCAGCATTCCCAGGAAATGTGAGGCACACCCACACTTGTGTACCAGGGTGAGGAATCACTCCACTAAAGTAGCCTTGGACACGCTGGGCACACACTGCGACATCAGTCACTGACAAAGGCACCAAGAGTAGTAAGCTCTCATCTCCCACCAAGTCCTGGATTACTGGCTTCTGGGTGGTCTGACTCCCAACTACTGTCTGGGGTTTGATCTTTTCTTGGTATTTGACCATTGGCTTTTTCATTTCCCTCAGTTCTCTACTCAACCTGAACATGCAATCCACTGGCAATTTCTACCTCCTTGTTCTAGAAGCTTACTCACATCTTCCATAAAATAACCCAGCTAATCACAGCTATCCATCCCATAGACTTCAGTACCCCGGGTATCATCTATGTTGGTGCCTTTTCACTCCCTCTATCCAGAAAAGTATTTCTTCTAAAAACGCTAGTTAAAATCTCATCTATTTTCCAAAGGCCAACTGAACTGCCACTTCTCATTCCTAGATCTTTGAAGAAATGTTTTCTCAACCCCCCTGTAACCTCACAATTCTGTACTCTGAGGACCTTTCTGTACCAACTATACTCGGCATTTAGGTTTTATTTTTATTTACTTCCTTTTTTCCTGCCCTAATGAAAGACATAAAGAAGGCAAGGAACACATACATCATGGGCGTTTTTGTATTCCTCCACAAATTATCTTTTTAGTTTATTAATTAATTTAGTTATTTATTGAGAGGGAGAGGGAGAAAACCCGAGTGGGGGGAGAGTCAAAAAGATAATCCCAAGCAGACTCCACACTGTCAATGCAGAGCCCGATGTGGCTCAACCCCACAAACCATGAGAGATCATGACTTGAGCTGAAACCAAGAGTCGGGCACTCAATCAGCTGAGCCACCCAGGTACCCCTGTATTCCTCCACAAATTCTTAAGCATATTATATGTTCGATTTGCTGAGTTAGCCTCACATGTTCTGCTTCTGCTGTCCTAGGCTCAGATTCCCACACCATGCCTCTCAAAGGTTAAAAAGTTAACAATTTTTTTAAAGAGGAATTTAGCTGAGTAAGAAAGAAAGTCATAAAACATATTTCCTAGTAAAATATGAACTCAAGATCCATTGCAATTTTTATAAAAATGTTGGTGCATTATACTGAACATACAAATATCTTTAGAAAACAGCAAGTTAAAAATGTCAAAAAGGTTTCGTTGTTGCAGATAATGCTTAGATCTTTCACTATGTGTACCTCCTAGCAAGGGTACAGCACATTCACCATGTTGTCTTTTCCTTAAAGCAACTGGCAGGATTCTTCCTCTGAGTCACATACTTGGGAAATGCTGCAATAAACCGTGTCCAGTCTTCCATATTTACATCATCTCAGACTGAGGGAAGAGCTTGAGCTTACCATGGGTGCCTGGGTGGCTCAGTCAGTTAAGCATGACTTTGGTTCAGGTCATGATCTCACAGGTCATGATCTCGTAGCTCGGGAGTTCGAGCCCCACATCCAGCTCTGTGCAGACACCTCAGAGCCTGGAGCCTGCTTGGGATTCTATGTCTCCCTCTCTCTCTGCCCCTCCCCCACTCACGCTCTGCCTCACTCTCTGAAAAATAAACATTAAAAAAATTTTTTTTGATTTAAAAAACTTAAAAAAAAAAAAAGAGCTTGAGCTTATTAGTTACAGTTAAGAAAGGGGAGTGAGACTTTTTTTTATCCTCAAAACCCAGTGAGTTTTTTTAAAAACAAGTACCGTTAAGTTTTTCATCTGCTTGACTTGTTTGAAACACAAATACATCCACATTCTACATTTTATTAAGTTTTTTTTCCATATAATTTTTGAAATTGATACTATCAGTCTATAGTATAATTAGATCATTCAAAGAGTTAGTGAATGTTCATATTTTAAGCTCAACTGTGAATGTTTTACTATTTCTTTAGTTGCATGATGGTACACACTTACTTTCTTCCTAAATACTAGGCAGCTTTCACATACCGTGCACTGATGCAGAACTGGCATTTCCATTGCAAAAACAGATACTCAATCATGTGAAATAAATCCAGATTATAAATTTGATAATTTTGTTTAACGTCCCTCATGACTGAGAACAGTTTCAAACACTGTTTGGAGAAGGACAACTGAGTGTGGCTATTTGTTTTTAATAAAGTAACGAAGGGAGTGATGGGGTGTTGGGGAAGAGGGCCTCAATGCAAAGGAGACATTACAGCAAGAACTTGAGGAAGGGTACACAAGTCACGATGCTCTGTGGAAAAGGACATTCCAGTCATAAAGAACAGTAAGTGTCAAGGTCGCCAAAGTGAGTTCTTGCTTCTTATGACTTCTATATTGATTAAAATAACAGAAAGTATCAGGTTATAATTTTCTACTTGCGACCTAGGAGAGACAGAAGAAGCTGGTATAAGATTTTAGCCAAATATCTAATCTGCTTTATGCTTCTACGGCCCACAGGCCAAATCTGTGTTTATAAATAAAGTCTTTATTGAAACACAGCCTCAATCACTGGTCTGCATATTCTCTGTGCCTGCTGTCATGCTACAACTGTTGAGTTGCTGATTCTTCTCGGAGGCCCCACAGAGGCTATAAAGATTAAAATATTTATTATTTGACCATTTACAGAAAAAGTTTGCTGATCCCTCCTCTCTGGAATCAGAATGCCATCTACAGCAGTGCTAACTGCTCCAAAGAGACATGTGGCCACGAGTTAAATAAAGCTCATAACCTCTGCATAAGGAGTGGGTAGGCATCACTTTGTCTAATTAATGAGCATTTTAAACACTCTCACAACAGAATACAGAATCCAATTATGAAAAGGAGAAATTAAGAGATTCTACTTCTGATCTAATAAATAATACATGCTTCTAAGCCAGTAACATATACTTCTTTTCAAGTCATAACAATAAAATCATATAAAAGAGTTTAATCTCTTGGTGATATAGCAAGTTCTTTGTTTAATTTCCCATCTCTATTCATCCTGGTATCCAGGAGAAAAACTGTTAAGCCAGAAAACTCAATTATTTCCCCTAAAATGGAAAACATAAATCTAGACAACTTACAGCATCTGACCTTAGGCGGATTCAGAATAGAAAGGATGGAAAGCCAGAGTTCTGATAGAGTGAGAGGAAAAATGTTCTAACTGTCCCAGAGGTGGACAATAATGGGGAAGCTTTCTCAGGGTGCCCGGAGCATAAACATAACAACCCTGCAGAGAGCAAGGTACCACCAGAGAGTAGGCAGGAAAAGGAAACCACAGCTGCTGGGGGCTCTGTACCCAGAGTCCGCTAACTCTTCTGGTGGTATTTGTTTGGAGAGAGCACTAGAATCTCCCTAAACACCTTAATTTTACAGAAACAAAAGATTCGAGAATATTCAAACTCACTGTTTCATTCCACCAATGTGTACTTTTGAATGCTTACTCCTACCTTTGCTATTAGACTATCAATAGTACTGATGACTGATGAAAAGTAGGCACAGTTGACTACTTTGTTACCTTAAATAACCAGAAAGGAGACAGGATAACTGATACTAAGAAGTACTCTAATTCGCTAAATTAGGTTATTCAACATCTAATTTGCTAAAAGGATGCGATGATAGAAAGCATTAAATATATAATTACTAACCATAAAAGTGTTGTTTTTTTTTCACTTTCTTAAGAAATTAAAACCTGCTCCCGCTAATCAACTAATGTTTCTTCTAGTAACTTTTTGCTAAAAAAATTTATTTTAGGTCAAAGGCTTTCTAGAAATGATGCTCATTTTGGAGGGAATAGTAAAGAAAACCAGCATATTGCAAGGACTCACCACATTCACTACTTAAACATGAGAGATTTAATCCCAAAATAATTTAATAATTCATGAGGAACATTTCAAGTAAATATTTCAAAAGGACATTAAAAAATCAGGATGCCAGAAAACAATTCTAATTAAACGCAATCCCTCCCCAAATATTTCTGAGTACTGTATAACCCTTAAGGGACAGAAGTCTCTTTGTAAACATCTAAAATGATAAATCTGTTTTAAAAGTATAATATTCAAGGGACTCTGACCTTCTGTGCAACATACAAAAATCAAAACAATGTATCTATACCAGTGAAGCCTGAAATCTAACAATGACATACTTTCTCTAACTACAATTAAGACTTGTATTCCCAAACAGAACACTGTTATAATATGAGCAAAAGCCAAACAGTGTGGGCCTAGTAATACCAACTCAATCTGTATTGTTTTTCTTTGCGATAAATTGGGACACAGTGCATTTTAGTGTAAAGTTGGAAACTAACATTAAGGATCTAGATGTGAAATTGCAACTTTCGATTTCAATCTGCTATTCAGAATCTTAACCCAGCATTCCACATAATACACTGCACATGTTCCTCCTTATGTCTAAAGAACAGCATTTGCAAAAGTGTACTGAAAACCCCTAAAAACTGTATCTGTGTGCGTCGGGGTAGGGGAGGGGTGGAGAGTAGCAACAACCTAGCAGGTTTAGAAATGGATAAACTTGAACTGCTGAAAATATGCTACTTATGGGAAAAAAAATGAAAAACTACATACCC
This sequence comes from Herpailurus yagouaroundi, assembly GCF_014898765.1. Classification (NCBI taxonomy): domain Eukaryota; kingdom Metazoa; phylum Chordata; class Mammalia; order Carnivora; family Felidae; genus Herpailurus; species Herpailurus yagouaroundi. Next base: position 138,436,114 of record NW_024412376.1, on the reverse strand, counting down.
TTGAGGGGAGAGTTTGTCTAGCCATCCGGATTTAACCTTCCTTGCAGAGGACCCATAAAAACAGGCATAGGGAGATATTGCATTTGAGGAAACGATTGAGGACTCAGCATTTCCACTTGTTGAGCTTAACGGATAACTGTGCCTATTAACAGGGTCCAAATTCAATGCTTTTTGAGTCCTAGATTTAGATGCCTTTGAATTTTTTCTTCTTAAACTCTGAAAGCATTCTTCTACTGTTGAATATTCTGATTCTGAAGCAGAGTCTACTGGAAAATTAACTTTGTCCTCTCGAGGTATCCAAATATCTTCTGCTTTGTCTTCGCTTATATTCTCCTTCCTGTTATCATATATGCTAAATGGAAACAAACTGTGTTAACATTACAAAATACCATATGTATTTGAGCCACTGATTACTTTTGAAATTTATAAACAACAAACTGCACAGAAATTTAAAGTCAGAAAGCTCTTAAGAGCTCCATTAACCCATCTGATAAGTTCTAAAACTCTTCCAGAAAAACAGAAATCTCTTATTACCCTAAGATATATTTGAACACTGCTGAAAGTAGTACAATTTTTCTTGTGTCATTAATCTGATCTGTTTATTTGGGTGGGGGTGGGGGTGGGTGCAGACTGGTACTAAGGGTAAAGACTGACCACATTCCCTGCCTCGTAATTTAACATCATCACCAACAGCATTAAATAGCCATTCCAACTTGTAGTCCCTGAGTAACATTCATGAACCACTAACTCATCTATTTGGAGATCTCACTTCGAAACTTGTTGCTTCTCTCTCGCTCTCCACGATTCAATTCCAAGAGCTTTAGTATTATTTTGTAACACTAATGAGGGAAAACTTCACCACACTGTTAGCTAGGAAATGAGAAAGAGTCAGGATACAATCAGAAGGTAAAAGCTGTGTAACCTATAATATTCACCAGAACACATTCATAATAGCTAAGCATATTTCTACAGATTTAAGGAATGACAAAATAGGTTCACTCAGCCATTAATGTATAATAAAACTCATTACAAAGAAGTTTTTGCTAATCAATGAAATAGATATGTGTAGGAGTCAAATTACATCCTTTTGGACACAGTGTCCTAAAAACTCACTTCCTTAAAGAATGATTTAACTTGGCCCCTTCCACATTTTGCATTATAATACATACATATCAAATGCTAACTGAAGATCCTCAATTATTTAGTTTCAATTTAAGAAAACCCACAACATTATCAGACTTGGAAAGAAAAGGATAAAATTGAAGATATAAAATGAACATCAGGTAATGATGCAGGACACTAAGTCCTAATAAAGTTGAGAAAACTAAAATTTAAGTTGGCGCCTCACAAACTGCTTAATTTCATGAGTGATCCAAATAACTGGGTAAACTGTCAAGCTTGTCAATGATGAACTTCCAGTAAAAAAGGATGTATTACATTTGTAAAAATTCTGCACCTTAGATAGTAATTTTTTTTTTTTTTTGCGCTTCCTCTTTCTCCTTCATACTAACATAACTTCCCATCTTTAACACACATTGTGGGCACCACATATTTTCCACTTTAGGATGGGAAGAGTGATTTCAATTAGGAAAAGACTAACATAATCTGCTGCAAAATATCACTATACACCGGATTTACAGACTCTAAGTTCAATTATTAAAATAAGTGCCATTATTCAGGGTTCCTGGGTGGTGTAGTCGGTTAAGTGTCTGACTCTTGATCTCAGCTCAGATCATGATCTCAGGTTCGTGAGTTCGAGCCCCACGCTGGGCTCTGCGTGATGGCACAGAACCTGCTTGGGATTCTGTCTCTCCTTCTCTCTGCCCCTGCCCCGCTTGTGCTCTAAACAAACTAAAAAAAAGTTTTTTTAATAAAGTAAAGTGCCATTACTGAAACATCTAGAATGAGAAAGATTTGAACTTACTAATGTAAACTATTTTCTTAGAAACATAATATGAGCAAGAAGTCAACACTGCATAACATTATATTCAAAAGAATTAATCATCATCAATCATGACCTCATACCTTGATTTCACAAGAAAAGAGTTTTTTTCAGTAGTTGTTTCCCCTTTCAGTGTTTCTTCATGGGTCCAAAATTCATTCTTTATAGATCTCTTCTATTAAAAAAAAATACACATATATTATATACATACATTTTTTAGGACAGCAATATTTTCCAAATATCCACAATGTGAGCTTAGTTTTATTACATAAATATCTAACTGCTTAGATCAATTTTCAGTAAAAACTTAGAGAGACTATACTAAAAATAGCCTCTCGATGCCTGTTTCAAGATATTTAAATCATTAATAATGCATCATTTCATCCAGGAAAAACAGAAGATGCCAACCAAGAACAAAATTTATTTACTTTTAATTTCCCACTTTTTGTCTTCCAACTTCTGTTTTATCCTGACGAAGAAATAAAATAAAATAAAATAAAATATCCTGACGAAGAGCACAAGTACTTGAGAAGAAAGAAAGACTAAGTGATAAATTAAATAATGAAGATATGAAGATATGTTAGAAGTAGATATTTGGGTATAAGGCAAAAAGCAAAATCTAGGGGGGTTCTGTTTGCCTGCTTTTGCTTTCTTTGGGGGTTTGTCTTTAAAGTAACTTATTTTTTGGAAAATTCAGAAATCCCCCTCCTGTATTCCTGAAATTGAATGTATTTTTGTGATATATATTTAAAGATACACATTCAACATGATTTTACTTAAAAGAATTTTACTGACTACCAATGTCCTGCTTCAATATAACTCTCTCCAAACACTTTAAAGGAAATGAAGAGGGAAATATAGGCAGAAGAGCAAAGACTTGAAAATGGAAAAAAAAATAAAAATGTATGGGACTAACCTTGGAATTTTCTAGTCTCTGGAAGAGAAAGGTCTCTCCATAAGGAAAAATGAAAGATGAATTTTCCTCCTTTGAATCTTTTGGGGAAATTATAGGATGAGAATGAAAAGATATAAATAATGTGAAACATTTTTTAAAAAGGTATGCACTTAATAATTTTATAGTAATATCACAACTTAAGCTTTATTCTCTGAGAGTCCAAAATTATGCTTATAATATTCACCTCCAAAGCAACTTGTCCCATGGCTTCTTGGTGTAGCACTCACTGTATATGCCTCTCACTTTCCAACCAAGGCATATTACTCACTGTTTCTGAAAGTGTGATGTGTCATATATGGCCTTGCTACCCTCTAAGATTCACCTTAATATAACTAAGCACATTTCCCACGTATGATGCCATTTATAATGTTAATTCCTAAATAAGAATACAGTATTAATGGCATAAAGTTAGTGTTAGATCTATTGTAATTTCCAATGAATAATTAAAAGTTCACTAACATAACAACTAGATGCTGTATCACTCAAAACACCAGAATCTACTTAATATAATCTAACACCACAGCCACTAATACACTTGTAAATAAGTTATTTCAAGAGATTTTCTACTGTCCTTGTGTTACACCCATCCACAAGAAAGAATTCCTAACACTTTCATTCTCTGTTATGGCAAAAAAAAACTTTTAAAGGGTCAGTAACCAAGTGTTTTCCACCTTATTGTTAAGAAGAATGTTCCTGAACATATATAAGCAGAATTTTCAAAAAGAAAGAAAAGCCTCTGTCAATGATCAATTTACCAAAGTAATGTCAGCCCTTTCCCATTACCATAGCAAAATTACTTTCCATAAATCCAGGTCCTATAGCTCAGTATGTCACAAACCACTTAATTTAGTTAAATGCCTTCAACTGTGGCTACTGATAAATGAAGCCTGGTGCAAAAAAAATAAAATAAAATAAAATAATTTTTTTTTACATTAGTATCTGAAGATTTCCAGGAGTCTGAGTACATATGACTGTCTTTTATTCACTCATCTTTAAATGCATCTGAAGTATTATGAACCCTAGTAGATAGTTATTCCCATTATTCCCTATTACACAGGGGGCCTACTTTCTCGATCACGAGTTTCACACATTTAAGACTGTCATATGAGTGCTAATTTACAAAGACTTTACATGCTGAGACTCACTTTCCTGTGTCACAGACTTTCCAGCTGAGGTAGCAATGTTTCTTCTCTCACGGAAATAGCTTAAAGCAAAGGGGAAAAAGAGATAAATTAAAACAGATAAACAAAAATTGGTAAACTATGAGACTGAGTAAAGGATACAGACATACATTCCATTCTTCTGGGTAGAAAAACCAATATTCAAAAATAAATTTGATTCTAATTAAACAGAATGGCTAAATTCCACAGATGTGTTTTTCTAAATAGTCTTAAGGAGATTTTACTAGATTTTACAAGCATTTGCTTCTCACATTTATACTTTACAAAAGTAAATGAATATATTTGCCCAATGCTAGTATGTACGTTGGATTTTCAAAACTGCTAGACATACCCCTGTGAGACACTAATTTTCTAATTAGAATTCATTATTTATTAGGGGTTTTTTGTCATTAAACTTTACAATTACAAAATTGAGTCAAAAATTTGTCGGCTCTATAAGCGTAGTATGAAAATATATAAGACCTTTCCTTAAAAATATTAGCTGCCTTGGGAGAGAAAGATTACAGGTAATTAATTAGAATACAGCCTAATAACAATGAAAGAAGAAAACACTGTGTAAACAGATGTAATGAATACCCATTACTATATAAATGAGTTCTATTTTTCCATCTAAGTGTAAGAATCAGGACAGTGTCTTTAGGGTCTCTGAAATTTGTATCTGACCAAATAACTACAAACAAGGATAAAAAAAAAAAAAAAAGAATAGAAACTAATGAAATAAAATATGGATAAAGTTTAAAATCATTTTAACTGAAGCTGGTTATTCAAAATGATCAATCAAATTGATAAACCTCAGGGAAGGAAAATAAAAGACAAAAGAGACAAACTACCGATATCAGCATGAAAGAGAAGACACCACTACAATTCCTACAAACATTAAAGGGATAATTATAGATTATTGAGAAAAACTTTATTTCAATAAATCCAACAACTTAGATGAAATGGAAATATTTTTTGAGACATAAATTACCAAATATGATACAGAATAGAAAACTCTTAATATCCCTAGATCTATTAGAGAAATTGAATTTAGTAGTCACCTACCTGCAAAACACTCTAGGCCAAGCCATTTCACTGATGAATTACACCAAACATTTCAGAATGAAATAATACCAATTCTACATGAACTTTTTCAGAAAACAGGGAAGGAGAGACTATTTCCCAATTCATTCTATAAGGTCAGTATTACAGACACAAAGCCAGTCAAAAACAAAACTACAGATAGCTATTAAATAAATTGTCCTCATGAATTTAGATGCAAAACTAATTAGCAATATATTAGCAAATCAAATCCAACAACCCATTAAAAAATATATATATATATTTATATATATATATATATATATATATATATATATATATATATATATATAAACATATATATATAAAAAACCAGATGAGATTTATTCCAGGAGAGCAAAGTTGGTTTAACATGAGAAAAATCAATGTAATTCACCAAATTAAGAAAATAAAAGAGAAAAATCACAGTCTCATGACAACAGATCCAGGAAAACCAACTGACAAAATCCAACATCTATTAATGACAAAGATTCTCAATAAACTAGGAACAGAAGAAAACTTCCTCAACCTAATGAAAGGCATTTATGAAAAACCTACATCCTAAATAATGTTGAAGGCTGACTGATTTTAAGATTGAGAGTAAGACAGGGAGGTCTGCTCTCACTACTTATAATCACATTATTTCAGAGGTCCCATCCAGGGCAATATGATATATAAAAGAAATAAAGGGCATGCACATTGGAAAATAAGAACTTTTACAAGCAGAAGGTATCCATTAAGTAGAAAATCCTAAGGAATCTGCCAGAAAGATTCTCAAACTAGTAAGCCTAGCAAGGTCCCAGGATAAGGGGAAGATATTAACAAATTCAATAGTATCTAAATGCTAGCATTGAGCAACTGGAAAAATAGTTTGAAATATAAATTTTATAATAATATCAATAACATGAAATAGTAAGGGGTAAATTTACCAAACATGGACATGATCTGCACACTGAAAACCATGTAACATTGAAAAATTTAAAAAGACCAAAATAGATAGATATACCATGTTATTGGATTGGAAAACTCAATGTTGTTAAGATGTTAATTCTCCACATGTTGATATACAGGGTCAACATAATACCCAACAAAATTCCAATGAGCTTTTATGTAGAAATTGACAAGATGACTCTAAAATGTACATGCACATACAAATAACCTACTACGGTCAAATATTTAAAAGAAGAACAAGTTGGAAGATTTATACTGTACAGTTTCAATATTTAGTCTTAAATCTATAGCAATCAAATCAGTGTATAATTGGTGAAAGGATAAACACATAAATTAATGGAACAAAATAACAATTCCACCTAACTCCCACACATCTACGGTCCACTGATTTCTGAAAAAATGTGAAAGCAATTGAATGGGGAAAGGACAGTCTTTTCAACAAGTGTTGCTGGAACAACTGGATATCTTAATGAAAAAAGGAATGAACACCAACCATTATTTCATACCATATACAAAAGTGAACTTGAAATGGAGTTTAGACCTACATGTTAATGCTAATGTTCTAAAACTTCTGGAAATACACGCAAGAAAATCTTTGCAACCTTGGAGTATACAAAGATTTCTTAAATTAAAAAAAATCAAAACCAAAAAAGAAAATTATGTATGTATTTAATATATAAGTATTTAATAAAATTAGTAAATATTAACATACATTATAAATATACTGAAAACATGTTTAAAGACGAATTAGAAGAATTTTAAATATATTAGTGGTGCTTTAAAGCATATTTTGCTGGTTTTACTATTAGTCATATGAAATGTAAAGAAAAATGTTTGTGGTTTTAATTATACTCAGTATCCAACTGCAAGAAATTACTGAATCTATCAACCAACTTCATTTGATCTAGTGTTGATGAAAGATTAGCTCAACACAGGAAAAAAAGTTACTTTGAAAACCAGCCATCAGTAATTTATATTCTCATTTACCTATGAATAAGTTATCACAAGCTATTTTATATTCTAATATCTATTATGCCCAAAACATTATGTTAGGAATTTATATATATCTGCATCTCATATTTCATCCTCATAACAGCTCTATGACATAAAACCAGTTGTCTTAAAGGAGGCTCTCCCAGCCCAAGTCCACAGCTAGCAAGAGGCAAAGCCCCCATTCTTTCCTTTCTGCCTCTTTCTGCCCTATTATCTTCCCACCAGTTATCCTAAAAACTGTAGGTTGCTTTTTAAATTTAACATATAAAAGCATGGTCGATTTATAAAAATTAAAAAACCATTAAGAAAAGCGGTAGTTATCACCTTCTCATTAATTATGCTTTCGTGACCTTGGTCAAGTTACCTAACAGTCCTGAGCCTGGTTTCCTCATTTACTTAAGGAGATTAATTCCCAGGTCTGCTTCCCGGGAATATTATGAGGATTAATGAAAAAATTCTTTTAAGGAGCATAAGGTGTGCCCTTCACAATATAAACAGCAAGAATGAACCAATTATCATTTTTATTAGAGGAGAAAATGGTCCTTCTGGTAAACTTTATGTGCACATTTGTTTCTTAAAGTCCTTAAAAGTATTCACACTCTTCTTTGTGATAGAGAAAACATGTCATCAACCTAGTAGAGGAATAACCGTGTGTTGTTTTTGTTTTTTTTTTTAGTAAAATACTACGCAGCAATTATTACATAAAGTATGTGCATCAATGTGGATAAATCTCAAATATAATATTAAAACACCAAATTGCAAAAAAAAAAAAAAAAAGCCTTTGGTTACCAAAGTGAATCTTTAGCATAATACAGATATTATTTTTTAATATATTTTAAACCACTAAAATAACCAAGAAAAGCAGTGCTATGAAGGTTAATTAATGTTAAAGATCTCCCTTTATGATCCACACTTACCTGTTACTTAGACAAGGCAGCCACACCAAAAAATAATTATGGACCATCATTTCACAGAATGTTTTTAAAAAATGCAATTCTTGCAATTCATAACAAACTAACTACAACGGACTAACTACGGATCATTACAGAATTGAATTCAAAAGAAAATCACGATCATTAGGCAGCAGTTTAAAACTGCCTTGAGGTTACATATATCTAACTAAACACACAAATCTGATTTCAGAAAACATGAGTCTATTAACTACAGCACAGACTAAGAATGTGAAATTTATAATGCACAGATACTTAAGTCTCAATCTAAGACGTTCCCAAAAAGATGTCCTCGGGAAAAGAATAAAGGATAATTACAGATGGATTACAACACAAAAGTCTACATTATTATCCTCAAATAGTTCTTTAAACTAGCAAAAATTGCAGCTCAAAATGTATTTTTTTATGGGCAGAAGTCATGAATAGACATATTTCCAAAGAAGATATCTAGATGGCCAAGAGACACATGAAAAGATGCTCAACATCCCTGATCATCAGGGAAATACAAATCAAAACTACAAAGAGATATCACCTCACACAAGTCAGAATAGCTAAAATCAACTACATAAGAGACAATAGATATTGGTGAGGATGTAGAGAAAGGGGAACCCTCTTCCACTGTTGGTGGGGATGTGAACTTGTACAGCAACTCTGGAAAACAGTAGGGAGGTTCCTCAGAATGTTAAAAATAGAATTACCCTCTGATCCATCAATTGCACTACTAGGTATTTATCCAAAGATACAAAAATACAAAATCAAAAAGATAAATGTACCCTGATGTTTACTGCAGCATTATCTATAATAGCCAAATTATGGAAACAGCCCAAGTCTCCAGTGCCTGATGAATGGATAAAGAAGATGTGGAACTTATATACAAAATGGAATATTATTCAGCCATCAAAAAGAATGAAATCTTGTTATTTGCAATGATATGGAGGAACTAGACAGTATGATACTAAATGAAATAAGTCAGAGAAAGAAATACCCTATTATTTCAGTCATATAACAAATTTAAGAAAACAAAACAAACAAGCAGGGAGGGGTAAAAGAAAGAGGGAGTTAAACCAAGAAACAGACTCTTAACTACAGAGAACAAAGTGATGGTTATCAGAAAGGAGGTGGGTGGAGGGATGGGTAAAATAGGTGATGGAGATTAAGGAGTGCACTTGTTGTGATGACCACCGGGTGTCATGTGGAATTATTGAATCACTATACTCTACACCTGAAACTAATACTACACTGTATGTTAAATAACTGGAATTTAAGAACACATATTTTTCAAAGTGGTGCTTTTTATATTATGAAATAAAAAGTATAAACCTAATGTCTTTTTACTTATAAAAAATCTGAAGCAGACAGATATCATTATCCTCTAAGAATAAATCAAACTATTAACTACTTAAATTTTGATTTGTCAAAATTTAGGTGAAGTCCAAATTTTGAAAATATTAAAATAATCAGCCTATTTTTTCACAGAATTTAAAAAAGAAGACATTTTAAAGGCATATAAAGAATTTTGGATTGCTAAGCATTTTTCTGCTATAACATGAAATGTGAAGTTTTTCTTGAACACGGAAAAGATGGGATGAGTTTCTGTATTTTTCTTATTCAATGCACCCAACCACTGCTTAAGACTTTTCTGTACATTTTCTGCTTAAATATCTTTCAACATTAAAGTCTAAAATAGGGTTATCCATTTCTAATGTCTGTATCATGTCTACGTATATCTAGAGAAAAATATCGAAGATTGTTATTTTTAAAATTTTTTTTTTCAACGTTTATTTATTTTTGGGACAGAGAGAGACAGAGCATGAACGGGGGAGGGGCAGAGAGAGAGGGAGACACAGAATCGGAAACAGGCTCCAGGCTCTGAGCCATCAGCCCAGAGCCCGACGCGGGGCTCGAACTCCCGGACCGCGAGATCGTGACCTGGCTGAAGTCGGACGCTTAACCGACTGCGCCACCCAGGCGCCCCGAAGATTGTTATTTTTAATAAAAAGTTCAAAGAAGCCTGGAGACTTCAGGTTTAGATTTCAAACTTTTAAAGACCCTTCAGTCAATATGGTACACCAGTCTTAACAATAAATTATAACAGATGTCCTCCAATCACTGTGCAGCCCCGCCTTTCATCTTCCTGCACCCCTTCTCTGCTTCCTTATTTCCCCTTCCCTAAAAACATTTAGAGGCACAATACCTAAAAGAGAAGGACTTTGTGACTTGTGCCAAGGATAAAACAGTTGCATGCGAGACATATGAAAATCTTTAAACTGGGAAGGAGGGTAAGAAAGGTACCTCTTTAGTAGCTGAAAGATCTTGTTCTTTCCTGTCTTGAGCACAGAAGAGGAGGCTCCCGGAAGGATCACAGGACATGCCCAGGACTCCCAGGGAAATGGTAAGATGCTGGACCTCACTTCCTGCTTGGAGGCCTCCATGGGAAACCTCCAGGTGAAAGTGATAAGGGAAGAGCCAGCTCTTTAAGCCTAGTTCTGCCCTGGCCCTCAAGAAAGGTTAAAAAGAGATCCTGAGGTTCATTGCTCAATAGCCCCACGTAGCCCAGCCTTTCCAAGAAAAGGAGCAGGCAGGAATTCAGGAAAAACTGAAGGCAAGGACAAAGATAATCCATTTGACTAGAGTGTCCATTTTGTCAGATAAATAAGGAGGGAAGAGGCAGCTGGGGAGGAACTGATGTCCAGGGAGACAAAAACAGAAGGCTTCACACAAGGAATGCATCCAACATCATATATACCTTTTAACAGATACATGAAATGTTTAGTAAAGAAATTATGTTAAAAGCATTGGCCACAAAGAAATATTTTTATTTGGTATATCCAGAAATGTACTAAAATATCATTTAGATGTAATCTGATTACAGAGAATCTCAGGTTATATAATCCACAGTTTTATTTTAAAACTCATATCATGACATTTTAAAATCTTGCAAAATTCCTATTTGCAATTCAGGCCAGGACCGAAAGGAAAAATACAAGTGAAGTCTGAAAATAATTTAGTTTCTCATTGTATGATTTGAGTACCACAGATGCAGGGTTACCATTTACCGCCATAATCAAAGAAGAAAGGTTATGAGGGGTAACCTGGCAGGGCTATGATGCAACTAGGACTAACTTATTTACTAATTTTAACATTATTTCAATTCTCATTTTCAAAGACTCACAAACAATGTGAATTACAAGTCTTTCATATGATATAAAGCTTACGCTTACAAATGAAGAAACATCAAGTTTCTCAAGAACTTATGAAAAAATAGCACCTTTTAAAACTTAAGCCAAATGTTTCTTGTGTGAAGTTATCCTTACAACTCCCCAAAGGATTCTGTTCTGGCAAAGACACAATTTCAATGTGTATACTCATGGCAAACCGCCCTCAGTTACTTTAAAATTAGCAAAATATTTTAAAACTACAGTGTCATACAAAAATTGGTAACCTTCTACATTCCTAAGTAATACTTTCTCATATATGCAGTGAATATTTTTAAGAATATTTCCTAAATGAGTGGTTAAGAAAGTGTGTGGGTTCTAGAGTCTGATGTACTGGAATGAAACTCCAGTTTACCACTCATGTGATCCTGTCAAAATCAGCTTAGGGCTCAATTACCTAAGAAAATGTAGGAATAATACCTCCAGTGCCACTGAGAGATTTAGATAACCCACAGGAAATTATAAAACAAACTGGCTCCTAGGATGTTTAATAAAGGACACTATTACTACTGATTCCCAAGGAAAGACTAGACTTTGCTGTTGGCACGAGGGATGCCAAGAGACAAAGACAAAGTACACAGGATCTCTTCCCTCAAAGAGTTTATGCTCTAATGAGAGGTTCTTAAATCAACAGTCCTGTAAATTGCCACATTTTCTTTGGCAAATACTAAACTTCTGCATTTTCTCCTGCAAATACAACCAGGATTTTGCACTGTAATTACCAAAGATGCCCACAGGCAACAGTACCAGCAGTAGGGGTAGAGTGGAAAGAAGCAGGGAAGGAGGGTAATGCAGAAATGCCAGCCTAGAGCCTGTGCAGGAAATCCATAATTACATCTAGTACCATAGCAGTTAACAGTCGAACAACCTCATGACTCCCAGCAGAGACAAGTGTTAGCTTTTAATGAAGAAAAAAAAAAAAAAAAAGAA
>NW_024412376.1:138410753-138423838 GCF_014898765.1 Herpailurus yagouaroundi | reverse complement strand
TAAAAAAAAAAAAAAAAGAAAGAAAAAGAAAAAAAAAAAAAAGAAAAACATCCCACCACAACCCTGGAGAAAACCACAACTATTTTAGGTGTAACCCTGAGAAAGGGACAAAAGTTCTCTCTGCTGTTAAGTCAGCACTTAGCCTCCGCAGTTACCTCAAAGTACTAACAACCCAACATGCAATGCTGGTGGGCCCCTCTTTAGAATTCCGGTTCCAGTGAACCGGATTTCACACTGTACTGTTACCATCTGTCTCCTACGCTACATTTCAAGCACCTTCGTTCCTCTCTACCTCCCCACCGAGCACAGTGACCAGAACCAAGCTGGTGCTCCCTACATGTATCTTGAATTACTAATTCATGCCAATGCATTGTGTCAAGCAGTAGAGATACAAACGTTAGAAACATGGCCCCTGGGGCGACTGAGTGGCTCAGTCAGTTAAGCATCTGACTTCAGCTCATGTCATGATCTCGCGGTTCATGGGTTCCAGCCCCAAGGTGGGCTCTGTGCTGACAGCTCAGAACCTGGAGCCTGCTTTGGATTCTGTGTCTCCCTCTCTCTCTCTGCCCCTCCCCCACTCACACTCTGTCTCTCTCTCTCTCTCTCTCTCTCTCTCTCTCTCTCAAAAAAATGAATAAATGTTAAAAAAAAAAACAAAAAAAAAAGAAACATGGCCGCCGCTGAAGGACAAATAATCCAGTCAGGAGACAGAGTCAACAATTCAAATATAAGAATTGCCCTCATGGAAGAATTTAAAACCAGGTGTGAAGGCAGGCATGGGAAGGAACTGCCAGGTAAAATTAGAGGAAGTGACTTTCTCCCATTTAAATGGAAGAAAACTAGAGAGTCCCAGGCAGTTATAAGTTAGAAATAGACTCTGGGAAACAGTGTACAAAAGAAATGACACGTTCTCATTTTAGAAGAAAAAAAAGGTTCATCGAATAGGCAAATTAATAGACGTCAAATTTACCAATCCTAAAAATATGCATTACAAGCAACTAAATTCACTCAAATTGAATACTTAGGGCTCATCATAAAAATTCTTACCTCCCTGAAATTCCTTTTGTAGACCCTGGAATCTCTGGTACAGGACGATGTCTTAGCAGAAAAGATCTAGATGGTCTTGAAACCAGCTTGCTACGGCTTCTCATGGGTGTTAGGATTGGTGACGACGGAACATACAAATCATTTACAACCATCTCTCCTTGAAATTGAAAGAATGGGGATGGCAGTGATCTTTCTAATAAACCATTAGTTCCACTTCCAGAATTTGCCTCTGATACTGACGGGAGGAGGGAAGAAAGGCATTCAGAGTCTACATCAGGAAGCTGGCTCACATTTTCTGAGATCAAATCAGCTCTGTTTGTTTGTTGCGCTTCGATTGTGCAATCCATAGTTATCTCTGTAATCAAAGATTCTCCTTTAATATTTTCACTACCAAATAAAGTATGCTGAAAAGAATTCAAACTTGGGTGTGGTTCTTCTTCTGGAAGGGGAAAGTTGTGTTTAGGAAGAGACAGCTTATCATCTGATTTAAGAGACTGGCTATTTTCTACACTAACATCATTTTGATCAAGAGTTTTGGTAACAGTCTCCCACTGCGTTGGGCTAGGTGCCTGAATACCACCTGCATCTGAAAGATCTACGGAGTTACTCCCATCAGAGAATGGAGCATGGGGAATCTTTGAAGTCTCATCGTCCTTCTTTATTTTATGAACATTTGCATATATTGGGATATCTTGCATTTTTGACAAGATTATCTGCAACTGTTTCAGTATCCTCCTCCGGTGTCCTGTAGGTGATATTCCAATTTTGTGCAGCACGCTGTCATTGACTGCCGCACAGTCCTTCACAGTATCAAAACCAAACTCGCGGAAGCGTAGGAGATACTGCTCCAAATTAATGCTCATTAGGAAATCTCTGATATCAACATTTACTTCACTGACTGAGGACATAATGGTGGCTTCATTACTAAGCTGAGTTATCAAAAGCAGTACAAGGAGATACACACAGGAAAGTCCACTTCTGTATTGGTTTTTCCTCTATCACTCGCAACAGAGAAATGTCTCAAAATGTTATTTTCTTCACAGTGAATGTTTTATGTGCTTAAGCCTGAAAAAGAAAAGAATATTAATGGATTAGGATATTTTAGTTATGAAAACCTAGTCTGACATGATAAACTTTCTCTGGAGAAACACAATAGAAACGAGGATAATTTCGCTCACTCAGAGTTTAGAATCTTTGCCATTACTCTGCATGCCCCAGAGTCAATTCCTAGGTAAAGTGTGAGGATACAAGGCAGAAATGCCATGGTGGGATCAAACGATGAATTTCAAAAAGATAAAAAACAACTTTCCCACAAATATAAAATGAACATGTGTCAAATAATTTATTCAACCCATTAATGAAGGAACCAGTAAGATGGTAAGACTGTTTCCAGGAACATTTGTGCAATAGGTTTAGACAGAAAATACTTTTTTTTTTTTTCATGTTAAGACTAAGATTAGTAGGTTAGATTTAAAAAAACTGGTTAATGTCCTACAGGGCAATAAAACCATAACCTTTGGGGTTATCTCTCTACCAGACAAAAATCTATAAGCTAACAGATAACTTCCCAGTTCAGGGCTCTAATCAAACAGCACATAGAAAGTAGAGCACAAAATTAGGAATAAATACCCCTAGGGTGGGCCTGTTAAACAATACCCCCACACAATGCATTGAAATAACATGCTATACATGTCCTTTTTGATTTCCAAATTTTAGAAAATTTTTCTTAACAGTAACTAGATATGAACAACCCTACCCTTTAATACATTTCTGCAAAGACACTCTTAAAAAGCACAGTTAGAATACATTTCTCAGGTTAATAATTTTCATTCGAAAAATGCAGTAGCATTGTATGCACAATATTGATATACAAGATAAAACTGCCTGAATAATATGTAAATACATTAGGTAACAGGAAATAATATGAAAGGGGGAAAAAAAGTCTAAAGGTCACATTTTCCTTTCTACATAGCAGATGTACATAGGTTCATTTTACTCCCAAACAACATCATTAAATTTTTTTAAGTCCATTTATCTAGGTGCTGTTTCTGTGACTGTGTTCAGTTTGTGAAAACGTAGGATATGTGCACACTCCTGTATATTATGCTTCCACAAAAAGAAAAAAAAAGTAGAGAACATGCATAACATATGCTGAAATAGTAAAATGAGACTCACCCAATCTAGGTCAATTTATCTGAACAAGTGTTAATGCACTGTCTCTGAAAATCACATTTCAAAATAACTCTCCAAGAGACACCACTCAGACACTGCATGTCTTAACTGCCAAAAGGCCAAAAGCTATTGTCTCCACTATTTAAAAATATCGGCAAACACTGACACACACGTACACACAAAAAAGGGAAAGCACGTATTACCCTCAGACAGCACTGTGGATGCAGAGAAAGAAAAATACAAACAAGACATACGAGGCAGGAAATGACTTTGACAATAAGGTATCGCTCTGCCACATTCAAAATGACAAAATGTCAGGGGAAAAAAAAGTAGAAAGCTAAACTTCAACACTTTATACAAAACTAATTCTCAGATACACTACTCTTGCTCTACACAATTATTTTGTAAATAAATACATTTTTTTTTTTTTTTTTTTTTTTTTTTTTTTTTTTTTGCACATCACAAATGGAAATGATTATTGCCAAACTGGGTAACACCTTGATCTTGGACTTCCCCGACTCATGAGCTGCGAAAATATAAACGTCTGTTTCTGTTAAGCCAAACAGTCTGTGGTATTTTGTCGCAGCAGCCCAAACTGACTAATACTCTCCTCTGTCCTCACTGCCCTTACCACGGTTCACACACTCATATCTCTTGCCTGGATTATTACAGTCTCTAAACAAATCCCTCAGCCCGGTCTTCATGTACATATACTTCCATCACTATATTTATTTCCATGCCTGTCATCACTATCTCCCCACAGCTAAAACCTTTCCCATTATTTAAAGTCTAACTCAAATGTTGTCACAAGGTCTCTACTCAACAAGAAATAAACTCTCTTCTCTATTCCTACAGCATTTACTTCTTAGAGCATTAAATCATATTCCACTTATTCCATAGTAACCTACAGAAGTGGGATAGTTTAGCAGTACAAAACGAAGATTTGGGAGCTGAACAGCCTTGGTCAAATCCCAATTCTTCCACTTACTAGTTCTATAAGCTTGGACAAGCATTTAACCTTTCTGGGCCTCAGTTCACCCTCATCAGGACAACAGGAGTAACAAGACTTTATTTCACAGGGCTGTTGTGAATCACTTAGAATACTAACTGCACACAAGGAATGTTAAGTGTTTGCCATTATAATTATTTTTTATTATCCCATAATAAACTAATAACTTTGCCAAAATGATGACCAGTCCATATAAGTTGCCCAATAAATGCCAGTCAAATTATTTATTTAGAAACACAGTGCATGATGTATATGTACTACATGTCTAGAGAATGCAAAATTGCTGGCACTACACATGTGCTTGTACATTTTCCCATCCTATCCTGACCAATTTTCAAGAAGTAAAAGGGAAATAACATTTACAAGTACCCGTCCCATGCCTGGCTTGGAGATCACTTAATAATGCATTATGTTATTATCTTATTGAGCTCAACCTTAAAACTCTGTCCTGCATAAACTACTTCTCACCACCTCTGCTCACAGCCTAGTCCAGGCCACTATCTTGTCCATCTCAGACCACTACAATCGCTTCCTGATTCATAGCCCTGATTCTGTCCTGCCCCCCCCACCTCCCGTACACAGACAGTATAGTCTCATACAGCATCAGAAAGATTCATTTTATAACAAAAGTCGTAACACATCACTCCCTGTGAGACTCTCCAACTTCATAGCCCCTGGCTGTCCATTCCATCATTCATTTGCCACCAAGTTGGCCTCAGTTTTATCCCCACGTCATGAGCTCACTTCTCACCCTTGTATCTCTTTTAAATCTGCTTCCCAACTCATGGCTCCCTCCATCACTTTGGTTGGTCTCTGCTCAAATGTGGCCACTTCAGAGAAGCCTTCCCTACTCTCCCTCTGCTACTCCCTCCTCTTACTCTATTTGATGGCTTTGTTACTACCTGGTATCTGTGGACAGAGAAGGCAGAGATCTTGTGTACTGTTCACTGCTCTAGCCTTTGAACACCATCAGGCGCATAGCATGTATTCAATAAAAAGACTTTTTCACAGTTTTGAGAGTATTTAATATGGAAAGCATAGGGGTGCCTGGGTGGCTCAGGCAGTTAAGCTTCCTACTTTGGCTCAAGTCATGATCTCATGGTTCCTGAGTTCAAGCCCCACATCAGACTCTCTGATGTCAGCACAGAGCCTACTTTGGATCCTCTATTCCCCCTCTCTCTCTGCCTCTCCTCTGCTCATTGTTTCGCCTTCTCTCTCTCTCAAAAACAAATAAATAAAATTAAAAAATAATAAATAAAATGGAAAGTGTAAAATACATACAGTTTTAACGTTTGTCTATATAGGTCACCAAACTTGTCAGAAACAGAGACAAGATTCAAATACAGAATCCTCCAATCCATAGGAATTGGGGGGGGGGGGCAGGTAGAAAGTTAGCTGGAAGCATTCTAAACCACCTGTGGGATAGCTTTCCCTCTCCTAATGCCTCAAGTAAGGTAAACCCCCCAGTGAGCTCTTCCCCATCACCCACCACCAGGGGAGCTTTGTCATACCCCCCCCCCAACTGAGCAAAGAAAGAAAAAAATTGAAAACCATGGGTCACTTCATGAATCCATGAAGTCATTAAAGTATTCAGTGCTGGTACTTGCCTGACTCTAATATCTTATGGGAGAAAAAAAGCACCATACAAATGAATGTCGTCATAACTTTAAAGTTCACCTTTTTAAAATCAGAAACATAACATTAGAATGTTTAGAAAGTGCAACTGTGTCAAAACAGGCTTAATAATCACAGAATCACAAGACTGAAAATATCTACCAAATAAAGAGAAACTAGGTTACCACACGAATAATGAAACTTTTCAAAGTTATCAATACGAATCTTACTGATTTGAAGAACAATGAGAGTTTACTGTATTCCAGAACAGTGGTTCCCAATGGAGTGAAACTATCCCACAGGGGGAAACCCAGAAATTTGTGAAAAAAGATTCGTTTGCCTGTCATGATGTTTAAGTGGCACCAGTTGATAGTAAAGTTGATTTATGACACCCTGAAATGATACCCAAGGTAGAAACCTCCTGTACACTTTTTGCTCTTCTAAATCTCTACCACTAATCAGTTACCCCCATAGGATGCCTGGCACTACAGATGATAAGAGAACTGTCCCTGACTTCAAGTTGAGAATAAACGTATTGCGGAGAAACAGCTAATCCCTTAAGGGAGTTCCACATGGGTATCATGCTGAACAAGTTAGTGTGGGACACAGGTCTTAACTGAATTCTACCTGTGCCTCAGTACACACTACAATCACAAGAAATATGTACCATGGTGTTTGCATATCAAGCAAACTCTTGTTTAATACTGAGATATTCACTCCAAGGATTCATAAAGATGATATATTCCACTTTGGTCCCCACAACCATGCAGAAGAGGAAGTACTTTAGAGAAAATCTGCTTGTTGTCACATTACTCCATCCCACGGTACAGAAGAGACTGCAAAGGGTCAGGAGTCAAGAATCCTAACTTGTTTTTCCAGCCTGAGTGCTTAGCTGCCAAAATACTATCAAATCGGTCATTCAGCACCCCACTCCCCTACCACCCGTTCACATATCTTAGCTTGTGGCAACACTACCCCCATTAAATCCCACACAGGAAGCCTAGCTCCGTCAACCTGGCCATCTCTCTGGATTGTGGTCACCCGCAGGCCCTGACCTTCACTGACACGTTCTCTGCCTTGAAGGCTACTACTCCCCACACATCAAACACAGACATTGTCTTTCATTCTCCCTCAGGCTTATACTGCTAATAATAATGGCCAATATTTGCGGATGTTTACACACCATCTACTTAGGATCTACAACTAACCCTCACAACTGCCTTGGGAGGAAAGCCCCACACCCAAAGCCACAGCACAGATAAAGAGTGAATAAATTCCAGAATTCTCAGGGTCTGACTCTACAACCTGTGCTCTTAACCATAATGCCCCCTAAGAGCTAGAAAATGGATTTAACAAAAGAGGGGTATCAAGCACTTCAGATTTTTTCCCCTCCTTTGACTCTCCTATGCATAAGCACCTATGGTCACTACGGAAGTTCTGTTTCCAAACTCCATGTCTTGCAAGCTCAAGTCTTATAAACCTTTTCAGTTTGATTGTGGGTATATGTGTCCATGAAAGTAGCTAAAAAAGAAAGCCTACATTCATTCACTTCTACTTGTGTGGGATTTAAGACAAAGTGACAAATTAGGGGAAAAGATCTTTGAAATTACTATGTGAAGCAAAAGTAACATAAAATTGCTTATTAAAACTTATTTTGCATCTATCATTGCAGAAAGACAGCCACTGTGGCGCTATATAATAAAACAGTAGGAAGCCAAAATCAAATAATCAAATATAGCCAAAGTAAGTAGTCACCACCCACGAGAACAGTCAATGGTGGACAAAAACAAAAATGCAGCCTGACTAGAATAGAGAGTACTGAAGTTCTGTCCCAGAAGGTATTAGACTAGTTTTAAAGGTTTAACTTTAAATGTGATGCCAAAGGAGATAAGGAGTGGAAGCAACCCAAATGTTCCCTGATGGATAACCACATGTAGAGTATACATACAACTGAATACTATGAAGCCTTCAAAAGGAAGGAAATTCTGCAATGTGCTATAATATGGACAAACCTTGATGACTTTTTGCTGAGTGAAATAAGGCAGTCACAAAAAGACAGATACTGCATGATTCCACCTCTATGAGGTATCTGAAGTACTCCAATTCGTAGAAAGGGCCGGCAGAGGGGGGGCGGGTGTCTCGTGGGTGTGCAGTTTCAGTTCTACAAGATGAAAAAGTTCTGGAAGTCTACTTCACAACAACGTAGATCTACTTACTACCCAACTATACCCTGTGAAATAGTAAAGATGGCAAATTTTATGCTGCATGTTTTATTTTGTTTTTACCACAATAAGGAGCTAGGGAGACAGACTAGAAGGTTTGGGCCAGCTTCCTTTTATTCAAACTGAATTCCCTGTACACATTTAGAGCTCTTTTCTTTCCTTTAGAGGCCAGTTCAGGTCTTACACTATCTACCACCACATCCGTGAGCTTTCCCTACCTATTCCATCCCCTCTTCCACCAGGCAGTGGTACAGGGAGTACGGTGAACAGAGGACACAGCACAGGGATTACCAGTGATCCCAGCTCCGCCATGCACTAGCTGCAAGACTGTAGGGAAGTTCCTTTATTTCTCTGAGCCTCACCACCGTCAGGACAATAGTGCCTACCTCACAGAGCTGTTTTGAGGATGAAATGAGTAACTATGCATAAAGATCTTGTAACAGTCCCTGGCAAGCAATAAACATTTAATTAGTGTCTGCTGGATGGAAAGTAACTGAGGTTTGAGCTGAAAATAGCCAGAGCTTGGGCAAAAGCATTCTGCAGCTTGGATCAAGGAGAAAGAATTGTGTAAGTTGCATTTTGATTATTTTATTTACTGTGCAATCTCAAAAGTACAACTCTTTCAAAATCTAGAACTTAGGATCCATTTCCACATTCAGTGAAGGCTAGAAGTGATAGTTCACTTCCTTATCACAAGAAGTTACCAATAGGTTCCATAATACCTAGGTTTAGGTGTTTTCGGTAATAATCTCAATAGTTATGTACTTGATAATGTTCTTGGCTTCAGTCTTTCTCTTTCAAGCTATCCACCTAGATTTTAACTAGCTAATGTCTGAAACTTGTTGTCAGTTCTAATTCACAGATCTTTAAAGGAGAGCCATAATTCTTCAACAACCAGAAAGGTTTCATCGTGCTGAGTTCGTACAAGAGCAGAAGTGGGGACAGTGAAAAGCAGTAAGCCAAAGCCTGCATCATGGCGGAGGAGCCCTACCTGTGTGCCCCTAGCTGGGCACCTGCTTCTGCCCAGTGCCAGCTCCCTGCTACCCCTCTACAACCAGCGACATTTAGCTGAAAGAAGAATGAGACCACTTCCATCTCTTGATAAGACAATGGGCACATATTCTTCAGGATTCTGTTCCATTTCATGCTGCCCTGAGCATTGTTTTAATTTAGTCAGGTCAAAACTAGTAGGATATTACAGATCAATAGAAAGATTTTTAAAAATTTACGCTTATGCTATGTGTACTTTATCATACATATGTTAATTCTAAATTTTTAATATAAACTTAAACCCCACCATTGCTCTGAATTTGAGTTGCATTGTTAAACTAACAACCAGATGTTTCAAAATAGCCTACTGTGAACGTCTCTTCTCTCTGCATTTATAAATAGTCCCCTGACCTCTTTTCCAGCTGAATTTGGGAGCTCACTCCTATTGGTTCCCTTACTGTCAAAGTCTCTTTTTCTTAAGAAGAGAGATATCTCAGCAAATGTCTTCCAACTTACTGACTCATTTATTTACATTTATTCATTCAATAAATATTTGAGGAAAACTAACTACTCTCTCCAAGAGTAATAACAGTGGGAAATATTTGCAGTTCAAGATTACAGCAACCATTCTCCCATTTGCGAGCAGCACTAAGTGCCATAAAGAAAGTGAAGATGCAATGTCTTCTCTCAAAGAGTTTAAAAGTCTTATGATTAGACAGAACTAAACAAAATAAAATAGCACACATACAATCATTACTTTACCACTCTGGTAAGTGCCAGTAAAGAATAAATATCGAAAATGGAATGCTGAGGTACCCCCCCAAAAGTGCATAAATAATAATAAAAAAATCTAATTTTGTGACTTTGACTTTCACATGGTTTACATTTTAAATATTGCTTTACTATTAATTACATAGAGAAGTAGAACCATCATCTTTCATGAGTGCTAGGGAACTCTAAAAATCTCAAATTAATTCCAGGAAGGCAAGTGAAATATGCAGCCATTCACAGCTCTGAGGAAGGAGTGATCAGTGAAGGGGCTAAGAGGGGAATCTCAAGTAGGAAGAAATGGGGATGGAGACAGCACTATCTGAAGCAGAAGATATGCCATAAAGGGGGCACGGAGGGAGAGGTCTTCAGGTTATAACAGCAAGGAGATGAGAACAGGTGGACCTAAGGTTCAAGAAGTAATAAAAGGTGATGCCAGAAAAGGAAGCTGGAGTTGGCTATGACCTTGAATAGCAGGCTAAGCATTCTGAACTTTATCAAGATACTAGGAAAGAGACTCAGCAATGACTGTTACCATCCCCACCCCCCAGGAACCCAAGACACTTTATAATCAGCATGCAGATCCCACTTCTCTTTTGCTCTTCCCTGATCATCTCTCCAACTTCAAATTGATTAACGATGTTTCCGTTTCCTAAAGCTATGTAATATAACCTGTATAGTCCTTTTATGCGTCCCATTTTTGTAAGAACCATGAGGGCATATTCACCATCTTATTAGTCCTTCCCTGAGTATCCCCTCACCTACCCATCTACTCTGCATACAAATGGAATAAGATAGAAAAATAATTCTTCCCACCTCTTCACTGGTAGTTTTTACCTCTGAAACTGCTCAAAATGACTACTCCAACCCAGATCAGGATTCCTTTGTTTCCTCATAGTATGGGTAAAGATATATGCTTATTCTTATACTAGGAATGACCTTATAAATAGAATACAATTGACTTCAACAAAGTGAGTAAAATGGCTTAGCCATCACCATTGGCTTAATCTGGCCAATTAAAAAAAAAAAAAAAAAAAAAAAAAAAAAAAAAACCTAAAATAACAAACTAGAGGGATCCAAGACTTCACAGAAAGGATTAAAAGGACATCTCATAGCCTCTAATCTCTCATCAATTCACGTTTGGTCAAAGCTAAGAAATATTTCCAACATTAATAAAAAGTTCCCTACATAATTAATATTTTACAGAGAATTCCAAAAAGCCCTCAACTTAGCAAGTGCCAACACTGGATGCAATAAATGAGTCTATAAATAAATGAGAAAAAAAAAACATATTAAAAGAAAGCTATGAAAGCAACGACCATCATAATACTTGGCAATTTCATAACATCTTTCAGCAAACTTTCTCAAAGTTACAGGAAGGTGGGGTATTAAAAAAAAAAAAAAAAAGTCTTGGATATCACGAAATCTATAACCCTGAGTCCTAGGGTTTTTAAAACTTCATAGTTTCATAGTATTAATGTAAACATTTCCAAGAAAATTGCAATTCATTGTAATCTGATTCCTGTACTTAGAGTAACTATAGTTGAGTTGAAAAGGATTAATTGAATATTTGGGTCTTAAACTGCTAGAAATGTGTAGTAATATCAGATGATTAAGAATTTATCTTTAAATACACCAACAGCAAAATACATATTTTACACACACACTATCAGGTTTCCTTTCTTGGCAACCACTATAAAATCTGACAGGTTTACAGAAGACAGAAAAAATACAAACACATACACGCCCATGTAAATAAGTTTTAACAAGTCAACTGACTTACCCCCTAGGTGCATTTTAATTTAAATAAATCTTTGAGTACTAACAAACCAAATCTATATAAAATACTCTTGGTGTTAAGACCCACTTTGAATGAGTATCTGTTAAAAAATGCGTTTAAAAAGGGGCCAGGGAAACAAACACTTCCACTCTAGGTTCCAGCTTAGTTCCATGACCCAT
This sequence comes from Herpailurus yagouaroundi, assembly GCF_014898765.1. Lineage (NCBI taxonomy): Eukaryota > Metazoa > Chordata > Mammalia > Carnivora > Felidae > Herpailurus > Herpailurus yagouaroundi. The sequence continues at coordinate 138,412,057 of NW_024412376.1, read as the reverse complement.
TTTACTTTTCTTTCTTTTTTAAACATTGTTAAAACAGTGTAATGTCATGAGAATTTTCCCTCAACATTTCTCTTGTAAGTGCATGAAAGTCATAACTACAAGTTTACAGGATTCTTTTTCCCTTAAAAAAGTTAGCTTCCTTTTTTAAAACAGCCCTAACTTCATCTTCCAATTACTTATGGGCAAAGTTCCACAAACTCATGTGGGTGTAGAGTGCTTAAGTGCGGGGGAAATCAATACTGAGCTTGTAAGTACAATACTATTATTGGTAATCACAGTGACATCCGATTAAATGTACTTTTAAAAATAGTTTCCTTCTCGATACTTTTTTTTTTCTTTTTTTTTAACCAGAAGGCTATATTCCACTGAGCGGCCTATTTCAAGGGCAACCTTGAAAAAAAAAAAAAAAATTGTTCCTATCACTACACAAACCCGCAAAAGCCAAAAAATGTCATGATTCTACACAAACTTGCTTCTATTTTTCCTCTAATTATCAAAGGATAAAGTTCACAACATCATTTCACAAAGCATTCCCTCAAATCAAAAGAGCTCCAGATCGCCAAAAGGAGGTGAGGAAAGTGTTTAAGAAAACAAGCCCGGGCGAACTTACTTTTTACTAAATGAGATGGCTCACCCATTCTCCCAAGAGACTTGTCTCCAAACTAAAATGAAAGATCAATCTAGTAAACTGACTGCCGACAGGTCCCGGTGTACGGTGTTGGGTTCAGGCAGGTGGAGGCCAAATGACTGTGATTAAAATTAATTAACAAGCCGGTCGTCTCAAAGTGTATAACCAGCAGGGTGCGGGGGAAGCGCAGAGATCCGCGCAAACTCATTATCTCTACCGAGTAAATAACTTGGTGCCTGAAACTCGCTAAAGGACAGCTTCTCTTTATCTCGGGGTGCGGGGTGCCGAAGGAGGAGTCTAGTTGTCGGTGCAGATTCTCACCCGCCCGGATCAAATCACGTTAGCAAGGAGTTTTTGTATCACTTACCCGCTTCTGGTTTCCTTTTAGACGCCCACACGCGGGAGCGAAATCCAAGGGGCAGAAACCAGAGTCCAACACTTTGCGCTCTGGGAATTTACCCGGAAAGTGCCGAAAAGCCGCAGCCCAGCCTGAGACGGTCCCCCCCCTGCCCCCCGCCCCGCCCAGCCCACCCGCGGCCCCCGGTACTCGCCTCGCGCGCGGGCAGCCCAGCTGGGAAAGCGAGGCGGACGGTGAAGCCTCGGCGCCGGCCTCTCTGCCCGCCCGGTTCGCTCGGTCCTCAGCCGTCGGTCCCAGGAGCGGGGCCTCCTCCGCCTC
>NW_024412376.1:138400246-138410353 GCF_014898765.1 Herpailurus yagouaroundi | reverse complement strand
CGCGCGCCGCGCCTCTGCCGCTTCCTCTCGGCCCGCGGGGGCGGGGAGCCGGCGCCCCGCGCGGGGGCAGCCGGCGCTCAGCGGCGGGGGCGGTCGAGCCGGCAGCCCTGGTTCCGCAGCATAGCTGGGCGGCTGACTCAGTCCGCCGAGGCCAGGCCGCGCCTGGCACCCTCGCCACCTGGCGCACCTTGGCCGCGAGGCTCCCGGGCCGGCGGGGCTGGGAAAGCTGCGAGGGCGCGTCCGGGAGCGAAGATCGGCGAGGGCAGTACCCTCCCCGGGGGCTGGGGGGAGAGACGCGGGTGACCCTTCCCGGCCCCTGCTGGCCAGTGGGTTTCTCCGCGCGCTGATAGAGGGGTTCCTGTCAAATGGGCGGAACCTCTCCACCACTGATTGTTAGTCTTACTCTAAGTACTTTCCGTGTCACCTCAGCGTTTCCCAAACTGAAGACTCATCTAGGGAGCTGGTTTTCCCAGGCTGCTGCTTGGCAAAGTTGCATTCAGTGGGCCCGGGAATCTGTCTACCGAGCTCCGTTGCAGATTCGGCTGAGCCCATTCTATAGGCTTCTCCTTCAAATGGTGTCTGTGAGGAAGGGTTGGTGTCTTCGTTTAATAGTTGAGGAGTCGGAGAGGCAGAGCACCTTGGCCAAGACGACACAACTTTAAGGGGTGGAGGTGATTTTCAATTTAGACCTGAACTCTTAACCCTGAGGAATACAGCCTATTCCCTGATTTTCTAATTTCCCCCTTTCTTGTCTTTTTTCACTTGGGAGGGAGGGATGATCATGCCCCAGTCCTTCTGGTACCTGAGCTTGTTAGATCCTGGAAAGACACTGCCCCTTCGACTTGGGCCTTGGCACTCTCTTCGCGGAACTGACAATATGGAGTCAGCAAAAGAAAAGGGGCTCCTCTGAAAAATTTAAAAAATACCACCCAGTGTGCCTGTGTGTCCCCTAATACCGCAGAGTCAGTAAAATCCACTTGTTTGCCAGGGAGTTCAAAGGCCAAATCCTTTTTATTTATTTATTTTTTTTAATAAACATCTCTTCGCAGACTGTACCTGAAATGTTCTCCCTTGAAAGATGAAATGTTCTTATCTTTCCACTGTACCTGTTGATAGAGGTAAAGCAATTAGGGAAAGTGGTGAGCTTATTATCCAAACGAGATAATTGGTGAGGGCCAGCATGTAGGTGGCTTCCCAGGAGCTGGGGCTGGTGGCAGGCGTCATCCTCACCAAAATACCTCCCACCCAAAAGCACCTTCCTGCCTGGGAAGACTCTGTAACAGGCTCCAGAGACGCCAAATCTCCATGTCTTTTGAACTAAATACTTCATACCAAGCCCTGTTTCCACCAGGAAAGTTTTCCCATTTTCTAAACCTCAAGCATGGTCTTTCTTTTGGATTCCTGTAGAATTATACTATGTGGTTTTCCTGGCTTCATTTTAGGTCCTTAATCTGTTGAGGTGTTTTGTTGTTGTTGTTTGTTTTTTTCACTTTTTGCTTTTTACCTAAGAATTCTCACATACTTGTCATGTGTTTTTATCTGTGTAAGCCACCTTGAGTCCTTTTCTGAACAAGGTGGCTTATAAACAAAGTTTCCCACCTTAGTAGGGACATGTGTCAGAACACCAAACATTGTTTTGGCCTCAAGTTACTTCTCTTGGTAGGTTTTATAAACCTAATTGGGACTTTGTGTCTCTTTGCAATAATATCATAGTCCCTTGATTATTTATTCAGTAATTTATTGTTTAAGAAATTTATTGAACACTTACTTTTTGATAACTTGAGAATACAGTCGTAGCAAATACAACCTCTGGATTTACAGCCTTCTCTGAGGGGAAATAAAGTTAAAAGCTGTAAGGAACACCAATGATTTAATAATAGCTCTAGGAAGTGAAAGAAAAACAATGTTCCCCCATTGAATATATACATTAAAGATGTATTCTGGTTTTAAGAACCTTCATATATGGAGGGAAATAAAAGGTATCTGAGGAAATATGTCAAAAGTACTCTTTTATTAACTGTTTACTAATAACTCAGATTTCAGCCAAACATCTAACATATATGTTGTAGATATAAAACAACTCTACAAGTTAGAACTCTTTTTCTAATTTTATAAATACAGGCTTAATTGAGACTTAGGTTAAGTAGTCAATAGTGTATAAATTAAACACATCTAGGCTGGATTCATATACTATAAATTACTTAGCCCTCACAATGAGGCATTCAGGAAGCAAAGTATACAAGAAAATTAACTTCATAAAAAGTGAGGTCTGATATCTGTTTACTGCCAGGACCGTTGGACTATATATTCCCAGGAATTTCCATCTAGGTTGGATTTATTCCAAAATCACCTAGTCCCGTCCTTATTTCCTCAATATTTAGTCAGAGAGCAGGTGTAGCTATGTACTTTGCCAGACTTTGTGTCTTTGCTCCGCCTATCCCTCTTACCCAGAATGCACTTTGCTTCTGAAAGAGGTAATGTGACAGAGTGGCAATCTTCCTCCTCTCTTCCCCTTCTCCCTCCTGTCCCTCCTCCCCCTTTTCCTTGCATCTTCCAGGGTAACACCTATAGAGCATTTAGGTGTCAGTTGCTATTCCCAGCACCTTGCTTGCAAAAGCTCCCTGAATTGTCTCAACACCTTCTTGAAGAGACTGTGTTATTAGCCCCATGATAAGAAAACTTAAGAAAGAGAGGTCAAGTAATTTGCACCAGTTAAGAAATAAAGAAAAGAATTCCAAGCCACTCTTCTCCAGCTCCCACCCTCTGCACTGGATTGCCTTTCAGGGAAATCACAGTGCTGGAATTGAAAAAGCCTGCGCTGAAAATGAAGGCTGATCATGTAGTTTGTGGAATTTTGAAAAGATGCATTAAATTTTCTGAGTCTCAATTTCCCCATCTGTAAACTGGGGATAATACCTATGAGAATTTAATGTGATGTCTTATCTAAGGTCCCTAGAAAATAGTAGTCCCTTGGGGCGCCTGGGTGGCGCAGTCGGTTAAGCGTCCGACTTCAGCCAGGTCACGATCTCACGGTCCGTGAGTTCGAGCCCCGCGTCAGGCTCTGGGCGGATGGCTCAGAGCCTGGAGCCTGTTTCCGATTCTGTGTCTCCCTCTCTCTCTGCCCCTCCCCCGTTCATGCTCTGTCTCTCTCTGTCCCAAAAATAAATAAATGTTGAAAAAAAAATTAAAAGAAAATAGTAGTCCCTTAATACATTTAGTTCTATTCTCTTTACTCCAATTATTCTTCAAAACAATGTTCAACCCTCATCTTCCTCTTAAGCCCTTCCAGATCTCTGCTACCCAGAATTGTATACACAACAGAATTTAAAGCAATCATTTTTTCTCTAAAGGAAAATCCCATATTGTTTTTGCCAAATAGAAAACTTTAGGGATGTAGATAAAATAGGCCTGTGTCTAGTTAACGGTATTGAATTCAATTCCTTTTAGATAAGCAAACATTTATAAAAATAAAATTATGTATTAATGTATAAACACTGCCTATTCCATTCATGTTTTATAAACTAATTTTATTCACATTTTCGCATGCAACTTTAATATCAGTAACTGCATCAGGAGAGCCACACTTTGAATCATCAGTGTTTTGTTTTGGGTTTTTTGTATTTTGTTTTTTGTTTTGTTTTTGGGTTTGTTTTTTTTTTTTAGAGCATATGAGTTTCACTTCTGTCTAAATTTTTGAAGACACTTAACTTTCTGAATTCTTTTATGATTCTGTCACCGGGAATGTTTACAAACCACAAGTTCCCACCAGCGTTATATTAAGAAGTTGTATTTTTTCATTCATCCTAGATATGTACATTTGTAATCTCCACCAGTTTTTTTAATGCTTTTGAAAAGGATGCTTGCACTAACATAGAGCATGTACAACTAACTGTGAGTTCATACTTCCATAAGTAATTACTTCATCTGTTTTAAGTATCTTCTTCTTGAGTTTTAAGACAATTCCATCAGATGACCTCTGTATGTATCCTGAACCAAGACTGACTGAAGATATTCAGGCCACATGCCTTACACCCAACTCCAGTAGTTCAAGTACTTTGCAGTTTGGATTAATGTACAATAATTCTGGAAGGGTAGTGATCCTCGAATATATAGATTCCAGGTACCAGGCACTATTACACATTTTTAACACTTCTAATCCTCTCAGCAGGTTTGGAAGGTAGGTACTACCATTAGCTCCTTTCTTAACCAGTGAAGAAATGGGGACACAGAGTTTATTTCACCTAAGAACAGTAAGGGAGAAAGGATTTGAACCCAGATAATGTGGATTCAAATCCCATATATGTCTTAAGCACTGTGCCTCAGAGAAAACTTTTAAAGTTTTGGCTGGAAAGATATCTTTTCTAAGGCCAATTTTGGGAGGGAAATGATGTGCCTAATTTTCAGGCTCTCTCTTGGATTTCCCCAATGACATTTGTTTTCGCCACTATTGGAGTATAGCTATATTAGGGGATTTTGCATTACAGATACTAAGAAAGTTTTCTTATTACTTTTGTTATTCCCTGAAGTTCCACTACCTCTCTGGAGGTATGAATTCCCTGAAGAGCCCATTATAGGGCCTTGGATACATTTTTGTTTCATTAAATTAAAGTACTCATATTCATTAGGTTAAACACTTGGTACTTTGTTAAAAGTTTTAAGAGTTGCTTTGAAAGTTTTACTAACTTTCTCACTACAAGTGAGCAGCCTGGTGGATGCCTACTGTAAGGCAGAGAAATGAGGAGTGTCAAATACGCAGTCAGTTAAATTTTACCAAAAGGTTATAAGATTGTGGAAATAATTTATTTTGAAATATAAGTTTTCCAGGAGCGCCTGTGTGGCTCAGTCGGTTAATTGTCTGACTTAGCTCAGGTCATGATCTTGTAGTTCATGACTTCATCAGGCTCTGTGCTGACAGCTCAGAGCCTGGAGCCTGCTTCATATTCTGTATCTCCCTCTCTCTCTGCCTCTCCCCTGCTCATGCTCTGTCTCTCTCTCTTAAAAATAAATAAACATAAAAAAAAAAAAAGATGAGTCCTATAGGGGACACCTCGGTGGGTCAGTCAGCTAAATGACCTTGATTCAGGTCCTGATCTCACAGTTCGTGAGTTTGAGCCACTTATGCTGACGGCTCAGAGCCTGGAGCCTGCTTCAGATTCTGAGTCTCCCTCTCTCTCTGCCCCTCCCCTCTCACACTCTGGCTCTCTCTCAAAAATAAATAAACATTTATATATATATTTTTTCCAGAACTTATTAAATATTTTAAAACATGGTATGAATTGTCAAAAGGATAGAATTAGGCTGGTGGCAGCAGGGGAAAAAAAAAGATGAATGAAGGAAGCAAATTTTGGGGCCAGTTTTAAAATCAGTGGGCCCCATGAACCTCGAAATTCTGATCTCAAAGCCTTCATCATTCTCTTGTGGTCTAAAAGAGTACATAATCTCTAGGGGTTTGCATCTCCCAGGAGAGAACACAGATACCCAAATCTAACTAAAGATATCAATTGTGTGAAAAAAAAACTTCACTCATACAACTTGAGAATGTATCATTCGATGAGAATTTTGTCTCTCCTGCTGCCCTGTACATCACTTATTTTTTAGACTGGAAAATTTCAAAGATATAAAAGATGAGATGTAAAAAAAAAAATAGAAAGTTTTTCTATAAAACTAGTATTTCAGAAACTTATTTAGGTACTAGAGATTAGAGTATTTCTTTGACACTGATACATATTTTACACTTTACTACTTCTGAAATGGGGATTTATCTTAAGATGGATTGCTGCTAGCCAGGCAGTAGTCATAGTATAATTTGTCATTGCCTGTATATTCATGAACCTGACCACACGTTTATATCGTCATTTCAGTTACTTGCACTGGCAATCCAACAGTCCAACACATGTTGAGTTGTCATTTACAATGTCTTTAGAAAGATTACACTAGGTTTCTGCAAAAAGTCAAGGAAACAGAACAATGTGATATTAGATGAAAATCTACATCTAATTCTCAAAGAGAATTTTTTATACATATATAATAAAAATTCTAAGTGATTTGTGTTATGTCATAGTTTAGGTCACAGTGATTTTTTTTTCTCATGGTTTAAAAAATATTCGTGTGTTCTAAAATACATTGCATTTTTTGGGTTCTTAAATCCAGTAGTTTCACCACTGCTAACATAAATATCTAATTTTATTTTTCTATAGAAAAAAATTCATTAAGGAAAAATGATTATTAAAAGAAGTTCCAGAGAACCTAATTATTGTCAAATGGATTTGCAGATGAAATACATTCACAGGGTGTAAAATTATTACTTCCACTTTGTTGTGTCAATTGTTCTCACATATATTTCCAAAATTGAGTTTACTAAACACACCAAAAATTATATTTGTACTACAGTTTGAAAATGCTCTATGCCTCCATTTTTTTCCCTTTTTGCTAAAAATGCTACCCTCGTAGTAGATAATTAACCTTGACAGTTCTTCTGACATCAAGAAACAAAAGGGGGGAGGGATGTAAAGAAGCAAAAGATAGAAAGGTTATAAATACAAAAACAACAGCTAGAACTAGATCCCCTATAAAGCATTGAAATTAAACTATTAAAAAACTAATTTGGGGGCGCCTGGGTGGCATAGTCGGTTAAGCGTCCGACTTCAGCCAGGTCACGATCTTGCGGTCCGTGAGTTCGAGCCCCGCGTCGGGCTCTGCGCTGATGGCTCAGAGCCTGGAGCCTGTTTCCGATTCTGTGTCTCCCTCTCTCTCTGCCCCTCCCCCGTTCATGCTCTGTCTCTCTCTGTCCCAAAAATAAATAAACGTTGAAAAAAAAAAAAAACTAATTTGAAAAGCATAGAATAATACCCATGTACAAGATGAAAACAAGGAGCGCCTGGATGGCTCAGTCAGTTGAGCAACAGATTCTTGGTTTTGGCTCAAGTCATGATCTCAAGGTTCCTTTTAAGACCCACACTTACAGTACAGAGTCTTCTTGGGATTCCCTCTCTCCTTTCTCTCTTCCCCTCCTCCACTCAGGCATTCTCTCTCTCTCTCTCTCTCTCTCTCTCTCTCTGTCTGTCTCAAAAATAAATAAAATTTTAAAAAAATTTTAAAAAGATACATGAAAAACAAGGAAAGGATTGATAAAACCTCCTACCACAAGACAACTGCCATAAAAGCAGAGGTCACAAACTAGCTGTGGGCAGCATGAAGTCCAAGTATCTTTCAGAAGCACAGAGAGCTTAGCAATTTTTAATTAGTTTCCCACATATAGAAGATTTTATATTAAAATACGGATTTTTCAGCTTCTCTTCAAAAATCAGAATGTCTGATAACACTGAACTCCTATTCCCACAAAGCAAGTCTGAACCAACTGGAAGAATGGCTGCCCTTTCTGGATAAGACATATGTTCTCTAATCTGCTATAGTCCTACTCACCCTGTTTCTCTTTAAAGTTATAACTTCGGAGCTGTGGAGGTTGCAACTATGGGACATGGCCCGAAATTATGAGCTGTGGAAGACAGACTGTATGAGTGACAAACTTATGGATTTCTGAAATGGAAGTCTTAGAAATATACAGCCAAGGTCAAAAGTTAGTATATTAAGAATGTTTCATCAGCAGAAGCAGCAGCAGTGTGATCGTCAGTATTGCTAGTGTCTACTGAGTTCTTAAAGTAAGTCAAATAACATGTTAAATGTGCTGTAGCTATTATTCATTCAACTAATTTTTGTAGCTGTTGTAAGATATGATGAGTCACAGATGCCGAGACAAACATAGACATACTTCACTATCTTTTGGGAACTTTCAGTATGATAGCAGAGGCAGATACTATACAAATTATTACACAAATATATATGTATGTATATGGCACATGTAAATGCTATTACACACACATAGATATATATAACACATAGTATACATATGGTACATATACTACTTAGTATATCTATGCATGCATACATACACATTTACATGTTTACATGTATATATAACATATACATGTATGATTATGTGTGAACCATATGAATCTGCTGATACTTGTCTATATTTAACCTCAGAAATGGTCACTGCATGGGGTTTATATTAATACATTTAAATTGAAACTGGAAGAAATGTTTTCCTCCTATTCCCAATCTTTCCTTCATGCAGAGGGGATTTCTAACCCTCCCAGCCTCTCTGAGCTCCCATTTTCACATCTCTACATGCTGCCCTATGATAGTGGAGGACCCTATTTATTGGGTGTCTTTGGAAGAAGGGCCTGGCCACATGAGCCCTGCTTCTTTATCCCCTTTCTTGTAGCATGGGCTGTCGTCAGGGAGCCAGAATTCCGTGTTGCTCTTTCAAGCTGTAAGACCTATAGGAGGTTTAAATATATTCAGAGCTTCCAGAAACTGACATGTTGTCTCAAAGTAATATTTGACTCCTTGTCTGCCTGATTCCTGTATATCTTCCCATTTATTTCAAACAAAGCACCCCGACATTTGTGGTATTAGGAATGAACAAGGTTATATGCAAGCATGCAAGCAAATAAAAAGGAGAAGGAATAATTTTTGATCAGTTTATCGGAAGAATCCTCTTTAAACAAGTGACGTTTACACTGAAAAGCAAAGGCTGGGTGGGAGTGAGCTATGTGTGCTCAGCTTGTGTGTGGGAGAGTACAGAGATAGGCTCCAGGCAGAGAAGAGCATTTGTAAAACCTCAGATGCACCAAAAGCAGGAACTTTGGAGGAACTGAAATAAGTTCTTTGAGCTAGATAGTGAGCAAATTAGACAGGATGAAGTTGGAGGGACAGGCACACGCATTGTATGTGGCCTTTCACGCCATGTCTAAGTTTGGGGATCTTATCAGAAGTCATTGGGATGGCCATCTATAGGCTGAATACAATGAGATGCAGAAAGGTTAAACTGCAAGAAACTGCAGAAAGTTAAACTGCAGAAAGGTTATACTGTTTGACAGCACACACGTATGATTCCAGGGACCACTCTTTTAATTGCCTTTCTGTTCCTTCTGCCCAAAAGAAGTACACAGTCTAATCGGCAGAAATTTCAGGGTGTATGTGCACTTGTAGACTTTAACTTACCTGTAACAGATATGACTAATGAATTCACCAGCTTGTTGAGGGATTTATAAAGAATGTTTGGTATTTATAATTTCATACCTCTAAGTTTGGGGAAACAAAATGGACAAATGAGTCGATTCATCCTTCCAGTTTCTACAGAATTCTAACATTAGGGAAGATTTAATCTTTTTAACTGCAGGCGCCCCTTTTGTGTTACATAAGCAAGTTCAACCATTTCCCCCCAAAACAGGTAATTCAACATAGATTGGAGGAAGGGGAACAGAGGATAAGAATGTCTGAGCACTTCATGAAAGAGTGTTGGTAGGTAGATTGGACAATGAAGACACTGAGTTACTCTCTCTACATCTAAGAGTGTTACAAATGGACATGTGATTTAAAGCTTCATTCATCACTGACCTCATGTACAGTTTGTACACTGGTTACTAGCAACTTCTATGCTATCAGTGTCTGCTGTTCTTACTCTACAAAAAAAAAAAAAAAACGCACAAAAATCCGTATATCCTGTTTCTCTGTCTGAAAAGGTAGTATTCTCAGTTACTTTAAAACACATTTTTTAGAAAAGATACCTATCTGCCATTTGATCATTTTCTTTGTGTGAAATATGACATACCATCTCAGTTATACCAAACAGCAGGTGCGCAGACCTTCAAAGACCTAACTCTCAACTTTGCATTTCCTTCACTCCACATGGCTTCTGCAGCATCCTGTGTAATGGTTTTGTATTTTTTCCTGTGGAAACTCTCCAACCCGCACTACTTCAGCTTCAATCTGGTTTAGCAATCAGAATACAGGGTGTCTGCTCAGTACATTTTGCAAGCATATTAAGGAGACCATGGCAGTCATGCTTGGTTGAACTTCTCTTCTTTCACTTGCAAAGGAACTACTACTCATGCATTCATTCAGCCATGAATGCTTGGCTTTTTTATTATAGTTACTAGGACACTGAAAAAGGAGTTTTTTGTTTTTATTTTTCATTCATCTCCACAAGAAAAAAAGAAAGAAAGAAAGAAAGAAAGAAAGAAAGAAAGAAAGAAAGAAAGA